>NW_026000221.1:22281866-22408859 GCF_001458135.2 Marmota marmota marmota
TTTCGTAAACATTTCCAAAAGCGCGTCGTTTGGCTTGGCAATTTTGCATCCTCCTCCCTTCTGCTAGTGATGGTGTAAAATATGGGGGCCAACAGAGGTGAGGCAAAGAACCTCAGCCCCCCCCCCACTGGCAAAAGGCCCAAAATTTTGGGAGCCAACAGAAGTGAGGCAAAGAACCTCAGCCCCCCCCCCCCCACTGGTGCATAGGCCTATCCACAAGTATGGCTGTATGCTAGACCGGTAGTCAGTGACGGGTAAGATCCAATTGCAGTGGTACCAACCTAAGACAGGAGGCTGACGCCTTGAGGTCAGCTCATCCGATAACGGGTAAGGACCATATGTAGTACTGGACAGTCTAACAGGCACGGTCCCTAAGCCACATTGCTTGTTGTTTAATTAAACAGAAGGGGGGAGATGTTGAGGGCCACATCCGAGTCGGGATGACGCATGGCATTTTTGCCAGAAGTAGTGGTTGAGAGGTGACGCTAGTGAGCCATTAAGATGATGGCTTTTGAGTTCTGGCGGAGTTCCTGTTGAGTTCCGCTTGAGCTCTCGCGGGGATTCCTGGAGAGTTCCCATTGGTTGGGGAAGTGCCGGAGGAGGGATATTTCCGGTTGCTGGTTCCTGGAGGAGCCGCGTGGCCTTCGGGAGAATGGGAGAATTCCTGGGGAGCGTGTGTGGAGTGTGCTGGTGGAGTTCAGAGGACTTAACTGTTTGAAAAGGAGGGCCTATCTGCCCCTCCCATTGAGTGTCTTGTGTTTCTCTTAATCACTCTGCTGGTGCCTCCAAATGGCTCACCTGCTTCCATCAGACTCTACTTTCAGATACACACTTTTTACTTTGTAGTTGTCGTTCAGTGATTTCCCATTGTCTGGGCATGCAGTGTGTTCAAATTCTTTTCAACTTTCCAGTTGGACTGAATCCCCCAGGCAGCACCCAAGCCTGCCCGGCACCAGTGCTAATGTCGTCTCTTCTCTTCTTCTTCAAGTCCTGCCCATCTCTCAATACCCAGGACCATCAGCAGACATCACTGATTATTTTGAGCTTAATAGATATAAAAACAAAGAATTCTCAAAGGAAGAAAGCACACAAAACACCTTTCTGTTTTGAGATCACTATTTACTCAGATGTTGGTAATATCATCTATGGCTTGATTTTTTTGCAGAACACTTTCTGGGCTATAGTTCAATCTTAATTTTCTGCATCAAATTTTTTTACATTTCTTTCTGAATTTCCTTTTCTTTCTTTCTGATTAAAAGGCTAAAGAAAACCTTTACAGAATATCCCTAGCAAACAAGGACTGCTTTTGCAATCAGGCTCTCATGATTTGATTCAAACAAACACAAAAGTGCAGTGTATTTATTCTTGGAGTTTGGTGGGGTCTTTAATGATGGTGCACAGACTAAATTATTAATATAAGGGATACGCATTTCTTTTGTCATGTATTAGAAAAACAATTCCTAATATAAAGTTCATGATTTAATGTATATTACTTGTGGCAGGGATTCCTGGGAGTTCACTAAATCTGCCCTGATTTCTTGGGCCACATGCAAACCACCTCCCTTCCCAGCCTCCCTTGGACTGATCAGGTGACTGAGTCCCTCCCAGGGGATGTGCCTGGCAGGCAGGAGCGCCTCTCCAGGCTGGACCCTGGAGCCCTGTGATCACTCCTCCATGCTCCTCCACCTCCAGCTGACTGTAGCCACCACTCATGACAACAGAGGAAACAACAAGGAAAGCCACCAGGGTCGAGCCTGGGGTCAGCACACTACAGCCCAAGGCCAAATCTGGTCCAGTGTCTGTTTATAAAAACAAGTTGTATTGGAACACAGCCCTGCCGTGTGCTTGTGTAACATCTAGGGCTGCTGTCCCTTCAGCAGCAGAGCTGGGTGGAGGCCACATAGACTGCCTGGCCCACAAAACCTCCATATTCACCATCTACAGAAAGCCTGCCTGCACCCTGGTCAAGATCCATAGGTGACCACGTGGAGGGCACCACATTATTGACCAGAACAGCACTCTAGCTCTTCACGTAAGCAAAATAAGCCATTGAACTTTGGGCCTATTGGCTACTGTAGCTGACTCTCATACCTTCTTTCTCAGCAGTCCTAGAGGGATGGCCACCTGTGGACAGCCAGAATGCCAGGAGCTTGTGCCATTTATGTCCATGGGACATACAGCTCTCCTCTCTGGGAGGCACCTGGAGTCCAAAACTGCTTTCAGACATTCAGACAGTCAGCCTTAGTACTGGATTCGTCATGGGAGAAGAGATTTCTCTGAAGAAGGGTCCGAGGAGTTCCCAGAGAGAAGGGGGGATTTGAGCCAGGACCAGGGGGGTCCTTGGCATATGTGACAGAAAAGAATTTCAGCACATACCAGTCAAAGGCATAGTCAGAGCTTTGCCTAGGAAATAGGTACACATTCAAGGACAGTGTGGGCTCCCGTGAAGTGAGCAGACCCTACTTGGGTTGGGGCTCCAATATTTATAAAGGGGCAGTAATGAGGGGCTGGACGAGAGGGCCAGCCAGGGAGCTGAACGTTGCAAGCCAATTCTCTTTGCCTTTTCACATTTCCTTGTTTTACACGGGGCGAGCATTTTGCTCAGGAATGACAGTTGTTACAGTTGCTCCCGAGTGCTTTTGCATCTTGATGGCTCATGGGTGTTTCCTTTGATCAGTGCATTTCTCTCTTTATCCTGAATCCCTACCCCAGATTGAGCCCAGGGAGTCTGACCCTCTTGTCACAACGCAGCATCAAGATCATTGGGAGATGTAAATGCCATACAATTTCCACCTGATGATCTGCATATTGCTAAATAACCATTAGCCATCAACAGTGCAATTTCCACACTGACTCATTTTTGGGTGTACATGTTTGTAAAGCAGATGTGTTATTAGTTAGAATTACCCATTTACTGTTTACTTTTGCTATTTCTTTAATTTAAAAAATAGAGTGACACATTTCTCATGCTTATCTTTAATTAGTCACAAGTTATAAAGATCTTCTGCCTAGGAACGCGATATAAAAATCTCTTTTTGAATGAATGTGTTAAAGTAAGAAGTGCTAATCTATTTTTAAAAAACTACTCCTAATAATGCAGATAGTATGCTGATATGGGGTCAAACTTTAATTGAAGAACACAGAGAGAGACTTTTAAAGGGATCCTGATGCCTACCTGGGATCAGTGGGAACAGCACAGTGGGGAGCCAGCACCTCGTGGAGAGCAGGGTGCATTGAAGGCTGGTGAAGGGGAGATTCAAAGGCCCAGTGAGGAGGATTGCACAAGCTATTTCGAAGCAATGATCTTTGGCCACAGCATTAGTAACAGAGGTTTCAAGGGCCAATGGCAAGGTGTCACAGTGCAGGGCTGGACAGACAGTAGCAGGCTGGCATCCTGTAGCAGATTCTTTGCATGCGGTGGTGGTGGCCTTTGTGCATGCTTGTGGTCCTGGGAGATCTTTCGTCAGCCCTGGTTGTCAGGCATACTTGTGTGAGATCCTTTCCGCTATAACTAACCTCCCAGGCTTATTTATTTCATTTACTTTTGTTATTGGCACCGATGACTGCATTTTGATTTTGGCAACTTGAACAATGGCAAGAACAACCAAACCCTGTGACATTAGGATGAGAATAACAGAGTTTCCAGAAACATGGCCTGTGTCTAGGCTGCTTGGGAAGAGGCCAAGGATTCTGGATCTCAGAGCTTGAGCCGTGGTGGAAGATGGATGAGAGAGCAGCTCGTGCAGAGGCACCCTCCTCTAAGCTCCTGCTTAGAAAGGGTCCTCAAGTGTCAGTTGGTGGGTTCCCTGTCTTCTGGTTTCCCAGTACAATGGTCTCCACCTCACTGACCCATAACTAACAGAAAGATGGTGAAGGGCCCCGTAGGACGTGGCTTGCCTGCTCTGATGTGTGCACTCATATATCTGTCGAGTTGAGGAATGAATGTGAATGGTTTGGGGATTCATTTGTTCTGCTGGCTACTCAGGACTTCAGGCCCATTCCTAGGGTTTTACTCTCCTGATCAGAGAGCTCCGCGAGGGAAACCTCAGAGATCCCCCAAAGGAAAAGCAATGACCCAGCCACCTGCGACTGCCACACAAGGGGTGAGTCAGCTGTAGCCCAAGTGACACAGGGAAATCAGGCCTGTGGAGAGACTTGAGCTCTGGCGTGAGGCTTGGGAGACTCCAGCATTTCAGCAGAGTCATCATGAGCTGGCCCCAGAGGCTGAGGCCAGGGCGGGCAAGGCTGGGAGAGGCTGCCTCTGTTTGCAAATGAGCCGCTATCACAAGCAGGTTGGGATTCAATGGGAGATTGGGATAATCCATTCCTTCCTCTCATGTTTGGCTAACAAAGCACCATGTGATCTTCACAGGCTGAGGGTCAAGGCTGTTTGCCAGGTTTCAAAGTCCACTGAGCTAGAAAGAAAGGTAAGATGATGGTAAGTGTGTGTGTGTGTGTGTGTGTGTGTGTGTGGTGTATGTGTTGTATATGTGTGTGTGCAGACCCAAGTGCTTTTTAGTATGTGTTCTGTGTGTTGTATATGTGTGTATGTGGTGTGTATAGTGTATGTGTGTGGCATATGTGTATGTGTGTGGTATGTGTAGTGTGTGTAGTGTGTGTGTGCACATGTGTTGTGTGTGTAGTGTGTGTGCATGTGTGTTATGTGTGTAGTGTGTGTGCACATGTGTTGTGTGTGTTGTGTGTGTGTAGTGGGTGGGTGTGCGCACGTGTGTGGGTAGTTTGTGTGTTGTATGTGGGGTGTGTGTTGTGTAATGTGTGGGTGTGTTGTATATGTGGGGTGTGTGTGTAGTGTGTGTGGTGTGTGTGTATTGTATGTGAGGTGTGTGTGTATGTAGTGTGTGTTGTATGTGTGGAGGAGTGTGTGTGTGTGTGTGTGTGTGTGTGTTGTGCTTGGTAACTGGAAACAGCCTTATTGTTTACTTAGGAAGACCAATCAGATCACTCCATGTGGACGGTGTTGTAGGGTATTTTTATGACCTGGGTTTCTTTCCCAGATAAAAACAAGAGAGGAACCCCAATACAAGTCAACCTCAGTCACTTCTAGGGACACATCCTAATGTCACAAAGCCCTCACCCCCTGCAGAAGTCCTCCCCCACCTTCGGCCACAGGGGTGGAATGAGCGCCTCTTTTTGAATCTGGGTCTCCAGGAGCTGCTTCAGCCGGGCCTGTGGTCTTGGGCAGGAACCCATGAGCGTATTCGGGGCTGGTTGGTGCTTTCTGGCTGTTGGTTACGCGGTGCCTCTTATGTCAATATTGGTCTTGCCTGGGCAAGGGTAGGCTTGCCAAGTGACCTTGGGAAAACAGAAGACCTCTGCCCAGGTCCTGCTCTGGCCTTTCATCACCTGTCAACCCTGCCCTCCTTATCCTGGGCCAATGAACTGATAAGGCCACTCTGTACAAAATCCAAGTGTTTTGCCTTGTGGTTAGGCTGTTAGTTTAAATAAACACTTCCCTGATGTATTAAACACGAGGAGCAGTTATGGCCGCCATAGGAAAGAAGCGAAAGGCCTGAGCGCTTGTCCAGACTTTCATGTTAGTTGCTGTGTGAACTCAGGCACCTGGACCCACCTGTGGACCTGAGCTTCCTGTGAGCAAGAAGGAAAGAGTTAGGTTGGGACCTGCTGCAGTCTGCTTTGGCTGCTGCAATAGTCCGTCACAGGCTGGGTGACCTAAGTGGATGACTTAAACAAGTTTATTGTCTTTGGGTTCTGGCCACTGACAGGTGCGGGCAGGGTGGTTTTCTCTGAAGCTTTCTTCCGTGGCTTGCAGAAGCCTGTCCCCCCTTGTTGCCTCTCCTGGGGCCCCTGTGGATAAGTTCTCTTAGTGTCTGTCTGTGTGTCCTAATTTCCTCTTCGTATGAGGACACCACACATGTTAGATCAGGGTTCACCTTAATGGCTTCATTTTAGGGTCATCTCCCAAGACTCTATCTCACATTCTGAAGGTTAGAGTTTCACTAATGAAATCCCGTCCCTTATAGTACACCACTCAACTCGCGACATGGACATGGGTCATTTGGAAGCAGACCCAAGACTAGGAATTCAGGATTTGGGGAGATGCAGGAAATAGCAAGGGGTGAGACTGTGAGGTAGGGAAGGCACAGCTGCCCACAGAGGGTCCTTATGTGGCCACTTCTCACTGTGGCTCCTTGGAGCTCAAGATTGGGAGAAAACTGGTGCGGGGGTGGGGGGGTGGAATTTGGTTTTGAAAGTTAGTTCATCTAACAGGCGAGGGCACTGGGTTATTTGGACACCAAGTCCATTCAGCTGTTGACTGACAGCTACTCCTGGGGGTGGGAGGGTTCTGGGGCCCTGTGTTGCTGTCCTGCCGTGCATAGAATGGCCTTCTCCACTTCAGGAAATCCTTCAAGCAGGAAGGAGCTCCTGGCAGGTGGGAGTTGTTGGAAGTCACCTGAGGCCACTGAGCTGGGCTGTGAGGCCCAAGGGGGAACGGCCAGCCATTGACAGTGGCTACTGTACACTCTGGTTCTGAAGGCCACGCTCAGGGCTGGGTGAGTGTGCACACACCTGCTTGGGGAAGGAATAGAGACACAACTGGCAAAGTCCCTGTGTCACAGATTACAAATTATTGGCAACCGTCCTGCATCTGTCCCAAAGCTGTGCAGGGGCTCAGACATGATCGGAATGGGTTTCTTGCTCACGTGACATCCAGGACGCTGGTGTAGATAAGAGAGCAGCTGTCACCCAAGTACAAATCAGGGACTTGGTCTCCTGCAGTCATGTACCTTCCTAGTCCATGAGGGCCTCCGAGCCAAGCCTCCAGCTGGCTCTAGAGGAAAAGCCAGTGTGGAGGAGGCCCAGCTGCCTCCTCGCTGTGCTGACCCGACCCTATCCCGCCTGATGCTGCTCCTATGCCATTGGCCAAATACCAGGGCAACTGAGTCACTCAGTCATTCCTGTCTGGGCACTGCTTTGGCAACAGGAAGTCTCCACCCCGAAAGAGAGACTGTGGAGTCTGAGTGGTCTGCAAGTACCTCTCCCTCCAGCCTCTGCCTCCTCTCTGGACCCTGGAACTCTTGCTTCCAGCCACCTGCCACCTTCAGGACAGCTGCACAATCAGCCACTGCCCATCCTCCTCGGCAGCCAGGAGGATCCAGAGGGATCAGCAGGAAGTTCTGAGTACTTCAAAGGCGTCAACGTGTAGAAGATCCCTGGAAAGAAAGGCTACCCCGGATCTCCCACAGGCCAGGCAAATGGGTTCTTGGTGCCCCACAACATTGATTGGTCAAAAACGTTTGGCACCACAGCAGAATGGTTAAGAGCAAGGGATGGTCAGCACACAGGTTCCGTCCAGCCCTCAGCGGTTCTCTTTGTGATGTATGACCTTGCCCTACCTCCTCAACTACACTGAGTGACACTGGACCCTCCATTCTTGTCCCCAGAGCCCATCTAATAACAAGAACATGGTTTTGAGAGAAAAGAAACCGAAGTGTTATTGATTTGCTAGCAAAGGAGAATGCAGCAGATGCGGGTCTCAAAGCATGTGAATCTCACTGGCAGGGAACACAGGGTCTTCAAAAGAGTCACACAAGGGCTGGCATCCAAATGTTATCAGTAGATAGATCCAGCTGTTGTCCTTGAGTTCCCAGGTTTGGAGTTTTTATTCATGTGGGCAGAAGGGCAAGATAGCTTGGCCTGGCATGGGAAAAAGGTTCATCTTGTCTTCCTGCTGTTAGGGAGGAGAAGAGGGGAAGGAGTTTTAAGATAAGCCACCTGATGCTGAGCAGCAAGTTTGTACTCAAAGCATAAAATAGACCTCAGTTACATCAGGAGCTATGAGTACCCACCTCCAGGGTTATCCTGAGCGTCAACATGCACAGTTCCCTGAGCCCAGTGCGTGCCTCACAGTAAGTGCTCAAGAATGAATGTGTGAACAAATGTAAGTGGAAAATACTAGCAAGTGAACACTCAATATCACAGCCAAGAAATTGTTATTGTAATACCAATTAGAAGTCAATTTTCTAGCTTTATTCCTATGCAAATAAAGACATATATTATTTCTAAAATGGGATCACTTTATACACAACTGGACTTAAAAATCTTATTTTATTAAACTACATTGAAAAAATAAAAGCTAGTCGATCCTCACCAGGGAATGCTATTTCACCAAGAGAACACATGGGCTGTCATGCATGAGGCCCTGGGTTCCACTCCCAGCACTGCAAACAAACAAACAAACAAACAAACAATCAACAGTAACAGAACTGCATGCTACCGTGTACATGAAGCATCCAACAGCAGGTGCAATCAAAGAAGCCAGGCACAAAAAGCCACAGGTTGCATGATTCTATTTATATGAAATTTCCAGAGTAGGCAAAATCCACAGATACAAAAGTAGATTCATGATCACTTGGGGGCAGGGAAGAGGGAATGAGGAGACAGGGAATGAGTGCGAACGTGAAGAGGTTTCCTTTTGGAGCGATGAAAATGTTCTAGGATTGGAGAGCGGTGATGTTTGCATGGCGTTTTAGCATACTCAAAACTGCTGAACGGTAATTTTAGCCCATGTTTTCAGTTTTCTTGGGTACCCACCTAGGAGTGCAATCCTGGTGCCACGTGGGAAGTCTGTCTCACTGTAGGAGAAACTGGCAAACGGGCTCTGAAGCAGCCTTCAGTTTTATAACGTGTGCTTTCTCTCTTCACAATGTATTCTGACGTCTTTCCATGTGTGTCAACACATAGAGATGGAATATGGAGCGATTCCTTAGCCAGCTGTACCCCAGTGCATTTACATAAATCCCTAACATTGGGCGCTCAGTGATCCAAGAAAGAGGCCTTGAGCATGTTCCTTGTGTCCCCAGCAGTTTCTAAACAACGTTCCCAGGTGCACCCAAAGCCTTTTGTATCCTCCTAATTCAGTGTTTTCCCATGTGTTGCAATGATTGCTCCCCTTCCCTGCCCCACATCTGTCTTGCCTATTACCTGGCCAGAAGATGGACCATGTGTTCATTCATCTTTGTATCTACAACACTTAGGTAAGGGCCAGGCATTTTAGTAAACGTTAGAAGAGTGAAAAAACAAGTGAATGGACGGATTTACTATCAGAACATTCTGCCCCAAATCCCTGCTCTGAAAGGTAGTGAATTCCCTGGTCTTGGTTTTGTGTGACAGGAGGCTGGGAAGAAATATTGGCAGAAATATTGTAAGCTAATTTAGGCACCAGAAAGAGATTGGATAAAGTGTTGGACCACTTCCAAAGTTGAAAGCCTAGAACTCTAGGAAATATAAGCCCAGCAAAGCCAAGGGATCTGTGCTGATTTCCCAGCTGAGCAAATCTGGGGCTGTGAGTTGTTCTGTGAGTTGCTCTAAAATATCCCAGCTTGTTCTGAAGACCCCAGACCAGATCTTTGCCCTGTCTGAAGATCTCTGCATGCTGTGTCTGACCATGGGAATCTCATAGTACCCTGAGGTTAGAAGTCTATAAGGAAGAAATTCTGGCGTGAGAGACTATTGGAAAAATTTGTTGCTCTCTGTAATCTGAGGGTTGAGTAGGGAGTGTTAGATAAGATAGGACCAACTCCAAGTGGGAGTGGCTGGAAGGTCTCAATGGATGCCCTAGAGGTTTTTTGTCATTTTAGATTATGCAATTGGGCTGGGTAGGCGGGATTGGGGCAGGTCTTAAGTGCATTGCCTCCAAACCTCACAGAGACTTCCTTGGCCCTGGAGCTGTCCTTCCACGATGTGGCTTTATACTTTGGTGTTAGCCTTTTCATCTGCTTGCACAGCTTGGGGTGAGTCCTTCTGAAATACAGATACCAGGGGCCACAGTTGGAAATCCCTTTCCTGCATGGAAGTGGGTGGAGATGCATTGGGGAAAAGGCATGGTAATTCCCATCCCGCAGTGGTGCTCACTCTCTGGACTTGGAATTAGACTTGGAGCAGCTGAGCCCAGCCAGCCTGGGCCACTCACTGCAGACATTAGGCACGGGGAGGCAATGGCCAACCTCAGGCCTCACACATGAGGAATGGAGAGAACTTTTGCCTTGATTATTGATCCACAGCTGGATAGATCGTGACGCATGACTTCACACAGTATTTAAAATGTCAACTCAGGGATGGAGTCAGGGTCTGAATCCCAGCTCAGCACTTCCAACAGGGTGTCCTTGAGCTAGGTACTTAACTTAGCTGTGCCTGGGTTACCCTGTCTCTAAAATAGGGATGAAATTGTCCCCACCTTTTCAGGCTGTAGTGAGGATAAAATGGATGGTTCTTTCTAAAGCACTTAGGATGGTGCCTGGTCTAGAAGACATACAGAAAAAGGATTGATAAATAGAGGGGATGGTTTGAAATGCAGTGTTAAGAGGAAACTGGACATAGGGTAAAAATCAGACCAGGAGCTCTTGACCATTGCAAAGATAGTTTGTCACTCTTAGTTCCCAGGGGGTTGGCCACACCACTGAGCTCAGTCAGGAGGCAGAGGGCAGCGGGGGCTGCAGGTGAGGTCTTTGTTGTGATTTCCCTAGAAAGAAGAGATGAGGCAGGGGTGGTTTCTTGGGGTTCTTTGGGGGATTTTGGGACACAGGGGCCATCTCTGGTTATCTGGAACCTGGCTCGTGGTGATTTGGGAAGTGGATTCTAGCCCACGGTACGAGATATAGGAGGTGATTGAGATGTGGGGTCTGGATTGGTTGGAACCTTAGAGTGACAGTTCCTCTGAGATGAGCAAGGCCTCTCATTAGAGGCATCAGGTACAGAAAATAAATCCATGGTTAATACAGAAGTTCAATGAGGGATCTCATTGAACTACAACAGTGCCAAAGAAACTGAGATTCAGAGGGCATTGTACTCTCCCCAAATAACCTGGAAAATCATGCAGTGGTCTATCTCTGGCTCCTGAATCCAAGGCCAGAGCTCTGGACACCAGTGCTCTGACAGCCCAGGTATGTCTGGATTTTATCTTCTCTCTGGCCTGGGACTGAGTGTAAGGCAGAGGAAGGAAGGAACTGAATTTGTGATAGAATATTCCTTTATGCTGGTAACCTATTTCCATCTTTAGAAAGTTCACAGAGGCCTATTTTGCACATCTGTTTAGTGGGCGTATGAACTTACCAGCAAGACTTTTTTTTTGGGGGGGGGGAGATAATGTAAAGAAACTAGAATGTACATCTGGAACACAGTAAGTGCTCAATATGTGCACACTGCATAGAAAGTAACTTGTTTAGGCCCTCCACCCTGTTGCTCGTATTTCCATCCTGGGTAATCTGGCGTCTAGCCGCTACATCTGGGTTGAAGGTCATCATTGAAGTGACAGATCACATGAGCGATTTCTGCTCAGACTTCACCCTCCTTCACTTCCTTGAAGCGACAATCCAGTCCCTCCTCCCTGGGCTCCTGACACTCCACCCTCCTCCTGCCACCTCTCCGGTGGGCTCCCAATCTCAGCTGAAGCTGCCTCTGTGCTTCACCTCAGCTCCTGCTCTCCTCTCACCCTGGCCCCTGTAGTGAGTCACACACATCCATGGTGTGCAAGCTCACCTTCAGGGGGACCATCCCCCGCCCCCCACCCACCTCCTTCCAGTCTGGAGGTGCCTGGTCTTGTGGCCTCTTGCCAGGACCTCTCACTGACATCCCCAGTGACCCTGCCTAACACAGAGCCATGTTCACACGCTTGCTCTTCAATCTTCTTTCCTCTACAAACACCCACATCTGGTTAGCGACCAAGTCCTCCCACAAATTCCTCATTTATAGCTCCATAAAAATTTTCTCCTAATTATAAAAAAAGAATCTATCTTCAGTGCAGATATCTTGGAATGCACCAAGAAAAAAGCAACGTGCACTGCCGCATCCATGGACATTTCCGAAGACAAGCTTCCTGAGGGAAGAGATAGCTCCCTGATAATTAGTGAAAGAAGCATATGGGGTCAGCTGTCAATAATGTAAGGCATGGACATGGTTTTGTAATGTGGTTTCCATGAGAGTTTCCAGTGGTTTGGGCTACTCCTCTAGATGCTCTTTCACTTATGGGGAAGGGATTATGTTCTGATAAACTCATGATCTTAAATGTAAAAGAATCATAAGTCAAAATACCGTAAGTTGGGGACTAAATGTCCATGTTCTCACTGATTTCGCCCTGGTTCAATTGATAATGCTTAGCCACAAGAACAAAAACAGCCCAAGTGTGAGATAGGGATACTGTCTTGGAAATTGATTTCCCATAAAGACTTTACAAGGCCATTAATTCTGCTTCTGTTACAACAAGTCTGGATTATTCTTTTCTTTTCTGGCCACACACTTTGCGGGGAATGTTGACGTATTGTCTATATCCAAAAAGGAGCATCCTGGGGGATAGGAGGATAGTAACCAGGTCCTATGATGGGTGCTCTTAGAAACTGAGATTATTGAGGACAGACAAGAGAGGACTTCAGGGTGGCCATGGTGGGGTGTCTGAATCCACCTGCCTCAGGAAGGAAGATCAGGTTAGTTCACTCTGGTCCCGAATCAGGTGGAACCGGGTCAGGTGAGGAAGCTGCAGGGAGATGAGGAGCAAAGATCTCCTCCACAATAAAGGAGGGAGTGGAGCAGACAGGAGCCTGATGCCCAATCTCTCCTTATATATGGCTCTGCTAAGAACTAGCAGAATATTCTAGAAGAGTTTTGTGTCCTTTACTCCAGAATTATTCTTGCTGCTTTTTATCCACTAAATAAAACCCAATCCTTTAGCCTGGCATTCAAGGCCCTCTCTGACATTCACCTGCTCATTTCGGAGTTATCATCCCCTCCTCCTGGGCTCCAGCTGTATCCACAGCCCACTCTGGTGGGCTCTAAGCCAGGCCCCGTGTTTTCCTGTCTCTGATTTTCTGAACCTCTGCACTTTCTTTGATTCCTGCTTCAGCCCCTAATTCTCTTCCTTCATTCTCTTCTCTCCTCAGCAAGTCCCGGCTCCCTGTGATCAGAAGGTCTTGCTCCCTCTTCTACCTCCTGCAGCCCCTCCCTGGACCCTTGCCTAGGACACACAGCCTATTTCTTCCCAGATGAAGTCAAGAATGTCTGCGGCTCCTTTTCCCCACAAGGTCAGCCAGCCTGAGAATAGGGCCTCCTCTTGTTCATGCTCTTAACCAGTAAGCAGCTCAGTACCAGGGGGATACATACTTCTAGAAGCTTCTAAGAGGGAAACAAAAGGCCCTGTTCATTCCCAGAAGCTCTTCTTTTGTCACTGACTTTGACTGGATAAATTTATACCTCAATTCTAATTGACCTCGTCTATCAGCCCTTTCATTAGGCTGGACATTCTCCTCATCTCTATTTCACATAAAAAATACTCTGAGACCTAAAATTTTAGGTCACTTATTCAGTGTCACATGCCTAGAATGTGGCCAGGTCTGGCCTTTCCCCTCTAATGTCCTCATTTGCTCCCCATGTCCAGCAGGACACCCGTCCTCGCCCCCCGTGGTGGACACGGTGCACGGCAAAGTTCTGGGGAAGTACGTCAGCCTGGAAGGATCTGCGCAGCCCGTGGCCGTCTTCCTGGGCGTCCCCTTTGCCAGGCCCCCTCTTGGGCCCCTGAGGTTTGCTCCACCGCAGCCGGCAGAGCCCTGGAGATCTGTGAAGAACACCACCTCCTACCCTCCTATGTAAGTGGTGGCCTGTCCCAGGGGGGTTTGTCCCTCCGTGCTGCAGGAGGGGGTGGCGGCCGTCCTGGGCTTGGCTCTGCTTTCTTCTGGAATCTTCTAGAACACTGCAGAGCCTTGAAACAGTCCGGACCTCTCAGGGACCTAGAGCCCTTTATTCAACACCAGTTCTTGAGCATCTAATCTGTGCCCAGCTTGCCCTTGGTTCTTAGAATCCATCGGTAAGCCAAAGAAAGATCCTGGCTCTATGGAGCTTCTAGTCCTGCAGGGAGAGTGCGTGAGATAACGAAAAACACTGAAGGTAAACAATGAATTATGCCATGCTGTGTTAGAACATGCTTGGTGATTAGTACTTTGGAGAAAGAGCTGTTGAGCAGGTGAGAGAGATAAGAAGTAGTCATCTTATCTTTTTTATATTGAAAGTTGGTGAGCTGGGAGTGGGGTGGGTGAAGGTGTGTGTCTGGGTGCATTGGAGGGTCACCTTGGTGAGTTCTCACCGCCCACCTGTGTCTAGTTATAGTCATAGGCAAAGCAAAGGTTGTTGGGCCCAGGAACCCTGGCCAGTGGGGTACAAGCCCAAAGATTCCAGATGTCCTCATGATCACACTAGAGCCCCTCAGACACCTACAGGTGTCATTTACGACTTTCATCTTCTCCTCATTGGGTATTTCTGGGATGTCCAGAATCCCACTTTTGGCTGCCTTCTTTCCAGTCCTTTCTTTAAAAAGTTAATATTCAGTTTTTAAATTCCTGATTGCGAGTGCCATACATACATATTGCAAATACGTTAGGAGATACAGAGAAGTGTAGGCGAGAAAATGAAAATCACATGCGGTCCCATGATCCAGGAGGAACTGCTGTTGACATTGGAGATCCTGTTGCAGCCTTCCTGCCTTGAAAATGGATGGTACATACGGGTAGTTGGAATGACCACCTTACTCATGGATCAGTGTATCATCAACTTTGTCTTGTGCCTTTAAATATCTGAACCTGGCATTGAATAGCTGCATTGAATTTGTTATTGAGATGCAATTGATTTCCTCCATGTCTCTCTTGAGTTCATTAAGTTGGTTTTGATGTTTTTGACATCACCATCACACTCTGAGGAACATCATGTAGCTAAATCATGATACCCGTTTATGGATATTTTAGGGTAAGTTCCAAGAAATGGAATTTCCCAAAGAGTGTGCGCCTTTTGTTAAATTTCCCTCAAGAAATATTCTGTGAATATTCCTGCCAACATTAGATGAAAATCTCCATGCAGCAGACCCTTAGCAATGCTTGAGGTTATTAAAAGAATGCTTTGGGGGAATTAGGTAAACAAAACAGTAACACAACAATCAAACAATAATAACTATCATTTTGGTCTTTATGTTGCATTTACCTAAATACTAGTGAAGTTGAAATCCTTTCCAGCTTTTAACATTTGCATTCTACTTTTTGAGTCATATTCCTGTTGTGCTTGGAAATCTGTGAACAACTCCCAAGAGAGAACAACTGCAAGACATGCTTTCTGGCTCCACTCTGCCACTTGATAATTGTGTCTTGCTGGCACTTGTGTGCCTTGTTTATGTCTTCTACATACTGGGGACAGCAATGCTTGTCTTCTGTGTCTATTGAGATCCAGAGATATTGCTTAGAATGTACTTGGGGACACCAATATTATATAGCAAGTGTCTTCTTGGCTGTGTGAACTAGGGCCGATTGTGGAACCTCTCTGTGACACAGTTTTATGATCTGTAAAATGTGGATAATAACAGATTCCCATATCCTGGGGCTGATCTGAAGCATAAAGCAATTAGTCCATGAAAATAATTTAAATCAGGACCTGGCACATTGAGAGAACTCAACAATGTTATCAATTCCTTTATAAGTTGGATCTTGGAGACCTTTTCTCAGCGCAGCCAAGAGTGGTTGCCTGGGATAGGGTCGCGATAGAATCTTAACATGCCAGGGCTATAAGACCCTTAGGAAAAGCACTCCTCTCATTTATACCCGGTGCATTGGAACCCAGAGTGGATGGCAATTCACCTAAGGTCGCCCTCGCCCAGCACATATGACTAAAGCAGGACTAGACTGCGGTTATGCTGAGGTTGTCCCACAGGATGTCACCCGCCGCCTGCTTCAGGATAAATGTATTCCATCTTAGTTGCTGAAGTCTCCCATGGTTACCTGGTGGAAGAACACAGTCATCCTATAGGCCAAACATTATTGGGACCTTGTCCTGGGAATGCTGGACATGTCAGCTCTCAGGGCAGGCCAGTGTGTGGGCAGCCTCCTTTCCTGGACCCAGGGCATCCCATAGGCTCCAGGAAAGGAAAAAGGGTGAAGTCCCTGTCATTCTGCATGATCTGGGGAGACTCAAGAGAATCCCATGGTCCTCACCAAACTCCCAGTGAGCTTCTCACTCACTCCAGTGTGTCAAGTCCAGTGACAGCAGATCCACTGAGAAGCTTAAGGTCTGGCTCCAGGTGACACTTCCAGCCTCCATCTGCCTGAACCTCAAATCTCCTTCTTTCTCCTCTCCCAGGTGTTCCCAAGATTCAGTAGGGGGGCAGAAGGTCTCCGATCTCCTTACCAACAGGAAGGAGAACATTCCCCTCCAGTTCTCTGAAGACTGCCTCTACCTGAACATTTACACTCCCGCAGACCTGACCAGGAGAAGCAGCCTGCCGGTGAGCGTGGGCCCCACTTGTCAAGACTTGGGAGTTTCAGTGTCTGGGATCTCTGGGTCTGAAGGCCACGAAGGCAGCTTGGGTGAGGGGCACCACAGGCCATGTGACTCAGGACCCAGAGGTTCCCGTGGCCACAGGAAATACAGGTGGCTCTTACCTCGGTTTGCCCTAGGGACTTCAGCCTCTGGGGGAGATCTTGCACTATCTGGAATGCACATTTCAGGTTTTTCATGTTCTCTCACACGAACAGAAGGACCAGAATGATTACTGCTGGTTTCTAGAATTAAGAATCTGATCTCCAGAGCAGTCTACTAGAGCTGGAAAGAATTTTAGAGAAACTGAGACCCAGATGGGGGAAAGGAGGCCACACAGAAGGGTAACAGGACCAGAGCTTGGGGCTTCTCATCTTTAAACCAATGTCCCTGAGCAGGCTAGGAAGTGGAGCACATGTGTCACCTTTCTACAGCACATACCCTGTGACCACTTCCACTGTCCCCTGAACACTGTCTCTGTCCCTTGACAGAGGTGTGGTGGGCAGCAGCAGGGCTGGGACAACCTTAGAAGCGCTGTCCTTGCTCAGGCCAAGCATCTGAGGTCTTATGGGAGATCATTTTCCTCACTAACTGCCGCTGGCTCAGGCTGATGCCCAGTGAGTCAGCGTTTTCCAAGAAGGAAGAGCCAGAGGTGGGCCGGCTGCCAGGAGCAGGCCAGAGGGTGAGGGACCTGCTGGAAGGACGTCATACCTGAACTGGAATAAAGAGGGGGTCAGCTCCCAGCTAGTGCCCCAGGAGCACTCTGGCACGGTTCCCAAGAGTTGGGGAGGAGGTTTGAACTAGGGACTTTTGAAGTTGGTCCTGCATGTGCTTGTTAGGCACAAGGCAGGGGGACAGGGTCCCTCAGTCACACACTTTTCCCACTCATCCTGCTGTTGTGTGCTCAGTGACCCCATCTGCCCAGCTGACCTCTGGGCTTAGGGGAAGCAGGAGCACGGGGCCTTCCCCCGCAGCCCCTGCCCTCCAGAACTTACCATCTGGCTGCACACACATCCTGGCCTCTTCAGCCTGTCTGTGCTGACCTGTCCTTGAGCTCACTTTCACTCAGGTGACCTCGACTCAGTCCCTCCCTGGGGACAGCAGGGATCAGAGGTGCAGGAGAAACAGGGCTCTGGGAGCCTGGAAGCAGGAGACCCCCAGCTGTGGACACAGGGTCTAGATCTCCAGGGTCTGGGTTTGGATCCTGGGTCTGCCTTGTCCTGGCTGAGAGTCTTGGGCAAGTCCTCAGCCTCCTCAGCCTCTGCTTCCTCTCGTGGGAAGAATCCCGTGTGAGTGTCTAATGATGGCGGTCGGGCTTCATCTCAGGGCTGGCTGAGTGCGCAGAGCGAGCCCTCCTGGAACTCAAGTTAGAGCTATAGTAGGACCTTCTTCCTGCCCCCAGTGGACTCACTGTGCTAGGGCTGTGGCCCTCGGTGGCAGGGAGTTGGGCAACTCAGACCATGGACTCTGGGGCCAGTCAGTCTGGGTCAAGCCCTGCTTGAACCACTTATTAGCTGTGGAACTTTAGGCAGGTTAATCCTCACATTTCTTGTTAAATGAGACAATATTAGTGTTTACCTTGTAGATAGTTAATTTCAAAGTACTTAAACAGTACTTGGTACTTAGTTCAGGTTATGAGTTCTTTTTTTATTACAACTATTATTATAATAATTCCCTGCTATGTGAACTGTTTAAATGCAAGAACTATGAATTTCAGATTATAATACCCACTCTTACCCTCTGGCTATATCACAGTCTCTGGCATACAGCAAGCCTTTGTATAATGTTAGTCAAGTGACTGAGGCTTCCAGGATTGGTGATGTGAGGTGTTCTTAGGGGGGTGGGTAACATTGGATGTGCAGGAGAGGCAGAGGGAGGTGCGTAGGAAGGGTCATCACGGGGGTGGGGTTGTGATTCCTGAGGAAATCATTCTTGCACAGGGAAGTTTATTCCTCACTAGAGTTAATGCAGGTGCAGCTGAAGTGCCAGAGCTGCCCCTTGCTTATGTCCAACTGGTTGACTGGTCCAGGCATGAGGACCATGGGAGTATTGGGGAGATACACAGTGTCCTTGGTTATTGCTGTTCCTGTGATGACTTTGCAGTCTTAAGAGCTTTGGGAGGACATAGGTCTGGCATAAACATGGGTGCACAGAGTCAGGGGGTTCCTGGGCCCTGAGCTGGGGGAGTTGGGGAGAAGAGAGACTGCCTTTTGCAACCTTGCTGGACTCTGGGTGTTTTAGTCAGCTTTTTCGCTATTGGGACTAAAGGATCAGTCAGCACAACTGTAGGACAGGAAAAGTTTATTTGAGGGCTCACGGTTTCAGAGTCTTAGTCCAGAGAAGGCCAGCTCCATTCCTCAGGGCTGGAGGTGAGGCAGAACATCATGGCAGAGGTGATCTTGAAGCAGAGAGAGACTCCAGCTCCAGATACAAAAGATATACCCCATAGCCACGCCCCCAATTAATCACTTCCTCCAGCCACACCCCACCTCCCTCTAGTTACCAGTCTGCTAATTCCATAAGGGATTAATTTAGTGATTGTGTTAAGACTCTCAACAATCCAGTCATTTCTCCTCTGAACCTTTTTGCATTGTCCCACATGTGAGCTTTTGGGGGACACCTCATATCCAACCTTAACACTGGTGGATGTTGCTACTGGCATTTGTGCAGTCACAGTCAAGATGTAGGTGACAGACCTCTGAGGTCTTCTCCAATTGTGCTTCCTATAACTAGTATGGTTGTGTCTGTGTTGCCCAGGTGATGGTGTGGATCCATGGAGGTGGTCTGGTGGTGGGCGGGGCATCCACCTATGATGGACTGCCCCTCTCTGCCCTTGAAAACGTGGTGGTGGTGACCATCCAGTACCGCCTGGGCATCTGGGGATTCTTCAGGTAAGGCGCTGGACTCTCCTCTCTGCACAGTAGCCCCTGCATTGGTAAATATAAAGAAAAGAGTTTTATCTCACAGTTTTGAGTGGCTTCATTGGATTTCCCTTTGTGGAAGGCCTGTTATTCTGTATCACAATATGGTTGAGGGACACAAAGGGAAACTGTACATGCAGAACTCACCACAGTGAGATGGGGAGCCAGAAAATGGGGTGTGGGGTGGTCTTGCTGTTTTTGGAACAACTCACTGTCTCTGAACTAACCAGATCCCATGAGCTCTAGGTTAACCCCTATGTGAACTGCTTAAATGCAAGAACTATGAATTTCGGATTATAATACCCACTCTTACCCTCTGGCTTTATCACAGTCTCTGGCATACAGCAAGCCTTTGGATAATGTTAGTCAAGTGACTGAGGCTTCCAGGATTGGTGATGTGAGGTGTTCTTAGGGGGGTGGGTAACATTGGATGTGCAGGAGAGGCAGAGGGAGGTGCATAGGAAGGGTCATCACGGGGGTGGCACCCCCATGACCCGATCACCTTCCACCAGACCTCATCTTGCATAGGTTCCATAGGTGCTTAATATTGCCACAAAAGCCAGCAGAAGCTGCAGCACATGTGGGAGACAAACCACACCCAAACCATAGAAGCCACAAAAGCAAAAAGGTGATGTCCTTGCTCATGAAGTGCTCTGCTAAGGTCCTTCCTAACGCACCCTTCGACCTTCTCACTCCCAGTCACGCTTGGCCACTTGCTTCCAGGCTTTTCATGTGCTGTGCCCTGCGCTAGCATGGCCCCCCCCAGCTGTCACACTCCTAATCACCTTGTGAGGTGCGGGCCTCGTGGATGAGCGTCTCTGAAATGCTCCTGCTCCTTCCCCTGGGATCCTCTGGCACACGCAGTCCTCTGATGTCGGTCATCGTGCAGCCCCGGGTGCAATGCCACATTCTGCTCCGGGAAAGGAAACAAGGGCAGCGCCACAGAGGGAGCTCAGTGAATTCTGGGCTGGCAGGGTTCAGAGGGCCTTGCCACCAGGCTGTCCAGAAGAGGCCAATCATTACCACAGGGCTCAGCGCAGACCACATGACCTGTCAGCAGCAGCCAAGCAGGTGCCTCCTTCTCCTGGGCCGGGTCACCGCCCACTCCAGCTGGCTGCTCCCTCTCAGCTGCCTCGCTGGCCCCTCCTGCTGCCCTTGCTCAGGCCTCTGGGTCTCCCTCTCCCTCCACTGATTCCCTGAGTGAGCCCAGCAGCACTTGGAACCCACGTGCCACCCTAGCTGCCTCCTCCTGCTGCCCTGGCTGTGCACAGGGAACCCTCCACTTCACAGGGACAGACACCCCCTCCCCAGCTCAGGCTCTCCTACTGTCCCACAGCCCCTGTGCCTCTGCTGCAGCTGCCCCCTTCCCGGTGGTCAAGGTGAAGGCCTGGGGCAGCCTGGAGGCTCCTCTGTCCTCGCTCCCCATCTCGGTGGCCAGTGGATCTGCAGGGCTCCTCCTGTAAACACGCTCAGAATCCAGCCCCTCCCCGCCTCGCTTCACCACCTCCTCTCTGGCTGGATTATGGTTGTGATCATATTCATAAACCTGTGACTCGGACGTGGTGGCCGCTCCACAGTGGCCAGAGATCATGAGAGGCACAGGGTGAGTCTCGCCCTGCCTCTGTTGAGGGCTCCCAGGTCACTCATGGTGACAGAGATGTCCCCTCCAAGGCCCCCAGCGCCCTCTCTAGTGCCTCTCACTCTAGCTACACTCACACTTTGGTGCCCTTGGCCCTGGGGCCTTCGCACCTGCTGCTTCTCCTTCCCGGAATTTCTTTGTTGGATATTTACAAGAAAGACCTGTGCTCCTTTCATGCTGGTCTGTACCCAATGCCACTGCCCCACAGAGGCCTTCCCTGGTGCTGAGAATTGAACCCCCCCACCACTGCCCCATCCTGCCTCTGTCATTACCTGTCATTACCTGGAATCATCTTCACTTATGAACATTGTGTTCTCTTTTCATCTGTCTGTGCTCTGGAGTGTGAGCTGAGTGTAATCAGGTTTTGCCTGACTGGTTCCTGGGGATGCTCTGACTCTTAGACTGGTGTAGGGCACATAGTAGATGCTCACTCAGCCCATCATTGCTGGAAGAATGAATGTAGACTCCATGCAGAGCAATGCTACAGGGATGAGAGTCAGGTAAAGACACCTGTGTCATGGATGCAGAGTCCCCTCATCATCTCTGGTCCTGAGAGCTCTGCCATGACATCTCTAGTCCCACCCCACCCTGTTCTCTTGCAGCACTGGGGATGAGCACAGCCCAGGGAACTGGGGTCACCTGGACCAGGTGGCTGCTCTGCGCTGGGTCCAGGACAACATTGCCAACTTTGGAGGGAACCCAGGCTCTGTGACCATCTTTGGAGAGTCAGCAGGAGGAGAAAGTGTCTCTGTTCTTGTAAGTGCTCCTGCCCCTGCTCACCCCTGGGCCTCTTGGAGACCACTAAAATTCAGCTACATCCTCCTTTGTTTACAAGATGGGATTCAGGGAGACTCTGCTCACTGCCTGGCTTCAGGTGGTGGAGAGTCAAGACCCAGACCCTCTTGGCCTCCCGGAAGCTCAGAGCTTGGCTTCATGTCCTGGGGCCAGCAACATCTCTAGCTCAGCCTGCAACAGTGACTTTTCTCCTCCTTTGATTTGATTTAGTTCTATTTCCTCTTCCTTATAATTTTGATATTAGGGCTCACCTCACTTCTCTTGGGAAACAGGGGTGGTTATAAATTACAATGAGAAGGGGCAAAGATAAACGATCCTTGGCTCCAAGGCAGATCTCCATGTTGAGAGGACTGGGGCACCGAGAGCAGGCAGGGCCCTCCTCTAAGGTGGCCTGATGACATGTCCATGCCCACAATGTGGGCAGCAAACTCTGGGACAATTTGCACTGGGGGAGGTGGGTGAGAGGATGCAGGGATGGGAGGTGACAGGAAGGATGGGGCATGGATGTGGGTCACAGACGTAACTTGGGTCCTGAGATTTCCTGCTAGTGAGGAGAATGGGGCTGGAGGACACTGAGGGAAATATGGGTGGTGCTGGGAGCATGAGAAACCCCTCCATACCTCCGGGTCGAGCAGAGCGTCAGCCAGATTACGTATTTTCCAGTGGAATATTGTTCTCATAGCTAAATAATCAGGGGAAATCTTTATACATTTTTAAAGGAAGAGGATAAGGAAACATACAAATAAGATGAAGAAGAAAATAATCATCCACAATCACACACCTCAAGGATAGTGACTGGGCATTTGGTCCTGTATTTTTCTGTCTGTCTATCCATCCATCCATCCATCCATCATCTTTACCCGTCCTCCCTTTCTGTTCTGTATCCATGTTGCATTTTTTTCCCACAAAATTTCCCTTAACATACTAGCATAATGTAAACATTTCCTTAACGTTAAACATTCTTATGCAATATTATTTTTATAATTGTATAACATTCTATTGCAAGAACGAAAACTTGATTAGTCAATTACTCAATATTGGATCTTGGATTACTCTCAGCTATTTTTTTTAACCATGTTAACAGCGTGAACATTTTTAGATATCTCTGTGCACTTCCAGGATCTTTTTCTTTTTTCTTTTTTGCAATGCCCTTGGCTTGGCAGCACATGCTCTGCCATTGAGTTACACCCCCAGCTCTTTTTTTTTCGTAGGTACTGGGATTGAACTCAGGGTCACTCCACTACTGAGCCACATCCCCAGCCCTTTTTTGTATTTTATTTAGAGACAGAGGCTCATTGAGTTGCTTAGCACCTTGCTTTTTGCTGAGTCTGGCTTTGAACTCATAATCCTTCTGCCTCAGCCTCCCGAGTGGCTGGGATTACAGGTGTGCGCCACCCCACCTGGTCCCACCTCATTTTTATGTGATCATTTTTCTTAGGATAAATTTTGCATACTGCAATGTAATCTGGGGCTAGGAATTGCCTAGCTGGTTTCCCAATACTTTTGTTTGACATGATAAGCATGTGTCACATGCTTCCTGTCCTGTTCCTAACTCTGGGATCTGGCCTCATCCTATTGAGTTTCTCTTAGGAAAGGCGGGCCCCACATGGAGCTGGGAAGCAGGCCAGCATAGGTGAGGAAGTGTCATATCCACAGGGTGCCAGAGTCTCCTGGTGAACAGGCCCAGGCAGAGGGGGAAGTTGGAGGGAGCCTGAAAGACAAGTGAGTCACTGATCTTTACCTTGTGAACATAATCCTCCTCCTCTCCACGTCCCTGCCAGGTGTTATCTCCGCTGGCCAAGAACCTCTTCCACAGGGCCATTTCTGAGAGTGGCGTGGCCCTCACTTCTCTTCTGGTCAGGAAGAACGCCAAACCTCTAGCTGAGGTAAGTCTCACCCTGGACAGTTCCCAAGCCCTTTCCCGTGTCTCCTGGAATCCTCAAGGGGCTTTGTTCTTATAGAACTCAGTCTTCATGCTCAAAGGATACCACACATGTGAATGGCTTGAGGCTCCTATAGGGCCCACATTTAAGTGACATTCTCTACTTTCCCAAAGTGCAAATCGTCTCATTCAGGCCTTTGGCAATTCTGCACAAGTTTTAGTGTGTGGAGGCATGGTACACTTTTAAGGTCACATGTATTAATTCTTCTCATGAGACAGGTGCAACCATTAGCTTATCTATGGGTAGGGAAACTGAGTCCAAATGATTCTTATGTGGTGGAGATGGGAGTTAAATCAGAGAGTGGTATTCTGGATTCCATGCTCTTCACCACAACTCCACACAGCCTCACTTCAGACATAATTTTGAGAACATTATGCCCATTTTCACAAGGATAAGGTAATGAGACACAGATATATAAAGATATATTCATGTCACAATTCCAGTTAGTAACAGAGGCCACACTCTGTGGGGCCCAGAACCCTTGTCTAGAGGATCTTCAGCTGCTGCCTGCTGCCTTCAGAAGTTGACTTGCTATAGAACACCTTGTCTGTATGGAGACATTGCCCTTGAACTCTGCTGTTGCCTGTGATCTCTGCAGAAAGTTGCTATTACCGCTGGGTGTAAAACCACCACGTCTGCAGTCATGGTTCACTGCTTGCGCCAGAAGACAGAGGAGGAGCTCTTGGAGACCACGCTGAAAATGGTAGGTGCCGCCATCCCATGGCTCTTCCTCCTTGGCTTGACCCTGGGCTTCTCTCTCCCACTCATCTTGATCCAAGTTGGAATTTTTTTTTTAATCTCTTATTATGAAATACTTAAAATGCAACAACCACACTGATTGTAGGGGTTTTTAGAAAAGAGTCATAATTTTTCTTGGTTTTTTAAGAAGTGTTTTAATTATAACACAGTAGTAGTCTAGATTTTCTGAGACTCTGTCTCATTTAGTATTCAAAACAATTATCTGTCATCTCTCCAATTATATTCATATTATTTCACTAATCTAGTGTGAATCCATCCTTAACTTTTCATTCATCTATTTTTTTATAACTTTTAGTTTTTTATAATTTTATTTTATTTGTATTTATTTATTTACTTTT
The DNA here is from genome assembly GCF_001458135.2 of Marmota marmota marmota. NCBI lineage: Eukaryota > Metazoa > Chordata > Mammalia > Rodentia > Sciuridae > Marmota > Marmota marmota. The sequence goes on from NW_026000221.1 coordinate 22,306,579, forward strand.
TTGTGGTGCTGAGGATCTAACCCAGTGCCTCATAGGCGCCAGGCAAGTGCTCTCCACTGAGCCAAACCCCAGCCCTCATTCTTCTTTGTTTCATCTGTCCATCATCCGTGAATCATCTGTTCAACATACATCCACACTCCATTATCCAGTCCTCCAAAAGCCATGATCCGACCTTCATCTATTTGGTAGTTTTCACCTTTTGTCCATGTGTCCATCCAACTTCCCAATAGTGCTTGTATTAACCAACTCACTTCCTCCTTCTGTCCCTCCCTCCCTCCCTCCAGGCTAAGTGTGTGGTAGAGCAATGTCAGGAGAGGTGATGCAGACATAAATTGAACATTATCTCTGCTCAAAAAGGACAATACAAGGAGAAATGTAGCAATATACTTAGTGGTTTTGTGTAGTGGAAGGATAGAGAGGAGACACAGTCATAGCCATTAAGAGTGCTTCTTAGGGAAAGTGACATTTAAGGATTGATGGATTGTCAAGACAGTCTGTCACCACAGGGAACTTAGTAGGACAAACATCCAGAGGAAAGAACATGCAGGGCTAATGGGAGCTACTTACTAAGGAGGGGAAGGTCTGACTGTATGCTTGGGGTCACTTGAGCCCCTGGTCTATCTTGACCTTGAACACCAGACAATACTTCTGGGCCCACAGGGCAGACTGCTAGCATAGGGCTCTGTATGTCCATGGATTGAGTTCAATATGGCCTTGGGAGTTGTAGATTGGTTTACCGACTTAAATAAGGTGATTAAAGTTTTCAAAGAATTAAGACACAGCTGTTTTGTGATACCTGGAAAGAAGCAAATACTTTAGCTATCCTCTATGTGGCAAAAAGGAGCAAGGTTATATGGAAATAGATGGTGATGTTGGGGAAACCAAGAGACCGAAAATCTTGGAATCCCAGGACATATTTCTGAGATCTTTTGAATTTTTTGGAATTTTTTACATGATTAACTACTGGCCCAGTACACACACACACACACACACACACACGCACGCACACTCACATACACCACCGCTGGCTTGTGGGGCTACAACCCAGAATGGAGGAACCCCAGTGGTCCCTCTACATGTAGGGCAGGAAGTGAGGTATGATGTAACATTTCAATCACTGCAATCTAAACACATAGCAAAGGAAAGCATCTGTTGGAATGTGCTTCAAAGAGCTTGCTTAAATCATAGTTTTCTAGCACCCAATGAAAAAACTCTTTCCAAGGTGGCTTGAAGAAAAAGAAGAATACATCTTATAATGGAATCTCCAGGTAAGTGAGGAGTTCATGAGCAGATGGCTTAGGGCATGGCTGGATCCAGGTGCTGTTAAAATAGTGTTGAAGAATGTGCCTGTCTCTATCCCCTCTGCTTGACAATCTTCTTTGTTGACTTCTCTCTGAAGTAGATTTGTCCCCTGAGGAGGTTAAAGATAATAGCACTCTAGACACATGTCCTATCTGCTTAGAAACTGTCTATCTCAAAAGCTTCAGCAATAGGTTTGGGGTAAACTCTGTTGGAGTGACACTGGTTTGTACCCATCCTTGTACTCATCTGTATGTTGAGGGACTTGGAACACCCCAGGTCACAGAGAGATGCCTGAAGACATGCAGAGGACAGGGGGAAGAGGGAAGCAGGGAGAGAGTAATGCCCTCTCCATCTGGGCATCCCACCTGCAGCTCCATTCCCCCCCCCACCCGAGTTGCCTCAACCACACCAATGCCCAGGGACCAATGTGTATGTTCCCTCCAGAGGAAAACGGGGTTCGATGCCAGTAAGAACAAGTAGGGGGAAGGATGACGAGGACAGGCAGCAAGAGCAGAGGTTCTCCCAGCAGCTCCAGGGAGCCTGACTCTGGTCCCCAGGTGTCTCCTCTCCTGGCTGCTGCCTGCTCCTCCCCCATCCTATAACTCTACTCTGGGCTCATGCCCAGTGGGGTCTGTGTAGGGTCCTCTGCCTCCGATTGGGAGAACCTGGTAGCTCTGGGGCACAGCTCAAAGGATCAGCTTTTATACCAGGAAGCTTCTCACCCACATCCTCTGCCTTTGCCTTCACAGAAATTTTTTACTCTGGATATGCTTGGAGACCCCAGAGAGGTAAGGGCCATTGGTTTCTTAATTACAGGTTTCAAATCTTATTAATACATTTAAGCTCTGATATGCTATGAATGAACGGATTCTCTTTTGTGGACTCATATTGCTGAGGCCCAGAGAGCAGAAGTAACTAGCCAGGGTAACATAGCTTAGAGGTCAGGAGGCAGGATTGGAACTCACCGCCATGGCTCTCAGTGCAGTGCTCCCAGTCACAAATTATATATCTCCCAGGATGAGGTATCCTCTTCTCATTTACATTCCCTGTGGGATAAGTGTGCTCTAGAACACCCTCAGGAGGCTAGATAAATGGATTAGGGGCTCATACTCCTTCATTAAGGAGGACAGATGTTCTAGGAGGCCACAGGACAAATTAGCTGTGCAGAAGGGGAGCCTGGGATCTCAGGCCTTAGGACACCACCCTCCTCGTAGGATCCAGGAAACTCCAAAAGTGTCCTCCCATCTGCTTCCTCTTCCTCTCCCCCCTCTCCACAGTTGCCAGGGTCTGGAGACCTTAGCTTAGTGCCATCTTGCAATCCTGTCCTCTGCTCCCTCCCTGGGGATCCTCTGACATTTCTTGATCTTATGAGGATGAAATGAGATCTATCTACTCAGACATTCATCAAAGTGTTAAGAAGCACTTACTCTGTTGTAGGAGATGGTTTAACAACAGGGATATGGCAGTGACACGGACAAGATTCCCTGCCTTCTGATGGAGATTGTAATAGAAAAGTAAAGAAACCATGTAGCGTGCTGGCTGATGGTCAGAGTCAAGAGAGAAAAAGATACTGGAAAATGGGGACCAAGTCAGCCAATGGTTTAAATGTAAGCATTAGGATCAAGGGGTGGCCTGATGGGCCAGTGACCTTGGGGTGGATCTCTGGCGGGGGAAGGAAGCCAGCTGTCAAGAGGACTGGAGGAGGAGGGTTTCTGGCAGAGGCAACAGCAACGGCAAAGGCCCTGATGCAGGAGGCCCTGTGTGTGGAGTGGAGGCTGGGGGGTGTCCTGAGGTGGGGGTGGGGTGGTCACTGGAAGGACACGGACTGTGATTCTGTGGGATATGGGAGGTGCTCAGAGGGCTTCGAACAGAGTGTGGACATGATCTGAGGTTTCACAAAGGTCTGGTGACTGCAATAGTCAGTAGGGGAAGGGGAGGGCAGGGGCAGGGACAGCCCTGGGAGCTCAGTGCTCTGTAGCTGCACAGCAAGGGATCCTTGTAGCTCAGATCAATGGAGGAGCAAGAAGTCTGCCCTCCAGACCTTTCTGAAGGAAAAGATGACAGAAGTTGCTGATATATGGTGTGTGAGGAGTCAAGGAAGAAGAGGCGAGAAGGAAGCCCTGAGTCCTTGACCCCCGCACTGCAGTCCTGACAGACAACCTCCAGCGTCCACGGGGTGGACAGTGCCAGTTATTCTCCTCCTCAGCTTTTTCATGCTGGTCTTCTCCCTGCGGGTGCTGCCCCACTCTGCCCTCCCGGGCTCTCTCCAGGACCATTACTCTTACCCTCCCCTTTCCTTTCCCCATTCTCATACCTTAGGGTACCCCAGACTCACCTGGCTGAACACAGTTAGAACCTGTCACTTCCTTCTTGGAAGTTACTTCTTGTTGACAGGACAAAACCTTGCTTCCTGTATTAATCAGCTTTCTGGTACTATAATGGATATTTGAGATGATCAAGTTATAAAGAGGAGAAGGTCAATTGAGCTCACATTTCTGGAGGGTTTATTCCATGATTCCGTGAACCCGTTGCTTTGGGCCTATGGCAGCACATCACCCCAGGACTGGGAGAAGAGCAAAACCGCTCACCTCCTATCTGGAACTCTGGGGGTAGAGAGAGATGGACAGAGAGAAGGAGGGAGGGAGGGGGAGAGGGGGAGACTTGGGAATTTCTGTATGATGAGGGCACGTGCCCAGTGACCTGAAGACCTCCCACTAGGCCCCATATCTTCAGGTCTCCGCCCTCCCACTACTACCACATACTGCAGATTAAGCCTCAACACATGGGCCTCAGCAGCCCCATTGAATTAGTTCTTCATATGTGAGTGCCAGGGATGTGCCAGAGATTGTGCAGAAAATGTGCTCTATCCTCGGAGCCTCTCTCTTGTTCCTGCTCTAAGGCCCTCCTTCAAGCCCAGGCCTCTGTGACATTGCTGGAATTAGTCCTGCTCACCTCTGTCCCTTGCTTATGCTATTTCCACTGCCAACAGCTTTCATAACAAAAGCCCATGCAGATGCCAAACACCTGATCCATGTGCCCTGCAGACTCTTCCTTCAGAGGAGCTGCTCCTCCTGCTGGCCTCTGGGCAGGCCTCTCAGAGCCACGCAGCCTTGCTAAGGCACCCAAACCAAGCCCTCTACTGTCAGCTCAGGGAGCAGGATCTGGCCCTTGTCTTGATCTATTACTCCCCCAAATAGGGAATCAAGTCTCAATGTAGGTATCTCGAGTGGTGAGCTCGATACCTCCTCAAAACTAATCGTTTCTCTAAAAGAGCTCAAGTTTAAATACAGATGCCATGGATACTCCTCAGTTACAGATTTAGTATTTGTGAATTCACTTCTTTGCTAACACATTTTTGTAAGCACCAGATAAATACCTTGATGCATTTGTGGTCATTTGCAATATTAAATGCAAAGCAGCAAGGAGTTGAGTTGCTGTGAGGTCCATGTTCCCCTCTGAGGTCACACAAGGGAATACTCAGTGTCTTACTTCATCTCTCTTGCTAACAGTATCCTTCTTGTGGTCTATATAGCACTGCTTCTTTTACAATATTCGCTTTTGTTGGTGATTTCTCTGTTTATAACGACTCTCAGGCATAGTGAAGAAGTGCTGTCTAGTGTCCCTAAGCATGAGAGGCTGTGCTGTGTCTTGAAGAGAAAGCACATATGATAGGTAAGCTTTGTTCAGGGTGTGTACGGTGCTCTTGGCCATGAATTCAATATTAATGAATCAAGAGTACAGTCCATCCAAAGAAGAACCGGAGATTTGCCTGTCTGTAAGTGAGGTCAGTCTGGAAAACTGTCATGCAACATCTTTGGTGGAGACACAACCACGGGAAAGATGGAGAAGCAGCTCCATGTTTAAACAGCAGAGTGGACAGCAGTGTTGTAAGGCAGGAGCTGTAGAAATCTGCAGTGATGTTTCCCAAGGTTGAGAAAAGTTAAGTGAGTCCCAGCTGGTGTTTTATTATAAACGGATTCTGCATGTAACGAATTCTTTGTAAGGGATCTATATCATATGACATGTCTAAAGAGCAACCCACATGGAGACGAGAGTCTCACAGGGCCTTGATTCTGGACTTCCCTTTGGACCAATGGCCCAGCTATTTGCTAATTCAGCACTCACTGCGATCTGACAAACACGACTACGACAGTGAGAATCCAGTGCCTGTGTGTGCGTTTAAAATTGAGATGGATATTATAATTATTTACATATAATATATACTTTGGGTGATATATTTCCCATTCCCCGACCACTATCACGTTGCCATCCCTAGCTTCCTGGTTAAAATTCTCCCCTCACTGTGTCACAGACTTAGCTCCCTTCTGAGTTTTGTGGCCCTGCCCAGAGTCATGGAAGTCTGTGGTGCTGGCGTGTTGACTGCTCTGCTCTCTTTCCCCAGAGCACTCCCATGATACCCACTGTAATAGACGGTGTGGTGCTGCCCAAGACACCAGAGGAGATTCTGGCTGATAAGACGTTCAACACTGTCCCCTACATTGTGGGAATCAACAAGCAAGAGTTTGGCTGGATTTTGCCCACGGTGAGAATGTACAGACCTCTTACACAGACTCCTCCTCCTCCCCCATCCTCCCTCTGTCATCTGGACCCAGAATGTCTCTTTTCTCAAAGGCCCACTCTGAGTCTGGGAAACTTCACCACTGGTCTGAGTGGACACTGGGCATTTCTTTGTAAATCTTCTCTGGGATGGTACAGCTCTCTTGACTGGTACAGCCCTGTGGACCCTTCTCCCCAAGCACTCATTGATTGTCTTCCTAATAACGAATACTGACTTGTTCAGGATGGGCGGGTCTGCAGAAACCATAATAGTGCAGACAGATGAGGTCTAGAGGAAAAGAAGCAGGAGCTAGATCTGGGCACAGCTACTTCTTCCTTGGGCTTGGACTCACAGGTCCTAGGGGTTCCCATGGGTGCTCCCAGCACTTCTCTGGAAAGAGTTAGAGGAACTTGCTTATATGTTAGTTACATTGGCTCCGAAAAGCCAGGTTTTGGCTGGAGAAGATCCCATTTTGACTGGAAAGCATTGAGATTTCTCATGTAGGTGTTTCAAGGGGGCCTAGGGTCATCCTCGGCCATGGCCTTAGACTAAAAAAGCCAGGCTAGAGTGGGATAGAGGGCAGAGTGCAGAGGCTGAACAGCATCTTCACAGGTTGGGAGTTCTGCAGTTCTCACTTCAGAAGTGAGAACTTCAGGTTGTGCCAAAGAAAAAACTCATCGTGATGGATTTTGACTTCACGAGACATTGGAGTGTGTGGAGTAATGGCCTGTGCTCTCTTGTTCTGAGCTCTCTGCTTCAGCACTACCCTGGCTTCAATTTCCCTCACTGCCCGGATGACCATGTGCCCCCTAGCCTGGTATTTATATGTTCAAGTCATCCCTTTTATATACCTTGAGTTTCTATGTACAAGTCCATTTACTTGATAGTTTTTCAATCTAATGAATGCACCTGCACATCAAGACCCCAAGAGAACCTTCACAGGCATTGACTTGCTAGGTTCTTCTTGTTAATTCCTGATGATTCAGAAATACTTCACCCCTTTTTTAATAGATGATGGGATTTCCCATCTCTGAAGGCAAGCTGGACCAGAAGACGGCCACATCACTCCTGCAGAAGACTGGCTCTCTTCTGGTAAGAAGTCAAAAGAATTATGGGAATTGACTGAGAAACAAAGAACAGCTGGCCTTGCCCTGTGTCCCAGACCAACTCAATGTCAGAAGAAAACCTGACACCTGCGTCCCATCCCCATCTGTCTGCCTTTCCCTCCCCGCCACCCCAGGAGGGATTTGCACAGGGCCCAGGAGGTTCACATCCAAGGAGCCTTCTGCAGCTCTCCAGGTGGAGGATCTCTTTCTTGATGCATTTTAGGAGATCCAAGATGAACTGACTCAAATGGCCACTGAGAAGAATTTTAGAGGGACAGACGACCCTGTCAAAATCAAAGACCTCTACCTGGAGTTGATGGGAGATGTGATATTTTGTATCCCATCTGTGACTGTGGCCCGTGGTCACAGAGGTAAGTCACAGAGGTTGCATAGGAGAGGGACACTGCCACCTCCCAATATCCAGTCACCTATGGGCAAAGAAAGTGGAGGAGGAGCACATACAGTGCAATAAGATGTTCAGAGAGGGGAGACAGAGAAGGAGAGGGAACACATTCACAGAACTTTTTAAAATCACAAATTGACAAACATTATTTATATAAACTTATGGAGTGCAGTGTGGTTATGATTTATGAATACATTGTTCAATAATTCCATCAAACTGGTTAACGGACCCATCTCCTCAAATACTTGGCATTTTTTGCAGGGAGAACACTTGACATTTCCTTTCAGTAATATTCAGTGCAAAACACTCTATTATCAACTGTGTTTACCACACTGTCCAGTAGAACAACATCAAAAGAGAAGACCAACATTTCCCCAACTGGTATTTTGTACTCTTTTACCATCACCCTCCTTTCCTCCTCATCTCTCGCCTGTTACCACCATTTTATTTGAGCTATAAGTTGTCACATGTGGTACTTACCTTTCTGAGCCTTATCTCCCTCAGCATATTGGACCCCATTTCAACAGGTTATCTCAAATGGTATCATTCTTTTCTTTTTAAAGACTAAATAGTGTTCCATGTGTTTCTCTACCACATTTTCTTTATCTTTTCATCTGTTGATGTACATAGGTAATTTCATGATTTGGCTCTTGTGAGTAGTTCTACTGTGAACATGGGGTTGAAGAGATCTCTCCATCCAATTGCTTCCAAATCTTTTGGGTAGATACTCAGAAGTGGGGTTGCTGGATTACATGGTGATTCTGTTTTAAGTTTTTCAACAACCCCAATCTTGTTTGACATCTGTACCAACTGTATTAAAGTGTTCCCTTTTCTTTTCATCTTTGTTAATATTTTTCCCTTTTATTTTGGTGCCTGGAATTGAGCCCAGGGGTACTCCACCACTGAACTACATCCCCAGCCCTTTTTGTTTCGAGACAGGACCTTGCTCAGTTGCTGAGGATGGCTTTGAACTTACAATCCTCCTGCCTCAGCCTCCTGAGCTGAGGTCACCCTTTTTCGTTTTCCATTCTTTTTGATAAAATCATTTGGACTGGGGTGGGTGATACCTCATTGTAGCTATAGTTTGTGTTTTCCCAGTGACATTGAGCACGTTCTCATCTACCTGTTGTCATTTATATGTCTTCTTTTTAGAAACGTTTACGCAGGGCCCTTACTCACTTTTAAATTGGCTGTTTTGTTTCGTTGCTGTTGCCCAAAGGCCCTGCAGAGCTTATATTTAACTGTTTAATGCATTATGGCTTGCGGACATTTTCTCCCGGTTTGCAGGTTGTTTTTGCACACTGTTCCTTATTTTCCTTGCTTGAAGGAGCTGTACAGTTCGATGAAATCTCATTTGTCAGTTTTCACTGTGTTGTCCCCCATTTTTGGGAATCAAATCCAGAGTCATTGCCCAGACTAGTGTCACATAGTTTTTTCTCTGTTTTCTTCTATCAGTCTTTGAATTTCTGATGTGACTTCTACGTCTTTCATCCATTTTTTTTTAGTAATTTTTGCTTATGGTGTGATATGAGTTTCAATTTCCTATTTCTTCAGGTCAAAAAATCCAGTTTTCTTAATATTCTTTATCCAAGAGACTGTCTTTTCTCATTTTGTATTCTTAGCACCTTTGTCAAAAATCAGTTGACTTCACATGCCTGGGTTCACATCTGGGCTCTCTAGTGTGTTCCATTGATTGATGTGTTGATTCTTTTCTTCCAATAGTGTGTTATTTTAACTACCATAGTTTTTAGTGTACTTTGAAAAAACTGGGGTTACATCTCCAGCTTTTTTTCTTTCCACTCATGATTACATTGATCCAGTTTTTTGTTTGTTTTATGTGAATTTTACAATTTTTTCCCTATCTGTCTGAAGAATGATGTTGGAATTTTGATAGTGATTTCACTGAACCAGTAGATCACTTTGATTAGCATGGATATTTTAACAATATTACTTCTTCCAAACTGTGATCATTGGGTATCTTTTTTTGCGTTTGTGTCATCTTCTATTTCTTTCATCAGTGTCTTATATATTTTAGTGTCTTGGAAACACAACACTTCAGTTAAATTTATTCCCATTGAGTTTTACCTTGTTATTATTACTATCCATGGGATCATTTATTTTCTTTCCTTCTTTCTTTCTTTCATTCATTCTTTCTTTCTTTCTTTCCACAGTTCAGTGTGAGTATATAGAGAATTTTGCATGTTGATTTTGTATCCTGCAATTCGACCATATATGTTTGCTAGTTCTAACCATCTTGCAGGAAAATCTGTGGGGTTTTGTACCCATAAGATCATGTCATCATTGAACAGACTTTTTCCTATCTGCCTTTCCTAGTAGGATGTCTCTTTTTTAGTTTTTTAATTTAAATTCTGTTTTCTGATATAATGAGAGCTGCCTCTGTTCTCTTGGTTTTCATTTGTGTACAATACTATTTCCATCCCTTCACCTTCAGGCTACATACATCTTAAAATCAAGATGAGTCTCCTGTGGGAAACATATATACGTGGCTCTTGTTTTCTAATCTGGTCACTGTCCTTTTTCTTGAAGGATTTAATCCATTTATGTTCAAGACAATTACTGATAGCGAGGTATTTACTGATGCCATTTTGTCAGTTGTTTTCTAGTTGTTTTTAAAATACCTTCTTTATTCTTCCCCTCTTGATGTCTTCCTTTGTGTTTTGATGGTTTTCTGTCATGGTTTGCTTTGAATTCTTTCTATTTTTGTTTTGTGCTTCTATTAAAAATTTTTGCTTTGTTGTTACTATAAAGTGTACTTACAAAGTTTTACACTTATACCAGCCTATTAATAAATTTAATCACATATAACAATTCTATATTATATCCCCATGCATTATATTTTTGATATCAGAATTCATGTATAAATTTTGTGTTTGAATTTGTCATGATAATTTCTTTCAGTTATAGTTTTATTTGTATCATTGACTTTTGTACTTTAACATGTTTTATTTTATTAGTGTCTTTGTTTCAGCTTAAAGGCCTCTTTCACAAAACCTATAGGGTGTGTCCAGAGGTAATTGATTTCATAAGCTTTTGTCTGGGACAGTTGTTATTTCTTCCTCATTTCTGAAAGATAACTTTCTTGGATGCAGTATTCCTGAGATACAAGAAACAGATTGTTCCGTCTCTACATATATGTTCGTTTAAATATCCTCATTTTTAGACAAGCAGCTTGGATTTGCTTCACTCTTGTCTGAATGGGTGAGAACAGCCCTGGAAATGCTCAAAACTGGGCTGAATAGAAGACACCTACCAGGTTGTAGGTTATGCTTGAAATGAATGAGCTCTAGTGTATTTTCAATGAACAAACCCAGTGTCTTTAGTTGATACATTGTGTACTTCCATTATGTAAAACAACAAACAAAATTCTTTAGTAGAAAAGCAAAGTAAAAATACAAAGACTTCAAAGCATACAGAAATATCTGGTCCAAGTCCCATTTCCTCCTCAACCAGCTATTAGGCAAGTTACTGTGCTTTCCCCAAACTGTCTCTCTCCCATGCCGATAGCCAGGGGCTTCCTGCACAGCCAGAGACTTTTGAGACCGTCCAGCTGGTGATGTGAACTGTGCGCAAATCTGTGTCTTCTCAGATGCTGGAGCCCCCACCTACATGTATGAGTTTCAGTATCGCCCGAGCTTCATATCAGACATGAGACCCAAGACGGTGATAGGAGACCATGGGGATGAAATCTACTCAGTCTTTGGGGCCCCGATTTTAAAAGGTAATAGCTCTGTGCTTGGCTGTGAGCTTGCAGTCAGGAGGTCTGGGTTCTAGTCTTGCTTTGGTGGCCTTGAGCAAGTTCTCCTGCTGTCCCAGGCTTAGCTTCTGACTCACTGTAATGGGCCTGAGCTACACAGGGCAGTTCCCAGCCTCTCTACTGTGCCAGGAGGAGGCACATCCATGTGCCCTGAGCCAGAGTCACTCTCAGAATCCTGACTGTGATATCAATAAGAGAAGCGGTGGGCCACCTGCAGGGCACTGTTCTAGGTCAAGAATGCTGCTCCTGATTTTTCATTCAAAGACGTATATTAGGATGTGGGGGGAGGGAACTAAGGTCACAATTGTGCTCAACTTGAATCCAGTGTCATTATGTGTCTTGTCATTCAGTCTTCTAATATATCTAAATTTGCATATTACCCTCTATGTTTGATAATATACTTTTTCAAAACTTTCCATAAGTGTCTTAAATTAATGAACTCTCAGCAGTTGCACATGAATTTTGAGCCACTTTATGACCGTTCAAGGCCACCTGCACCTCTGGGTGCCTCCCAGTTGGGTAGCTCCTTAGTGTCATTGCAGTCTGAACTTTCTCAGACTCCGTGAAAATGTGGCTGTGTTTCAAAAACCCAAGAGCCAACAATCCTTCAAAGCAGAGGAAGCTTCTTATGTGGCCTTTGGACCCTGAGTGGGGAGTGACAGGCAGGTGGGCACAGAAGACAAAGGCAGTCAGCTTCCTGGTGGACTGCATGCATGTCCAAGTCCTAGACCAGCTGTTCTCAAGCTGAAAGTGCACACCAAGGGAAGGGTCTTCCTGAAATGCACATTGTCTAGGAGGCACAGAGTTAGGGCCAAGAGTCCGTCCCCCTCCCTCCCTTCCTTTCTTTTGTCTCATTATAATCATACATAACGGTAGGATTCATTAGCCATATCTGTGTGTGCACATAACATCATTTGTTTAATCTCAGTCCCTAATACCTTCCCTTTCCCTCCCCTCTTCCCACAAGCTGCCTGTCCTACAAACTCCCAGGTGCTGCTGCTGGCCCACACAACCCACTTTGAGTAGCAAAGCATTTTTTTCCTTCTGCCCCAACAGGGGGCACCTCAGAAGAGGAGACCAACCTCAGCAGGATGGTGATGAAATTCTGGGCCAACTTTGCTCGCCATGGGTGAGGCTAGTGGCATAGAGGTAGCAGGGTGGGTGGGTGGGGTGGCAAGTGGTAGGGCCTACCTGTTGGGAAAGAGGGGCTTCTGAAGTTTGACTGACCAGATCCCTGACCCTGTGACCACAGCATGGTGACAGTTAGTGCACAGGCTGCTCCAGGAGATGGAGAGCTCCCTGTCTCTGGAGGTGCATGTGCCTCTTGGCAGAAACTCCAGGCAACTCTCAGAATATTGTTGGGACCACTAGCCGCTCTGTGCAATTTCTGTTTGATTTTGTTCCTAGGAACCCAAATGGGGAGGAGCTGCCCCATTGGCCAGAGTATGATCAGAAGGAAGGGTACCTGAAGATTGGAGCCAACACCCAGGCAGCCCAGGGGCTGAAAGAGAAGGAGATGGCTTTGTGGACTAAGCTCAGAGCCAAGAAGCCTCCTCAGAGAGAACACGTGGAATTGTGAATGGGAGGCCGAGCCAGCCTCAGGAGACCAGAGGCGCCCCAACGGGGGTGTTCTGCAGGAGGTGTTTGTAGACCGAGGAGACATCTTATTGTGGAAGCTGGAGAATTGTGTGGTGTAGGTGGGGACAGTCCAGGAGGGGAAGTTTTTGTACTTGTGGCCTTGATTTGCAGAATGAATGTTCATTTGGAGACCAAATCAGAGTCTGTGTCTTGAACTATAGCTGAGTCCATTCTCCCAGAGAGATGTCATCATACATGTGAGAAGAATCTCTATCGAGAGTTTAGTACAGTGGTAAAGGCCAAATGTGGTCTAATATGGGAATATAAGATTCCTGGGAGCCACAGACCCACGGGGGAGCTCAAACCCACATAGATTCATCTCCAAGGATGTCTCTTGGGTGCTCATGAGGAAGACGGGGGGCAGCTTGTAAAACCAGACTGGAAGGCCTTTCTGTAGGGGTGCAGACATGAAGTCCTGCTCAGACCACCCTCCTTCCATATCCCAAGTCCTACAACCATTAGGGAGAAAAGCTGTGAATTTTCCCTCAGGTTGACCAGGTTCATAGGTAAGGGGTCTTTTTTAGTATGGTGTTTCATGTCAGCCTCACAAGTGGAGCAGAATGGCCAGTCTGCCAAAAGGGCCAGAAAAGATGAACAGGCCAATTCTGGGGCCTGACTGATGCAAGGAGCCCGGATGTTGATTGTTGTATTGAATTTAGAGAGAATATCTCGGCTGAGCAAAGGAACTGGACATTGGGGCATAACTAGGAACGTCTGAGAGAATGGGAAGTTGTCTATGGAACAGAGTAGTAGGGGAGTCTTTTTTGGATAGATGGTCTTTCCTCCTACCCCGACAATAGGAGAGGTGGACAGTACTGTTTGCCCCCAGAATTCTGTCAGGATGAGAAGGTAGTCCCAGTGTCAATGAGAAAGTCAACCTTGTACCTATCCACCTGAATCTGCACCCTGGGTCCCTGTCTATTGATCATTATGGCCAGGGACAAGGACCCAAGGTACAATCAATCTTCGATTGCCATGCCCAGAGGTCGAAGGGTTCCCTGGCCATAGGCCTCCTATGGGATCTAGGACAGTCAGAGCCCCAATGACCTTGTTGTTGAGATTTAGGGCATGGGGTATGCGGTGTGTGTGGTATGGGGCATGCCCTGGCCCAATGTCCCTCCTTGCCACACTTGAAGCAGGAGTCCTAGGGGGTTTTGACCTGCAGTGATGGGCGGTGACCCGAGGAAGCACCCTGCATGGCCTGGGCGAGCATCTGAAATTTCTCAGTCTGGGGCATGGCAGGGCCTTGTTCGAGCTTTTTTAGTTTGTCCCGGATGTTGGGGTAGCTCTGCGAGAGGAAATATGTCATAAGGACATGATGGCCATCTGGGGTTTCGGGATCTAGGTTACTGCTGAAGGGCTTTCCTAAGCCGATCCAGAAATTCTGATGGGGTCTCTTGTAATTTTTGGAAATTGACAGCCTTACTTGCCGTGTTTTTGAGCCCAGCAATAATACATGCGGAGAATTGGTTCCTACTCTATATGCCAGCTTGTGTATTATAATCCCAGTTGGGAGTTAGATCTGAGGGAGCAAGTGGCCCCAGAGGGTGATTGGGATTAACTCGGTGAGTTTCATCCCCATGGGATCTGGCAAGTTCCCAGACTCTGGTACATTCCTCAAGAAGGAGAGTATTAGCCAATAACATGTAAGTGAGGCTATAAACCTGGAGGACTCATTGAAACTCTTGGGACCTAGTTTGGGGGGGGGGACTAAAGGTGTCCCCTGTGTTAGGGGGGCACCTGAGGGGCTGGATGGAGCTGGTGGGGGAGGTCGGTAGGGAGGGGGTTCATCTGCCGGATAGGTTGGGTTGAGAATGAAGAAGACAAAAAGCCTCAACATAGGGGATCTCCTTCCACTTTTTCGAGCGCTCACAGAAGTTAAACAGATCTCTGAGAATTACGGGATCTAGGGATCCTCCTGGGGGCCATTGACTTTGATTGTCTAATTGACAGTAAGGCCAATCTTGTGTACAGAATTTAATAAGGGGGAGTCTGCAGGGAGGGAAGATGAGGCCCCCATAGGTTGGGAGAGGGACAAGGGTGGTTGAGAGAGAAAGAGAGAGAGAGAGAGGGGGGAGTGCCTGTTCTCTACCCCTCAGGACTTCTTGCTCATGAACCGGGTTCCAGAGAGTCCACTGTAACCGTGAAGGTGGTGGTGGGGTGCATTCTCTCCTCCAGATTGGGCATCAGAGGTTTGCCAGATGATCACAGTCAAAGCTCCTGCGTAGCCTGTCTGAAGTTGGATACCTGATAGGGGAACTCACCTACTGAAGAGCCGGTGTTGTGTGAGTAATAGTAGCGCTCGAAAGAGTGGACGAGAATGGAAAGCCTTGAGAGAGGGGGCCCTTGAGCAGCGAGGCATCCCCTCTCCCAGGTTTCAGCACCAACGAAAGAACGAACAAGGCTTGTTGTCGAAGAAAATTCCCGTTTATTGAGGAACAGCTCTGCATATTTATAGATCCGGGGGTTATGACAGGTATGATAGTTTAACAGTTTAATGGTTTGACGGTTGGCACGGGGTGCTTTCTGATTGGTGGGTAAGGATCATGTGAGTAAGCAGGGCTAGTCTGATTGGTGGGTAAGGATCATGTGAGCCAACAGGGCTCACCATTGGATGACCCTTTTCCGGGGATGGGGAAGTTAGTCTTTGGAGCCAGGGCGACTCCCAACAGTCAGGATCACTGAGAATACCCCATCTTCACATCTGAGGATCACAGGGTCCCTGGGCATGGAGGCAGGACCAGGACTAGAGGAGCCACTCCAGGATGCCTCTTGAGTCAGCAGATACCAGGTAACAAGTGCCAGAAATCTGTTGGAGGAGAGCAGAGGTGTGGAGGTCCCCTATGAAGGGCAGCTGAGCCTAAAGCTGAGGTTGGGATTGGATATAAAAAAAAAAAGGACTGGAGAGGCCTGCCCCCTGTGTGCAGCCACCGGGAGACCTGAGAGGAATACTGTGCCACACATGTTGTGGTTCCTTATTCACCGACAGGTGGCTTCACCCAAACCTCCTCCACTTTGGGCCATTGTAGCTGAAAGAATGAAGAAGGCTCATCATTAGAGAAAATGCCCGTTTATTGAGGAACAGTTCTGCATATTTATGGGGTGGGGGCATTGACAGTTATGACAGTTTAATAGTTTAATGGTTTGACAGTTGGCATGGGGTGCTTTCTGATTGGTGGGTAAGGATTATGTGAGTCAGCAGGGTTAGTCTGATTGGTGGGTAAGGATCTTGTGGGCCAGCAGGGCTAATCTGATTGGTAGGTAAGGATCATGTGAGCCAGCAGGGCTCACCATTGGATGGCTCTACTTGGGCGATGGGGAAGTTACTCTTTGGAGCCAGGGCTACTCCCAATAGCAGCCATCGCCATAGCCCTCCCCACGTGGTAATCTCCCCTGTGGGACATTGGTCAGGGCCAAGGCAGCTGCCCCTTGCAGCACTGCAGACAACACTGCAGCATCACCGAATAGGCCACACAATGCCATTGCACAGCCCATCCTCCCAGTCCTGAAAGTGGTTGCTTCCATCTTGGGACATCTCCACCGCCATCTTGGGTTACTGCTGCCTCCGCCATCTTTAGCTGGGGCAGCTATCTTTAGCTTGGGACGCTGATGGGGGCCTGGAAGCCCAATGTTATGGTACCTACAGGCTTGAAACTACTACCACCATCAACCAGTGACACGGGTGCTTCCATCTAGGGACAAGAACCAGGACCTGGAAGACCATCACCAAGGTCCCTGTGGGGCCCTATGCACCACTGGTATCCCTACTAGGTGTGCTAACAGACACCATCTGCTTGCAGAGGCAACAGGGAGACCTGCATGGGGTCGCCATACTCTCTTTTTTCTCCTGCTAACATCCAACACTTTTGATTACCCTTTCATTGGTCCTTTAATCTAATACCTCTATATTCTCACATCCTGCCTCATAAACATCACAGCCTACCCCCCCCCCCCCACTGCCCACCATTAGAAACTGTAAATCCTTATGCAAAATTACTGGTTACCTGATAAAAGGTAACCAAATTCATCATTTCGGTTTATAGCGACAAAACAGTAGATGTCAAAATAAAACCTAATTGATCTATGGCTGCATACGGGTTGCATTGGGTGCTGTAAACTTTGAAATCTCCCTTTAAGATGAGGTATTGGTAGCCTGCAGGGACACTACAAGATTACAGGTTAGAAGCTGCAATAGCTCAGGTCTGCACTGCAAGAGAGGAAG
The DNA here is from genome assembly GCF_001458135.2 of Marmota marmota marmota. NCBI lineage: Eukaryota > Metazoa > Chordata > Mammalia > Rodentia > Sciuridae > Marmota > Marmota marmota. The sequence continues at coordinate 22,323,583 of NW_026000221.1, forward strand.
ACACAGACAGCATGAAAAAAACAGGGAGGAAAGTGCCCCAAATAAACCAAGATACAACAATAATAGAACCCATGGACAGTGCAGTAGATGAAATGTCAGAAAAGGAGTTCAGAATGTACATCATTAAAAGGATCTGGGAATTAAAGAATGACCTAAGAGAGCAAGTACAGGCAAAAATTGATCATTCCAACAAAGAGATAAGAGAGCAAATACAGGTAGCAAAGATTATTTCAAGAAAGAGATAGAGACTCCTCATAGAAATAGAAAAAGCAATCATGAAATTCATCTGGAAAAATAAGAGACCCAGAATAGCCAAAACAATCCTTAGCAAGAAGAGTGAAGCAGGTGGCATCACTATTACAGACCTTAAACTATACCACAGAGCAATAGTAACAAAAACAGCATGGTATTGGCACCAAAATAGACCTATAGACCAATGGTATAGAATAGTGGACACAGAGACTAACCCAAATAACTACAGTTATCTTATATTAGACAAAGGGACCCAAAAGTGTACATTGGAGAAAAGATAGCCTCTTCAACAAATGGTGCTGAGAAAACTGGAAATCCATATGCAACAAAATGAAATTAAACCTTGATCTCTCACCATGCACAAACTCAACTCAAAGTGGATCAAGGACCTAGGAGTTAAACCAGAGACCTTGAGCCTAATGGAAGAAAAAGTAGGCCCAAATCTCCATCTTGTTGGTTCAGGTCCCAACTCCCTAAATAAGACTCTTATAGTGCAAGAATTAAAACCAAGAATCAATAAATGGAATTAATCCAAACTAAAAAGCTTGTTCTCAGCAAAAGAAACAATCAGTGAGGTGAATAGAGAGCCTACAGAATGGGAGCAAACCTTTACCACAAGCACATCAGATAGAGCACTAATCTCTAGGATATATCAAGCATTCAAAAACCTTAACACCAAAATAACAAATAAATAGGATAAGGAACTGAACAGACACTTGTCAGAAGAAGATATACAATCTATCAACAAATATATGAAAAAATGTTCAACTTCTCTAGTAATTAGAGAACTGCAAATCAAAACTACTCTAAGATTTCATCTCACAAGTCAGAATGGCAGCTATCAAGAAAACAAAAAACAATAAGTGTTGGCGAGGATGTGGGGGAAAAGGCGCACTCAGACATTGCTGGGAGTTCTAGAACACTAGCTGCAAGCACTGGCCTGGTGATAGCAGTTGCCCAAGGTTGGCCTTAAAGTCTGGCTCTTGGCTGGGTCATGCCTGGGTCTCACAACTGTGGGAGCTTGTGCAGTCTTGGGAGGAAGGAAGTGTGGCCCAGGCCCATTCAGGGGCTGGAACTGATGTGGCCAAAGTGTGGGTCTGGTGCATAGGTCTCCACCTGACGGTAGAGTCTTTCTAGAGGCTCTGTGATCTGTTCTGTGTATGGGGACTTTGATTTCTATAGGGTGGCAGGCCTGGAACTGGATCCAAGATAAAGCTCTGTGCTAGCTTTTGTGCCCTACTCTCTGTTCTAGCCTCAAGATTAAAGGAGGGGCGATGGAGGTAAGACAGACTGGAAAGTCCAAATCTTCCTTAAAAGGGTATTTTTTGATATCACTCTGTTTATGCTTTCTGCATATAAATTAGTGCTTTTTTTGTTCGTGGCTAAAGCTTCCTGGGGCTGGAGGAATGGGTATTAGTGTCCTGGCCTGGTCAGCCTCCAGACCCCTCCTCAACATCCGGGCGCTTGGATGCAACCCCTGTCCTGAAGCATAGTGAGGTAACTGATTCTTTAGCCGTCCAGCCAGGCGGCCATCACAACAGCCACAGCCTCATCACATGCTCCATAAAGATTCTGGGAGACTTTGCTTTGGCTGCAGTAGCTTCGGAGGCTCTGCAGCTTCTCTGAATGGTTCTTTCCCTCTGTAGCCCATTCAGATGTCTCCACTTTGGCCTGTGAGGAGCCCGTCTATGACAGCCAGGTGGGCCCAATACAGCTAGGAAGACTGGCACGACGATGCAAAACTTCTGAAGTTAGCAGACAGGAGACTGTGACTGCATGGGCCTTCCTTTTGGTCTGTATAAGCATCCCTCCTCATCAGATCAGTCGGCATAAATCTCTCTCCCAAGTACCGCTCCCTTCCTGCTGCAGCATTAAGTTCTAATAAAGCCTCTTTCAGAGGGTTTTACTTTTTCTGTAATTTCTTTTTTATTCTTTTTGGGGGGATGGGTAGGTACCAGGGATTGAGCCCAGGTGCACTCAACCACTGAGCCACATCCAGCACTATTTTGTATTTTATTTAGAGACTGAGTCTCACCGAGTTGCTTCAATGCCTCACTGTTGCTGAGGCTGGCTTTGAACTCACAATCCTCCTGTCTCAAGCCTCCCAAGCTGCTAGGAGTACAGGTGGGCACCACCACACCCAGCTTTTCTCCTGAAGTTTCTATCTCAAGCAGAGCAAGGCAAGTTGGTCATATTAACAGCTGGTAACACTAAGGGGTGGTAGGCCTGAGAATGGCTACAAGCCAGAGAGCTGCCAAGAAAAGCTGCTGAGAGAGCTGCTTGCCCTCACTGGAAGTCAAGCTAGGGAGCTGTTAGCTCTGTCTGCTGGGAGACTTACAGGAAGAGCTATCAGTTCTGGCTGCAGCATGATCAGCAGCAAGAGTTCCCAACCCAATGAGCTGAGAGCCGCTAGCCCTCAAAGCTCAGAGCTGTCAATGTGATGGGAGCTTCACTTTGCCTGTTGGTGATTTCTGTCTGAAGTTAAGGAAAGAACCCTAAATTGATTGATTGCAGAGGCAGTAAATTACTTGGATCAACAGCTTTGGAAGTTCAATCTGTGAGTTTCGGCCCAGTGATAGGAGTTGTGGGGCTTTGCCCACTACTGAATTTCACAATGGCAGACCTGGTCCTGGGCTTCTAGACTTCCCAGAATGAGAGCCACTTGTCTCCACACTGGGCTACGTGGAGTTGGAACAAGGTGATGCAGGTATCACAATCCTTTTTGCTTTTTCAATCTTTTAATTTTATCATACTAAAAGTGGGCATTATGATATTTCACCTGATTTTCTTGGCTTTAGGAGGAGGTACTTGGTGTGCCTCTGGGAAGAGATTGCCCATCTTAGTCAAGGATCTTGCCACCATCTTACTTGCCAATTTTTGAATACTAATTATGGCCTCGCGATTTTAAAAAGAATGAGCATCCATATTGCTTTCCATAGTGGTTGCACCAATTTGTATTCCCACCAGCATTGCATGAGTGTGCCTTTTCCCCCACATCTTCGCCAACACTTATTGTTGCTTGTATTCTTGATAATTGCCATTCTGACTGGAGTGAGATGAAATCTTAGAGTAGTTTTGATTTGCATTTCTCTAATTGCTAGAGCTGATGAACATTGTTTTTTCATATATTTATTGTTCAATTGTATTTCTTCTTCTGTGAAGTGTCTGTTCAGTTCCTTGGCCCATTTATTGATGGGGTTGTTTGTTTGTTTGTTTTTTTTTTGGTGATAAGTTTTTTGAATTCTTTCTATGTCCTGGAGATGACTGCTCTGTTTGAGGTGTGTGTGGAAAGTGTCTTTCCTAGCCCCAAGAATTTTCTCCCATTCTTTAGGATCTCTATTCATGTTATTGATTGTTTCCTTTGCTGATAAAAAGCTTTTTAGTTCAAATGCATCCCATTTATTGATTCTTGATTTTATTTCTTGCACTTTAGGAGTCTTGTTAAGGAAGTCATCTCCTAAGCTGACATGATGAAGATTTGGTCCTACTTTTTCTTCTGTTAGGCTCAGGGTCTCTGTTTTAGTGCTTGTCTTTAATCCACTTTGAGTTGATTTTTGTGCATGGTGAGAGATAAAGGTTGATCTTCATTTTGCTGCATATGGATTACCAGTTTTCCCAGCAACATTTGTTGAAGAGACTAACTTTTCTCTAAGGTATGTCTCTGGCACCTTTGTCTAGTATGAGATAACCGTATTTATTTGGGTTTATCTCTGTCCTCTATTCTGTACCATTGGTCTACATGTCTATTTTGATGCCAATATCATACTGTTTAATGGAATCACCATTTTAATAGAACCAGTTATCCCACTCCTCTGTCCATACCCAGAAGACTTAAAATCAGCATACTACAGTGATGCAGACATATGAATGTTTCTAGCAGCTCTATTCGCAATAGCTAAACTATGAACTTTGGATAGGGCAGAGGGGAATAAGGGGAGGGGACAGGGTGTGGGGATAGGAAGGATGGTGGAATGAGACAGACATTATTACCCTATATACACATATTATTATACTACCAGTGTGATTCTGCACCACATACAGCCAGAGGAAAGAGAAGTTGTGCTCCATTTGTATACAATGTGTCCAAATGCACTCTACTGTCATGTCTAACTAATTTGAACACACTTTAGAAATATTTTCAGAAGGAGATGACCTTGGATGAAAGCAAGGCCCTTTATGAATGACTCCTTTTATGTTTTATAAATTCCCTCTCCTAAAGAGCCATGTCACTTCAGATACATCAGTAATACAAGTACCTGTCAGAGTTTGAAATCATCTTTGCCTTTCCATTATTGTAATACTCTCAAATATCTAATCATTACTTTCATTGTAAACAACTTTAATATTTTACAGAAAGTGTCTTTCCTAGCCCCAATCTTTGATTAAATTAAATCAAAGCAAAAAGCTTTAGAGACAACCAGACCTGTCTTCACCTGTGTACTTACCAGTGTCCAGCAGGGGGCAGCACTGTAACAGGGATAACATGCTGAGCTCTCCACTCAGGACATTGGTCAAGAGGGTCTTTGGACAGACAGAAACTAAAAAGTTAAATTAGAAACCAATATTATATACGTTTTCCTTTTTCTCTGTAACTGAGAAAAGCATCCATAACCTGAAAAGGCTAAAATTGCACACAGAGTAGAGGTTGGAGCCTGTTTTTGTACTTACCTGTATGCACCAGGTATGTGGGTAAATGTTTGAAGAAGGAATGGATAAAATGGAGACATAATGAGAGCCAAGGATTTGAGGTATATGGAATTCATTTACTGGAAGAATATTATATCCAAAAATTGCTGCACCAAAATGTAGTGAGTTTCCTGACCATAGTTGTGTGTGGGAGCCTGGGTCACCACGCAGACACAAAGCAAAACTAATTTAGACATCAGAAGAGGACTGGATGATCACTTCCAAATATCAGAGCCTGGTTTCTAGGAAATAGCAGCCTGAGGAGGCTAAGAGATGTCCCTGATCTCCCAGCTGAGCAGCTTTGGAGCTGGGAGTTGCTCTACAATGTCCCAGCTTGTTCTGAGGACCCCAGACCAAAGTTTTGCCTTGTTTCAGGGTTCAGTTTCCTGGTGCCCGCTTTGGGAAGCTCAAAGTGCTCTGAGGTTAGAGTTCTACCAGGGAGAAATTCTTATGTAAGAAGTTGTTGGACGAGTTTGTGGCCCTCTGTAATCTAAGAGTTTGGTACAGACTGTTCAGATACAAGAGAAGAGCTATGGGCGTGACTTGGAGGTCCCAAGAGGTGCCAGAGGGAGGGAGAGCTTTTCTGTCATTTTAGGTTATGCAATTGGCCTGGGTAGGCAGGATTCAGGGGCAGGTCTTGAGCTTAGGGTGGTACCAGTGCATTGCCTCTGAGCAGCATAGAGACTCACTGACCCCAGAGCGGCTGTCCTTCCAGGATGTGGCTCTATACTTTGGTCTTGGCTTCTCTCTCTGCTTGCGCGGCATGGGGTGAGTCCTTCTGAAATATAAATACCAGGGGACACAGGGGAAATCCTTGTCCTGGGCTGAGATGGGTGGCGATAACTAAAGGACAAAGACATGCAGCTCCAGTTCCACAATCTTGTTCTCCCTCTAGACTCGGAACTGGACTTGAACTTGAAAACAGACTTGGAGTAGTGAAGCTCAGCCAGCCTTGGCCACAACAAGACTCAGGGTACAATAAACACCTGGCCCTCCTGCTTCATGCGTCAGGGTCAGGAGGGCAATGAGATAAACTCAAATTTCACTCATGAGGAATTAAGAGAGGTCCTCCCTCCTACTTCCGCGCTTGATTATTAGAGCAGATCTGGGCCATGGGGGAGAAGGGCTTAGCAGAATATTAAAAGCATCATCTCAGGAACCTGACTAAGTGAATCCCAGCACAGCACTTTCAAGCTGGGTGTCCTTGGGCCGGATACTTAACTTAGCTGTGCCTGGAGTGCCTGTCCCTAAAATAGGCATGAAGTAGTACCCACCTTATCAGGTTGTAGTGAGGATGAAGCGGGTGGTGCTTTTTGAAGCACTTAGAATGGTGTCTGGTCTGTAGGAGGTAGAAAAAGGATAAAGGTATTGATCTAAAGTGGAGTGTGTTATTAGGAAACTTGACATATGATAACATCAGGCCAGAAGCTTTTGACTGTTGAAAATATAGTTTGTCACTCCAGTACCCAAGAGGTTGGGGACACCACTGGGGTGGACAAGACACAAAGGGACCTACTGAGGTCAGTCAGGAGGCAGAGGGAGAGGAGGTCAACAGGTACAAAACGGTTGTTTTGGTTTTGCCCAGAGGGGGAGAGGCAGAGGAAGCTGGCATAGGGTTGGCCAGTTGGAATTATTTGAGTGGACTTTGTTCTGGCTCCTAGTTCTGGGTGGTTTGGGCAGGAGGATACTGGCCCAGGTTATGAGACCATAATAAAGGAGGTGGCTGGGGTGTGGACCCAAGGAGCAGTAGTTCCTCAAAGATCAGCAAGACCTCACCCGCCAAGGCATTAGAGACAGAAAATAAATCTACGGTTAACACAGGGGTTCAGCAAAATGGACCACAGCACACACCTGTGCCACTTTATGGACAGAGAAACTGAGACTCCGAGAAATGTCTTCTCCCAAGTTCACCTGGGAAGCCTTGCGCTGGTCTGTTTCTGGCTCTTGAATCCAGAACCTGTGCTCTGGACATCAGTGCCTTGGCAACCGAGGCCCCGTCTGGGTATTATCTTCTCTCTGGCTAGGTGACACTTAGGAGGACTGGCAATGAGGGTAAGGCAGAGTAAGAGAAGACCCAAATTTGGGGTTGAACATTCCTTTTTGTTGGTTACCCCAGCAAATGCCATCCCGTTTCCACCTAGGAAGTTCCTATAGGCTGCTTCCGAATCCTGTTTGCCCATCTGTCCAGTGGGCTTATGGACACTCACCTGGTGAAGCTCTTTTGAGGAATAATGTAAAGCAGCTGGAAGGCACATCGGGTACACAGAAAGTGCTCAGTATGTGCACATCCCACATGACCCAAGAGATGCCTGCTGTTGTCACAATCTTGTTTATGCCTCCCACCCTGTCTGCCCATATTTCCATCTGGGGCTCTCTGGCTTCTACCCACTTTATCTGGGTTGAAGGTGGTCACTGAGGTAACAGAGGCCATGTCCTCAGATATCTGCTCAGACTTCGCCCTCCTTCAGCTCCTCTTCCCACCCTCCTCCATCCACCTCCCCTGTGGGTGCTCCCAACCTCAGCTGAAGCTGCCTCTGAGCCCCGTTCTCCGCTCCTGCTCTCCTCTCGCCCTGGCCCCTGCAGTGAGCCACACACATCCATGGTGTGCACCCTCACCTCCAGGGGGACCATCCCCCGCCCCTCACCCACCTCCTTCCAGTCCAGAGGTGCCCTGGTCCTGTGACCTCTTGCCAGGACATCTCACTGACGTCCCCAGTGACCCTGCCTGATACAGAGCCATGTTCACATGCCTGCCCTTCAGTCTTCTTCTCCCTCCACAGCCCCCATAAACTGATCTTGGCAGCTACCAAATCCTCCATCAAAATCCCTCATGTTATGCACCTCCATGTTTCTTTATGATTTTTTTCTCCTAAATATATAAAAAAGGTATCTATCTTCAGTACAAAAATCTGGCTCTACACCAAAAAAAAAAAGAAAAAAAAAAGCAACCTGCACAGTCTGTATCCACAGACATCTCACTGAATAATAAGCTTCCTAGAAGGACGTCTCGGTGTTATTGGTAATAATTAGTCACATGTCATAAGGAAAAAAGCATGGGCTTCACTCTTTATACCAGGAGGCGTGGAATGGCTTTGTATCATGGTTTCCAGGGCTGTTAGTTATTCATCTTGATTGTAAGAAAACTCATGATCTTAACATTTTAAAAAATGCTAAGTTAAGGCACTGTAAGTCGGGGACTGAGTATCCTTGCCTCCAGAATGTCCATCCTGGTGTGGTGTCCAGTGATTTGCAACAACAACAACAAAACAGCCCAAGTGCCCACAGTATGGAACTGGCTATTGGTGCTATTGTAAGTGGATTTCCCATAAAAACTTTCCATTAATTCTTCTTCTGGTAGAACACATCTGAATTATTCTTTTCTTTTCTGGCCACACGCTTTGCGGGGAATGTTGCCATATTGTCTGTATCCGAAGAGGAGCATCCTGGGACAGGAGGATAGTAACCATGTCCTGTGATGGGTGCTCTCAGAAACTGAGGTCATTGAGGACAGACAAGACAGGACTTCAGGGTGGCCATGGTGGGGTGTCTGAAATCCACCTGCCTCAGGAAGGAAGATCAGGTTAGTTCACTCTGGTCCCGAAGCAGGTGGAACCGAGTCAGGCGAGGAAGCCGAAGGGAGACGAGGAGCACAGGTGTCAAGAATGGAGGGAATGGAGCAGCAGGAACCTGACACCCAGTCTCTCTCTCTCTTTATAAATGGCCCTTCTTAGAGCTCATAGTACATTCTAGAAGCTTATTGTGTCCTTCATTCCAAAATTATTCCTGATGTTTGTTTGTCCAATAAATGAAACCTAATCCCTTAGCCTGGCATTCAAGGCCCTCCCTGTCATGCACCTGTTCATTCCAGAGTCATCTCCCCCTGCACCTGGACTCCCTCTGTACCCACAGCCCACTCACCAGTGTCCAGCCAGAGCCTGCATTTTTCTATCTCTGAACCTCTGCGCTGTCTCTTATTTCAGCTTTCCCCCCTCATTCCATCTTCCCTCATTCTTGTCTCCTCTCTGCAAGTCCCAGCTCCATGGGATCAGAAGGCCTGGCTCCCTCTTCTCCCTCCTGCAGCCCCTCCCTGGTCCCCCACCAGGACGTGGCCTCTTTCTCCCGGGCTTCAGGTCAAGTGTATCTGTGGCTCCTTCTCCCCCAAGGTCAGCCCTCCTGAGAACAGGGCCCCCACTTGTTCGTCCCCTCAACCAGTATGCAGCTCAGCACCTCTGGATGCATGCTCCCAGAAGCTTCTAAGAGGGAAACCAAGGCCTTGTTCGTTCCCAGAAGCTCTCCTTATTCCGTTGACTTTTGACTGGATGTGTTTATATTTCAATTCTAAGTCCTTCACTGAATCCTTTTACTTAGGTTGCACATTTCCTCCTCCTTATTTCACATTGTCCTGAGGCCTAGAGGGCATAGATGACTTTTTCACGTACCTAGAATGTGGCCAACCCCACCTGGAACCCATTTCTGGCCTTTCCCCTCTAATGTCCTCATTTGCTCCCCATGTCCAGCAGGACACCCATCCTCGCCCCCCGTGGTGGACACGGTGCACGGCAAAGTCCTGGGGAAGTACGTCAGCCTGGAAGGATCTGCGCAGCCCGTGGCCGTCTTCCTGGGCGTCCCCTTTGCCAAGCCCCCTCTTGGGCCCCTGAGATTTGCTCCACCGCAGCCAGCAGAGCCCTGGAGATCTGTGAAGAACACCACCTCCTTCCCTCCTATGTAAGTGGTGGCCTGTCCCAGGGGGGTTTGTCCCTCGGTGCTGCAGGAGGGGGTGGAGGCCATCCTGGGCTTGGCTCTGCTTTCTCCTGGAATCTTCTAGAACACTGCAGAGCCCTGAGGCCTCCTGGACCTCTCAGGGGTTTCTAGAGCCCTTTACGCAACACAAGGTTCTTGAGTATTCTGTGCCACCCTTGTTCTCAGTTCTTAGAATCCACTTGTGAACAAAAGATCCTCCCTTTGTGAAGCTTGCATTTGAGGACAGAGAGGCAGCTAATACACAATATGCAAAGTGGAAAAAAAAAGATGTATCATGGGATATATTAGCATATGATCAGTGCTTTGTAAAAGGAGCTGTTGAGCCAGTGAGGGAGGTGTGAAGTTTTATTTCTTCTTGGTTTGGTTGAGGTGTGGGGTGGTGGAGGTGTGTGTGTGTGTGGGGGGGTGCAGGTGATTCCAGGCTGCATGAACCTGACATGTCCTCAACTCCCAGGTGAGTCTAGACACCTAGTCACGACAGAGTAGTGGTTGGTGTGCCCAGGCACTCTGGCCACCTGGGCACAGATGCCCAGAGCACTTCAGAGCCCCTTGGGTATCAGTTCTGACATTATTCATCTCCTTAGCCAAGCATTTCCATGGGTGACCAGGTTCCCTCTTCTGGGCACTTTCTTCCATTATCTTTCTTTATAAAATAATATGTGCTGTTTTTAACTCCCTAGTTGCAAGGATGTTACACACACTTTCCAGATTAGTTAGGAAACACAGAGAAGCAAAGGCAGAAATAGTAAGTTCACGTATAGTTTCACCAGCCAGAGAGACTTGCTCCTACTTGTGTTCCCATTCTGTCTCCGACTCTATACTTCCTCCCTTGGAAATGGATCACACATGCATGGTAGGAATGACAACTTGCTCATGGACCATAAAGATCATTTTGTGCCTTCAAGTATCCCAGCCTGACATTCAACAGCTGCATAAAATTTGGTCTTGAAAAGTAATTGATTTAACTAACATTTTTTGGGGTTTAGTAAGTTGGTTTTGTTGTTCTTGACATTATAAACAACACCACAAGGAATATGTTGTAACTAAATCATTACATGCATTCCTGGATATTTTAGGATAAGTACCAAGAAGTGTCATTTCTGAGTCATACATAGCATCTGCACATTTTTGTAATCCCCCCACCCTGAAATATTCCAACTGTGTCCACTCCTTACCCTGACATATGAAAACCTTCATTCAGCAGACTCTTGCCAATGTCTGGGTTTATTAAAAGAATGCTTTTGGGCACTTAGGTAAACAAAAGAATAACATATAATAACAATGATGAATATAATGTTGGTCTTTATTTTACATTTATCTAGATATTAGATATTTTACATTTATCTAGATATCTCTCTTTTGACATTTGAATTTCAATCTTTGCAAATCCTATGTCCATTGCTTTTGGATATCCAGTAAAAATTCCTGAGGACATAAATCTGGAAGTTGCTTTTGCTAGTTCCACTCTGCCAGTTGATGGCTAAGTCCTCCTGACACCTGAGGGTCTTCTCATGGGGGTGGGTAGCATCACCTGCCTTCGGATCTATTGAGACTGGGAGATGTTGCTTATTACATACTTGGAAATATAAGTCCTACCTAGAGTGGATATGCCTGGCTATGTGACCTTGGGCAGGTTGTGTAACCTCCCTGTGACTCAAATTTCTCTTCTGTCAAATAGGCACAATGATAAAAGCCACACCCTAGGGCTGACTGGAGGCTTCAAGTAGTTAATAGATCAGAAGGACTCCAGTCAGTGCCTGGCCTCTGGGAGAACTCAGCAAATGTCACCCACTCCATTCTATGCTGGATCTTAGAGATCTCTTCACAGGGCAGCCACAGTGACTGTCTGGGGTAGGTAGATGACAGAATGTTAGAACGCCAGGGTTGCAGGATCCTTAGAGAAAGCACTCCACTCATTTAGACCCGGCAGGTAGGGACCCAGAGCAGGATAGGAATTCACCAAAGGTCACAGAGCACATCAGTGGCTGAAGCAGAGACCAGAATATCCTATAGCCTCCAGGAAGAGGAAAAGTCCCAGGTCCCTGTCACTCTACATGATCTGGGGAGACTCAAGGGAGTCCCCAGTCAGCTTCTCACCCACTCCAGTGTCTCAAGTCCAGTGATAGCAGCTCCAGTTAGAAGTTTAAACCTTCAGTGCAAGGGCCCAGGTGACGCCTCCCACCTCCATTTTGCTGAGTCTCTGAGCCCTTCTTCCTTCCCTTCCCAGGTGCTCCCAAGATGCAGTGGGGGGGCAGGTCCTCTCAGAGCTCTTTACCAACAGAAAGGAGAACATTCCCTTCAGGTTCTCCGAAGACTGCCTCTACCTGAATATTTACACTCCTGCCGACTTGACCAAGAAAAGCAGGCTGCCGGTGAGTTGGGCCCCATTTGTCAAGATTTGTGAGGGCCAGCGTCCTGGAGCCACTAGGGCAGACAGGAAGGGGTGAGGGCAGCTTGGGTGACAGGCACCACAGGTCATGAGAGCCAGGGGTCCTGAGCTTCCTTTACCACAGGAAAGACAAGGGGTCATTTCCTTGGTTTCCCCTGGCGACCTCAGCATCTGTGGGGAGACTGCAGTACGTCAGGAATGCACATATTAATCTCTTCATGTTTTCTCATGCCAACAGAAGGTCGAGAATGGCCACTCTTAGTTACTAGATCAAGAATGTGAACCCCAGGGCAGAAAAGACATAATTTCAAATAAGTTAGAGAAAAATCAAACAACCCAACCTTCCTCTTCAGGTAGAGTAACTGAGGCCCAGGTGGGGGAAGGGAGGTCACATAGAAGGGTGACAGGACAAGAGCTCGGGGCTTCTCGTCTGTAAACTAGTGTCCCTGAGCACAGACTAGGAAGGGGAGCATGTGCTTCACCTCTCTGCAGCACGCCACCTGTGCCCACTTCCACTGTCCCCTGAGAGAGGTGTGGGAAGCCCTTTCCTTGCCTTTGGCCAAACATCTGGAAGGCTCTTATAGCTCACTCCCTTCCTGATTGCTTTGGCACAGGCTGATGCCCATGAGTCAGCATTTCCCCAACAAAGGAAGGGCCAGGGATGGGGCCGCCTGCCAGGTGAAGGCTGGTGGGTAGGGAGGACCCGCTGGAAAACGAGCCACACCTGGGGTAACGGAAGAGCATCTGCACTCATCCAGTCCCCCAGAACCCCCTGGCACGGTTCCGAGGAGTGATGGAGGAGGTTCACACTTGGGCATGAAAGTTGGTCCGACATGTCCCCACAGGAGGTTGGGACAGTGGTTCCCTTGTTCGTTTGTTCGTTCGTTCATTCATTCATTCATTCTTCTTTTATGGACACGGAGCCCCCATATACAGAGTTACACTTGGGGGTTAGGGAAAAGGAGGGACATGGAGCCATGACCACACAGCCCCGCCTTCGAGGGTCTTGCCATCTGCTCTGCACTGTAACTTCTCCATGGCACCACTGCCAGTCAGTCCCTGGGGTCAGCCTTCACTCTCGGGTGAACTTGACTCCGCCCAGGCCCTGGAGGCAGGAGACCCTGCAGCCATGGACGCTGGTCTGGGTTTAGATCCTGGGTCTGCCTTTGCCTGGCTGAGAGTCTTGGGCAAGTTCTCAACCTCCTCAGCCTCTGCTTCCTCTAGAGGGAAGAATCCCCGTGTGAGTGTCTAATGATGACAGTCGGCTTCATCTCAGGGCTGGCTGAGTGCGTAGAGCGAGCCCTCCTGAAACTTGAGTCAGAGCTGCCCCGGACCTTCCTCCTCAGCATGTGGACTCTGGGACCCCTGGGTCAGGTTCAAGTCATGCTTGTGCCACTTATTAGCTGCAGGGTCTCAAGCAGGTTCAGTGACCCAGCTTTCCTGTCAATAGCACAACATTAGCACTTCCTGCATGGGTAAGTTAGTTCTAGGGCTTAGAACTGTTTCTCTTGCACAGTTCACGTTACATGCACCTGTTTCTTGTTAGGGACGTTATGACAGCATTACTTTATCCACTCTCATTTCTTCTCTGTTATGTGAGCTCTTTAAGTTCAAGAACCGTGAATTAAGATCCACTCTTATCTTTAAGTCTTATCATAGTCACTGGCCCATGGTGGATTCTCAGATAGTGTTAGTGGAATAATTAAAAGCTTCCCAGAGGAAGTGGATGTGAGTAGGCTTAGGAGGTTGGGGTGCATTTGAGGGTGCAGAAGAGGCAGAGGGAGTCACATCAGGAAGCTGCACTGTTGGGGCTGCAGGTGATTCCTGAAATGACCATTCCTGCCTTGATAAGTTTACTATCCCCAGCCCAAGTCGGGCTTTGCCAGTGGGGCAGGTGGCTGAGAGACCAAAGGAGGCCCCCAGAGATGGGAGGTGAAATATAAGGTTTATTGAAAAACACTTACTGGGAAGGTCCTGCCCTAATTCCTAGCATGTGTGAGAGCAAGTCAGTATCCTTCTAGAAAGTCCAGTGGCAATGGATCTGACTGATAGCACAGCTTTTCACAGGGCTTACTTTGCTTCTCTAGAAGGGAGCGTCTCTTCCAGTGATGGCTGGCTGGACAAGGGCTTACCTCTCCACGGTGCTCCATTCTTCCCCAGTCACCCCAGGGAGGGGGCTCTGCAGGTTAAGTTACAGAACAAGTTAGTTGAGCTTTGTTCTGTTGTATGACCAGCATCCCAAGGAACTTGGCGTGCATGCAAGAAAGCAGCTTTCCACAGATAACACTCACCTGCCCTGATTCCTAGCATGTGCGAGCGCCAGTCAGTACCTTATCTAGGCATCTGCCACAGGCCTGCTCTCACTGTTCCCTGGACTTGGCTGGGTTCTGGGAAAAAAAGTGGGCATTTTAAGTACATGATGTTTGGCTCTTCTCCTTGACTTCTGGTGACCCAGAAGTTTAATTCTCCACTAAAAAGTTAACGGAGACAATGCTGAAATACAAGTGCTGCCCATGGTTATGTGAAGCTGGTCAAATTATCCAGGTGTGGAGAACATGGGGGCGTTGGGGACAACACAGCATCCTTGCCTTGTCCTGTTGACATTTTTTTTTTTTTTTAGTGCCTTAGGAGGGACATGGCACACAGATCTGGAGATAAAGGCAGGTGCATTGGGTGAAGCAGTGGCCCAATTTGCAACTTTGCTGGGTTCTGAAGGAAGTGGGTAATGGCCTTCACGGGTCCCAGCCAAGATGTAGGTGACCAAACCAGACACCCTCTGAGGTCCTTCCCACTTCTGTTTCCCGTAACGTGTGTGGCTGCACTGTTTTTTCCCCAGGTGATGGTCTGGATCCACGGAGGTGGTCTGGTGGTGGGTGGGGCATCCACCTATGATGGACTGCCCCTCTCTGCCCTTGAAAACGTGGTGGTGGTGACCATCCAGTACCGCCTGGGCATCTGGGGGTTCTTCAGGTAAGGCGCTGGACTCTCCTCTCTGCACAGTAGCCCCTGCAATGGTGTGCTTTCTGTTAATATAATAAAATACGGGAGGCTGAAAAAATATAAAGAAAATAAATTTATTCAGCTCAGATCAAGATGGGTGGTTTCATCAGATGGGCCTCAGGTGTGGGACCCTGGGCTCCGCAACATGGAGGGGAAACAGAAAGGGAATCCACAGAAGAGGTGGGAAGGAAGCCAGAGAGAAGGGAAATGAGACAGCCATCATCTTTTTTTAACAGCTCCCTCTCACCAGAACTGACCAGGTTTCCATGAGCTTTACGAGCTGTACCCCAATGACCTGGTCACTTTCCACTCGGCTGCATCTGTTAAGGGCTCTCACACCTCTTAATACATCACACCAGGGACCAAGGTTGTGGTCTGAGAGGTGACCCACATCCAAACCCTTGCAGTCACCAAAGTGAAGATACCAGAACAGCTCTAGTCATGTCAGCACCATAGCCTCCTCACTAGGTCCTTCATAATGCACCCCAGTCCCTCCTTCTCACTCCCCAGCTTCTCGGCAGCCACTGTCTACTTGCTTCCAAGTGTTTGCTTGTGCCGTGCCCTCTTCCTGCCCCAATTCTATTTTTTTTTAATTTGAGAGAGAGAGAGAGAGAAAGAGAGAGAGAGAGAATTTTTTTTAATATTTTTTTTTTTTTTTAGTTTTTGGCGGACACAACATCTTTGTTTGTATGTGGTGCTGAGGATCGAACCCTGGCCGCACGCATGCCAGGCGAGCGCACTACCGCTTGAGCCACATCCCCAGCCCCTGCCCCAATTCTATTGACCCTGCAAGACCCAGCCCACGCATCAGCCCCTCTGAAATGCTCACCCCTTCCCCGGGCAGCACACCCCCGGGACACTTCAGTCTGCAGGTTGGAAAGAAGAGCAGGCAGGGCCGCAGAGGACTCGGTGATTGCGTGTGGTACACAGGCTCACCCTCACCCCCTTTTGCTTCCTGGCCACCAAAAATCAAGCCCTTTCACAGCTCCTGCTGCGCCCCCTCATCCTTGGAACCCAGGTGCCACCTTAGCTGCCTCCCCTGCCGCCCTAGCTCTGCACAGGGCACCTCCACTTCACAGAGACAGACTGCTGTGCCCTTGACCCCGACTCCCCCCCCCCCCCGCCCAGCACGCCGCCTCCGTCTGCCCTCNTCATATTCATAAACCTGTGACTCGGACGTGGTGGCCGCTCCACAGTGGCCAGAGATCACAAGAGGCACAGGGTGAGTCTCGCCCTGCCTCTGTTGAGGGCTCCCAGGTCACTGATGGTGACAGAGATGTCCCCTCCAAGGCCCCCAGCGCCCTCTCTAGTGCCTCTCACTCTAGCTACACTCACACTTTGGTGCCCTTGGCCCTGGGGCCTTCGCACCTGCTGCTTCTCCTTCCCGGAATTTCCTTCTTTGGACATTTACAAGAAAGACCTGTGCTCCTTTCATGCTGGTCTGTACCCAATGCCACTGCCCCACAGAGGCCTTCCCTGGTGCTGAGATCTGAACCCCGCCCCCCTGCCCCACCCTGCCTCTGTCATTTCCTGTCATTACCTCAGATCACCTTCACTCATGAACATTGTGTTCTCTTTTCATCTGTTTGTCTGTGCTCTGGAGTGTGAGCTGAGTGTAGTCAGGTTTTGCCTGTTTGGTTCCTGGGGATGCTCTGACTCTTAAACCAGTGTAGGGCGCATAGTAGGTGCTTACTCAGCACGTCATTGCTGGAAGAATGAATGAAGACTCCATGCAGAGCAATGCTGCAGGGATGACAGTCAGGTGGTGACTACTGAGTCCCCAGCTCATCTCTCTGTCCTGAGAGCTCTGACATGACATCTGGGTCCCCACCCCACCCTGTTCTCTTGCAGCACTGGGGATGAGCACAGCCCAGGGAACTGGGGTCACCTGGACCAGGTGGCTGCTCTGCGCTGGGTCCAGGACAACATTGCCAACTTTGGAGGAAACCCAGGCTCTGTGACCATCTTTGGAGAGTCAGCAGGAGGACAAAGTGTCTCTGTTCTTGTGAGTGCTTCTGCCCCTGCCCACCCTGGAACTCTTGGAGACTAGCAGATCTAGCCACAGGCTCCTTTGGTTGCAAGACTGGATTCAGGGGTGACTCTGCTCACTGCCTGGCTTCAGATGGTGGGGAGTCAGGCCCCAGACCCTCTTGGCCTCCAGGAAGCTCAGAGCTGGCTGTATGTCCTGGGGCCAGCAGCATCTCCGGCTGGGTCTGTAATAGTGACCGTCCTGTTCCTCTCAGCCTGAGTTATCCATCCCCTTTCCAATCACTTGAACCCCAGGACTCAGCTCACTTCTGTTGGGAAGTAGGGGTGGGTATAAATTACAAGAAGAGGCGAGGACAGGAGTTGTGTGGAGGGACCTTGTTGGGCTCCAGGCCAGACCTACACACTGAGGGGACTTGTTAGGCAAGAGTCAGCGGGCTTCCTCTGAGTTTTTCTGATATCTTGCCCAAGAGATAGGGCAGAATTCCCTGGGACTGAATGTGATTGATCTGGGGGAGATGGTTGAGAGGAAACCACGGCCCAACCCTCCCTGGTCTCTAGAAAACTCAGAGCTCAGCTTTTGTCCCAGGGTCAGAAGCATCTCCAGGTCAACCTGTAACTGTGCCCTTCTTCCTCCTCTCATTCGATTGGGTTCTCTTTCTTTTTCTCTTTCCTAATCATTTTAGCACCAGGACTCCCCTCACTTCTTTGTGGGGTGGGCATAAATTTCACTCAGAACAGGTGAAGTATGAGTTTGGTAAAGGTTTATTGTTTGGCTCCAAGGCAGAGCCACATGTTGAGGAGACCTGATCACCACGAGCAAGAGGGGGCATTGTCTCCATGGTGGCTGGTGTATGCCCAACGGGGAGGGCAGAATTCCCTGGGATTGAGGGAGGTGGGTAAGAGGATCAGAGGTAGAAAGTGGAGACGGGAGAGATGGCACATGGGATGTGAGTAGAGATACAACCCGGGGATGGAGGATGTCTGGCTTGAGTTGGGGAAGAGGCTGGGTGGACACGGAAGCTACAGGAGGTTCAGGAACCAAAGAAACCTTCCTGCCACATCACAGTTGAGCAGTGTCAGCCCAACAACTGCAGTTTTCCAACATATATTGGCTTCATAGTTGAATACTCAGAGGAAAATGTCTATATATTTCTTAAAGTAAAGAAAAAGCAACAATATACATAAACCCAAAGAAAATAGTCTATAAACTTACTATCCTGGGACAGTTACTGTTCACATTTTGACATGTAGTTCTCTAGTTTTTTAACCCCAATTTTTTTTATCTCTTTCTATCCCTGTCTCTTTCTTTCTTTCATTTATCAACTCTCCCTTTCCATCATCTATCATTGTTGCTTTTTACCTACAAATTTTCCCATAATGCTACAGTGTAACATTAAGATTTCTCTTAATATTATGTACTTTTACAGAGTATTATATTTAATTAATAATTTAATGATTGTATAGTATTCCAAGGTAAGAATAAAAATTATGCATTCACCTGCTTTCATCATAGTAGAACATACTTTAGGTTATTTCCATTTGTTATGATGATAAACAGTGTGGACATTCTTAGAAATGTTTATGATCTTTCACAATCATTTATTTTTCAGATAAATTCTGAGTAACAGAAATGCCCAAAGGGAATTTGTGGGTAGGAAGGCCCTGCTGTCTTCCAGGAGTTTTGATAGTCATGGTGAGCCTGGCCACACACGTCCTGCTCTGTGCCTGTCTGCTGCAGAGATTGTCTTAGGAAAGCTGGCCCCAGGGTGAGCCTGGGTAGCAGGCTGGGGTAGGTGAGGAGTGTTCCCTCATCCCCAGACTCTCCAGGTGAACGGTCAGGGCAGAGGAGCAGGCTGAAGGAGCCTAAAAGAGCGAGTGACTTGTTGACCCTGTGAGCATGAACCTCCTCCTCTCCACTCTCCTGCCAGGTGCTGTCTCCTCTGGCCAAGAACCTCTTCCACAGGGCCATCTCAGAGAGTGGCGTGGCCCTCACTGCTGCCTTGTTCAGGAAGGACATCAAGCCCGTGGCTGAGGTAGGTCTCATCCTGGACAGCGCCTGGACTCGTCCTCTGCTCCCTTAGAATCCCTGGGGAACTTTCCAGGGGTGTTCATCAGAAACACTCTGAGCATCCATGAAGTGATGGTTGAGCAGGAAGGCCTTCTTTAGAGGTCAGAGTTCAATCACCTTCCACATTTTCTGAAGATTCTTCATGGGTATTTCCTTCTCTGGGGTTCCTGCAATCACACATGAGCAACCCATGGGGCGAATTTCAGCATGTCACATGTATTAACTCTTCTTAGTAGATTACTGTAATCCTTACCATCATTTATTGGTGGGGGAAATGAGGCACGAAGAGATTGAATGGCCATGTAGCACGTCAAGGGAGGAGGTGAATTTGACAGTGGAATTCTGGATTTCAAATTCCTAACCCCCCAACCAAACAGCCTCTTTTGAGGCATTCAACTTTGAGAAACTTGTGCCCAATTTATTTAGTTATTTATTCATTTTTGTGGTGCTGGGAGTGGACATTGTGTTCATTTTAGTAGTGATGAGTAGGTAGATATGGAGACATTATGTAACAGGCTTATACCACTATTCCAATTATTAATAGAGGTAACACTGCAGGGAGCCCCGAACCCACACCTGCTGCTCCAAAGCATTTTGGCTGCCCGTTACTTCCTTAAAGAAGTTGACAGTGGCATAGAACACCTCTGTCAACCTGTGGGAGGGAGGCACACTGCTCTTTAACCCTATTCTTGCCTCTCTCTCTTAGAAAGTTGCTATTACCGCTGGGTGTAAAACCACCACGTCTGCAGTCATGGTTCACTGCTTGCGCCAGAAGACAGAGGAGGAGCTCTTGGAGACCACGCTGAAAATGGTAGGTGCCTCCATTCCAGTGGCCCCCTCCTCATGTGCTTGGCCCTGGGCTTCACTGGTTGAGCTATTGTTCTCTTGCCCAGGGTCAACCACCTGGACAGTGAGACATATCTCAGCAGCAGTGTCAGCCACCTCATCCAAATTCAGAAATTGATTTTTTTTCCCATTTTTATTATGAAACACCTCCAAATGTCAAAAATGTCCAACAATAATAGGATGAAAATTGCATAATGTCCCTCAGGCCTTTCAACACTTAATATTCTGCCATTCTTCTTTTTACAAGGATTTTAAGAAGTGAAATATTTCATATAGCCACAAGTAACTGCCATCCTGAATTTTAGGGATGAGAATAGTAACTGAAAAAAAAATGTTTAGAATGATGTCATCATTTGTCTTGGTTGAATTAGAAATTTCATAAATTAGAACACAGTAGTAGACCCGTTTTCTTGGTTAGGTGAGACTCTGCCTCAGTTAGGATTCCAGAATAGCTCATCCATTCATCCATCATCTATTCTTCCACCCACTTCACTAAAATCCTTTCATTAACCTAGCGTCAATCCCTCCATAGCTTTTTATTTGGGTGTTGTCAAACTTTTCAGCCAACATATATCTATTCATCATCCAGTCCTCCAAAAGCAATCTGCTGAATTTTGTTCATTTTCTCATATTCCCATCCAGTTCAACTATAGTGCTTATGTTGACCAGCACCTTCCATCCATCTAACCATCCAACCATCCATCCACCCTCCTGCCCAAAGCATATGGAGAGTTGGTATCAGGAGAGGTGATACAGATATAAATTGACACAGTACCTGCTCAAAAAGAACCCTTGAAGGAGAAACACAGCCATATATTTAGTGGGGAAAGTGTGGTGGAAGGACAGAGAGGGGAAACAGTCATTGTAGCTAACAGGAGTTCTCAGGGAGAGTGACATTTGAGGACTGATGGATGATCATGGCAGTCTGTAATCACAGAGAAGCTCTGCAGGACACATATTCAGATAAAAGTGTGTGTAGGGCCAATGGGAACTATTCCCTTAGTTAGGGGAGTTATGACTGTGAGCTCAGGCATGACCTGAGCCCCTGGCCTGTCCATTTGGACTCTGGACATTAGAAGGTACTTCTGGACCCATGGGGCAGGCTACACTGGTTGAGCCTGTATGTCTGTGAACTGAGTCCAATGTGGACCCAGGGCTTGGGTGCTGATCCATCAGGCTCAAATGAGGTAACCAAACTTGTTTCAAGAATTAAGGTAAAGCTGTTGTCTAATACCTGGAAAGAGGCAAATGGTCCAGCCATTTTTAGTTCAGCACAAAGCACAAGCTAGTATGGGAATTGCTAGTGACCTCAGGAAAACCCAGAGAACTTCAGATCCGAGGGCTTGTTTCTGAGATCGTCAGAGTCCTTGTAGAAACGCTTCCATGATTATCTGCTACCCATAGTGTATGCACACACACACACACACATACACACACACCCTCATCCCTTTCTGGGGGGGCTGCAACCCATAATGGAGAGTGTAACTTTTCAATTGCTGAATGTTGGTGAACACAGCAAAGACAAATATAGGTTGGCATGAGTTTGTTTGAATTAAGATTTTTATCATGCAGGATTAGAAAACCTACTTCAAAATCCTTTGGTGGGGAGGGGGGAAATATATATATATATATATATANTGTGTCCCCTGGGCCAAGCTTCCCCCTCGTGTTTACATCTCCTGCTTCCCAAATGGCCCTGTGGGAGGAGTCAGCACTACCCTTCCACTCTCAGGAGGCAGACATAACAGGATAGGGGCAGAGGCGGCTTCACCGAGGAGGACCTATCTCTGGGAGGCCATGGGTTTGATCAGCTGTGCAGGGAGGGATGTGTTGATGGTGGTCCAAATTAGGGTTAAAAAATAAATTAGAAAATAGGGGCAGAAAGGTCTGGGGTTTGAGAGTAAACAGGTCAGGTTCAGAAGATGGCTTGATGAGCAGGTGACCTTGGAGTCAAGCTCTGCATGAGGGAAGAAAGCCAGCTGTCAGAGAAACTGGAGAAGGAGTGTTCCTGGCAGAGGGAACAGCAATTGCAGAGGCCCAAGAGGCCCTGTGTGTGGAGGGGAGGCCGTGGGTGAAGGGAGCAGGCTCGAGGCTAAGGAGGTTATGGAGGTGGGGATGGGATGGTCCCTGGAAGGACTTGATTGGCAGGAGTTGGGAGGGGCTCAGAGGGCTCGAACAGAGCAGTGATCTTAGATTTTACAAAGGTCTATTTAATTACGAAAGGACCAGGACAGGCACAGGGAGACCAGCTGGGAGGCCAATATGCTACAACTACCCAGGCAAGGAATCCAGGTGGCTTAGGCCAGAGCCAGGGCAGTGGGGTGGCGAGAAGTGTTTGAGTCTGGAACAGCAACAGGACTTGCAAATGGATAGTGAGGTGTGAGAGGAGCGGAGTGAAGGAGGCCCCTGAGTTCTCTGAACCAGGCCTGACAATCAGTGCACACGGCCCCCACAGGGCAGCGCTAGGATCCACTGTGTGCACAGGGACAATTCCTATTGTCCTAGTGATGCTGATGCTACTCGCCCCCTCCCGGATGCTGCCCTTCTGTCTATCTTCTGGATTTCTCTCCTGTTCTGTCTCTTCTTTCCCTTCCCACTTCCACGTCCCATGGTCTCAGCTGATTTGCCCTCCAGACCCAAGTGAGAAGATGTCACCCTCTTTCTCAGCAGCCTGACCTTGCTTACAAAACAACTCCACCGACTCCCCTTGAGCTGGTTCTTCCAAACACACCTGAGTGCCAGGGAAGTGCCAGATATTGTGCACAAGAAAACTTGTTTCTCAGCACAACCACATGTCTTTGAGGCTCCTGGAATTAGCCCTGCAGGTGACACTTAGGGTCCTTAGGTTATGCCCTTCCTGCTGTTTGAAATCCCCATCCTTTTCTTCACTGGTCAAGAGTGTTGGCTCCCAGAACCCATGCAGATGGCAGCCTGGTCCATATGACCTGCAGGAATCCTCCTTCAGATGAGTTGCTCCTCTCACTGGCTTCCTGGGACAACCTTCTGGAATCCCATAGCCTTCCTAAGGTAGCAGTAGTTGCACCCAGATCCTGCTCTCTGCGGTCAGCTATTGAAGGAGGTTTAGCTCTTACCTTTTATTTCCCACAAACTGGGAATCAAGTCTCAATGTAGTACCTTGAATGGTGAGGTCAAAACCTCCTTAAAGCTCAGCATTTACGTAAGACAGCTCATGTTTAACAATAAATAGAAGTATGCAGTTGGCCTTCATTAGTCATGAATTCTGTGTTTGTGAATTCATTTACTTGCTAAAATGTACTTGTAACCAACAAATCAACACCAGTGGCCTAATCCTGGCCATTTGCAACATACATACGCACACCGCAGTGAGAAGTTTGAGTCCCGTGATGCCCTTGTTCCCCTCCAAGGTCAAACAAGGAAATACTCTCCTTGCATCATCTCTCTTTGGGACAAATGTCCCTTTTGTGACCTATGTGTTGCCACATCTTTTGCAATATTTGCTTTTGTTGGTTATTTTTCTGTTTATAATGACTCAAGCATAGAGGAGAAATGCTGACTAGAGTTCTTAAGCCTAGGAGCCTGGGCTATGCCTTGGGAGAAGATGCATGTGATAGATGGTGCTCTTGGCTGTGAGTTCATTGGTAATGAGTCAGCAGTCGGTCCATCCAGAGAGAGAATGGAGATGTGCCTCTGTGTAGGTTAGGCCACTCTCAAAAGTGCTAATATGGGGCTGGGGTTGCAGCTCAGTGATAGAGCGCTTGCCTAGAATGCATGAGGCACTGGGTTCGATTCTCAGCACTGCATAGAAATGAATAAATAAAAAATAAAGGTCCATCAACAACTAAAAAACTAAAAAAGTGCTAATATGACATTGATAGTATACGATGCGGCTGTGGAAAAGATGGCAAAGCAGCTGTATTGTATTTGTGCATTCATCAGATATTGAATTTTGAAAAAGCACAGTGGATAGCAGAGTTTTGAGACAGAAGCTAGAGAAATTTGCAGTTACATTATGCAGAGTCTAGAAAACATTAAGCATTCCTCGGCTGGTGTCTTATTATAAATAAATAGTACAACTAATTCCTTGTAAGAAAGTATATGTGGATGTTTTGCAAAAAAAAAAATCTCTATTACATAAAGGTCTTTAAATAGAAACCTACAATAAGACGAGGGTGATGAAAATTTTATGATCAGAGACTCCTAAGAACTTCACTCTGGGACAGTCCCTGGAATTGTTCCATATTCACTAATTGAGCCTTTACTGAATTTTTCAGATATAACTACTATGAACCAGAATCAAATTTCTGCATGTATAAAATCCAGCATATACCACCAAATCTCCCCTGTTAAATTCTTTTTTGTGTCTCACAGACTTTTGGTTGTTAGGACCCTGAGATTCTGTGGTCACTTCTCATAGCCTTGAGGGTCTAGTGCTGGCCCAGCACCCACATAGGCAGAGAAACGCAGGCACTACCTGGACAGGATAATAACACACATTGTGCCTGTCTCCCCTAGAGCTATCCTTTCCTCCCCACTGTGGTTGACGGAGTGTTGCTGCCCAAGACACCTGAAGAGATTTTGGCTGAAAAGAATTTCAACACTGTCCCCTACATGGTGGGAATCAACAAGCAAGAGTTTGGCTGGATCATTCCGATGGTGAGGGCATGCAGGCCCCTGAGACAGATGCACCCCCATACAGGCTCACCGGCTTCCCTCCCTCTCGGCTCCCATTGGCTTCTCCATCCCCTTCCCCTCTCTGACCCACCCAGGGAAGTTATGCCCATTAGCCCCCGTTGACATTTTCTTGGAAACATTTTCCAGGATGGTAATACTGTCTGCCAGGTGGTGTAGCCCCTGGGAACCCCTCTCCTCAAACAATTATTGATTGTTTTTCCATTAAAGAGTCCTAAAGTGATCAGGCAAGGAGGTGCTGTAGAGATAATATTGGTGCATATGGAAAGCCATTCTAGGAAGGGGAGGAAGCTGTGGGGTTCAGGAGAGTTAGACCTGGGGTGCAATAGCTTTCATCTTGGACATGGACCCATGGGGCCCAACGATGCCCACAGTCAGACTGAGTCTCCTCATAGAAAGACTCAGAAGGAGTTGCTTCTCCTTGAGCTGAAACAGACTTACATATATCAACGGGCTATTACTGACTCACAGCAAGAACCAAAGCTGGACCTAGTCAAATAGGACAGGTTTAATCAGCAATAGGATCACAATAGCAAAAAGATCAAGCATGACCTGAACTCAGATCCCTGAAGGCAAAGGCTGGAGACATCTCAACGCTGGGAGTGCTCGAGGAGGTGTGGCTGACCATGCAGTTCTTGATCCTCGCTCACCTGCAGGAGAAGCAGCCTTCCCTTCATGAGACAAAGCAGAGGTGTTAACTGAAGTTAGGTCTTTATCCTCCCACCAGGGCTGGCAAGGAGATCAAGCGTTATCTCCCTCCCCCAGGCACCCTGGCACACGCATAGAAATCCAGCAACTCGTGAGGCTGAAGCAGGAGGATCACAAGTTCAAGGCCAGCCTCACTCACTTAGTGAGACTCTGCCTCAAAATAAAAAATAAAAAGGACGGAGGAGGTAGTTTAGTGGTAGAGCGCCCCGGGCTTAATCCTTGGCACTGCCCCCAAATAAATAAATAAATAAATGAGCAAAAGGAGTCATCTCCCTAAATGTCTACGTTTCAAACATTTTCTTAAAACATTGTTTTCATGGCTCTCAGATCCTTGAGGGAACAGTTTGTGGTGTGAGACTTACATCCCAAAGGAAAGGAGAAAGTATCCATAATGGCAAGCTTTCTACAGTAACTGCTCTCAGAAGGTTCAGGGGCCTGTGTGCCCGTCACCAGGTTTGGGCTGGAGAAAACCATGTGCTTTCAGAGGCAGGCATTTGGGGGAACTCGGGTCCTCCTGGGTCATGCTCTTAAGCCACTAGAAGCCAGGCTAAAGTTGGGTGGAGTCTCTGAGCGCAGAGGTTGACAGAGGTGTTAACGCAGAGAGTTCTGCTGTTCTCACTTCAGAGAATTTTAGAGGTGATGTCAAGGACCTGGACTTTGTCTTCCTTGGTCACTGAATCTGTGGAGTATGGTCTGGGCCTGGTCATAAGCCCTCTGCTTCAACACTACCCTGGTCTTTCCTTGCTACTTGGATGGCCACTGTGTCCCCTGGACTGATGAGTATAGTTATTTAAGACTTTCTCTTTCTACTCCTTGAGTTTCTGTATATATGTCCATTTGTTTGATTGTTTTTAAAGAAAATCTCATGAAAGACCCATGAATATCACAAGTCAACAAAGAGCCTTCGTTCTGCATTGTTGGTTGGTCCATTGTTTGATTCTTTCTGATAATTCCTGATGATTCACAAATGATTAATCATTTTTTTTTTCTTCAGATGATGGGCTACCCTCTCTCTGAAGGCAAACTGGACCAGCAGATGGCCACAGCGCTCTTGTGGAAGTCCTATCCCCTTGTTGTAAGACTCTAGGGAATCATGGGACTCTGTTGAGAAACAAGGGGATGGGCACTTGCCCCAAATTACAGACCGATTCAATGGCAGAAGAAAGCCAAGGAGCTGGGCTTCCAACCCCCTGTTTCTGCCCTTGCCTCCTCCCACCCCAGGAGGCTTGCATAGGGTGGGAGGTTCACATGGACGGAGCCTTCTGAACTGGCTGGGCAGCTGCGGTGCTCACCAGATGGGGGTCTCTCTTGCTTGGTGATTTCAGAACCTCTCTGAGGAACTGACTCCAGTGGCCACTGAGAAGTATTTAGGAGGGACAGATGACCCTGTCAGAAAGAAAGACCTGTTCCTGGATTTGATTGCTGATGTAATATTTGGTATCCCATCTGTGACTGTGGCTCGTGGCCACAGAGGTGAGTCCCAGAGGTTGGATGGGAAGAGGACCAACCCACCAGCTTCAGCATAGACATATGTGGAAACTGCTGAAGGTCAGCACAGAACCTGGGGTGGGTCTGTCTGATTCTCCACATGGGTAGTGTCCACTAGCAGCAGACTCAGAAGAGGATCCAAATGCAGGTAGTTGATGTGGGAGCTGAACCCAGCAAACACCAGATGAGGAACTGAGGCAGGAAAGAGATGGAAGCCATCGATCGTGCACTGCCACACACGTATCCACTGTGCACAAGTGGGGCTGGGCAGCTCCCAACACAGACTCATCAGGATTGTCCTGTCTGTGGGAAGAGGAATCTGGGTGTTTTCTACCCATACCCACTTGTGGTTGAAGGCTGCTCCACGGTTTACTTCTGTGTGGTGCTTTGAGCTGCTGCAAACATGGGCAGAGTCGTTTCTAAAGGTGGGAGAAAAACCTGAGCAAAGAGCTATAGATTCTGGAAGAGGAAGTCAGGGTGGCCTGCCCAGAAATGGGACATGAGTGAGGCACACACAGCCTCTGCTACAGAGCCCCTTCCCTGGGGTTTGATGCGGGGTGGGCAAGGGTGGGAGGATGGGTCTTGGAAGATTTTCAAGATCAGAGCTTGTTTGGAGCTAGGGTGTGACTAGCAGAGGTGAGGTCACAGTATGATTCAGGTATAGGTCAGGAAGGTGTTCAGGAGCAAAAGGGCGGAAGAAGGGGACAGTAGGAAGAGCAGGGGTTAGAGGTGGTGATTTTCAATGTCTGTGCTGGCTTTTGTCTATCGTGGTGTGTGTCTGAGGGCCCGGCTGGGGTCCATCATGGGGCCTCCCAAAATTGATCCGAGGTTGTGTGTGGGGTGTGAGGTTAGGGATATGTGAGCTCAGTCTAGTGGGGGGTATCCACTTTTGGTTGACCACTTTCACTCTTTCCCTCTCTGCAGTTGCAATTATCTGAGAGCAACTGCAAGTAAGAAGGAAAAGAAGGGTGAAGAGAGTATAGGGGGGAGAGAGAGAGAGAGAGAGAGAGAGAACATTCATAGAATTTTTAAAAATTGTAACAACAAAATATATTTGTATAAATTTATGGGGTAAATTATGTGGCCCTACAATTCATGAATACAATATAGAATAATTACATAACTTGATTAACATACATATCCTCAAATTCTTAACACTTTTTATACTGAGAAGATGTGAAATTTCCTCTCTTAGCAATTTTGAAATGGATAGTACTTTATTATCAACTACATTGGTCACACTGTACAATAGAACTCAAAAAAGAGTTTTCCTGACATTTTTGTACCCTTTCCCATCATTTCCCTCTTCCCTTCACCAACCTATATAACTTCCCTTTTTCTCTTTGCATTTATGAGTTCAATTGTTTTAGATTTCACATGAGTGATAAAATGTGATTTTTGTCTTTCCGTGTCTGATGTTTCATTTCATGTTATCCAATCTTACCCACGTTGTCACAAATTATAGGATTTCTTCTTTTTAAGGCTAATTGCATGTATAATATCACATTTTCCTTATCCATTCCTTGGTTGATGGACACTTGGGTTGATTCTTTAACTTGACTATTGTGACTAGTTCTGCAGTGAATTTTGGGGTGCAGACAACTATTCAACACACTGATTTTAAGTATTTTGAGTAAATATTCAATAGTGGGATTGCTGGATCATATGGCAATTGAATCTTTCATTCTACAAGGAGGCTGCTTTCATTTTACCATCTCGCCACCAGTGTAGAAGTTTTCCTTTTCTCTTCATTCTTGCGAGCACTTGCTATTGTTTTCATTCTTTGATAAGAGCCATTCTGAGCAGTGTGAGCCGCTATCTCACTGTGATTTCAATTTGCATTTTTGCAGTCAGTGGTGACATTGAGCATTTGCAGATGTGTTGTCCGTTTCTATAGGGACATAGCGTCCATTTTGAGAAATGCCTATTTGGATCCCTTATCATTTTTTTTAACTGGGAGGTTTTCTTTTTACTGTATTATTTGAGCTCTTTATATATTGGGTTTTATAACTTCTTATCACAGTGTGGATAGCAAATGTTTTCTCCCAACCTGCAGGTCCCTCTGCACAGTGTTAGTCACTTCCCTTGCTTTGCCAAAGCTTGTTAGTCTGATATAATCTCAGTTGTCTATTTCACTGTGTTGCCTGCACTTTGGCAGTTAAGTCCAAATGACATTTGCTCAGGCCAGTGTTATGTAATTTTTTTCCTCTATGTTTTTGTTTAGTTAGAGTTCTGATCCTACATTTAAGTCCTTAATTCATTTTTACTTGATTTTTTGTACAGTGTGAGATAAGGGTCCAGTTTCATTTTTATGCATGTGGGTATCCAGTGTCTTCAACTTATTGAAGAGACAATTTTATTCCCATTGTACATTCTTGGCAACTTTTTTTTTTTTTTTTTTTTGGTACCTGAGATTGAACCCAGAGGCACTCAATCATTGAGCCATATCCCCAGCCCTTTTTAACATTTTTTTTTTAAGAGATAGGGTCTCTTGGTTGTTCTGTTCATGGTTTCTTACCATATTCACTCTGTGGTCTACTCTATTTTCAATATTGTATATTTTGTCTTCATTGTCTGAGGTTTGTCTTCCAAGTGATCTAGTCTGTCGGTGATGCTTCCTATTGAGTTTTTTTATTTGGTTTATTATTTCCTTCATTTCAGGATTTGTTTGTTTGTTTTCATAATCTCTATCACTTTCTTGGAGTGATCTTTTTGCTACCTGTATTTGCTTCCTTATCTCTTGGTTGGTGTGATCAATGGATGCCTATATTTGCTCTCTTATCTCTTTGTTGGGGTGATCAATTTTTGCATGATATTTGCTCACTTAGATCATTCTTTAATTTGCAGAACTTTTTAATTATGTACATTTCTGAACTCCTTCTCTGACATTTCATCTACTGTACTGTCAATGGATTCTGTTATTGTAGTATCTTGGTTTGTTGGAGACACTTTCCTCCCTTGTTTTTTTCATGTTGTCTGTGTGTCTTTCTCTCTTACAGTGCTTCTCTAAGGTATTGAAGTTTCTACCCTATAATTTTGCAGTGTCCCTGAAGGTTACCAGTACCTCACCTTAGTGGGGAGATCAATGTTTACATCACCCAGTGCAAACAATATGCAGCCATAAATCAATTAACTTCTATTTAGACAGTCACTGTTTTGTCACTATAAACAGAAATGATGAGTTCAGTTATCGTCTACCATATAGCCAATAGGTTTGCATAAAGGTTTACAGCTTCTAATGATGGACAGAGAAAGGGGGGTTATAATGTTTAGGATGTGAGAATTAGAGGTATTATATTATAGAATGAGTGAAAGGGGAATCAAAGGATGTTGGCTGTTAGCAGGAGAAAAAAGAGAGTGAGGTGACCCCATGCAAGGCTCCTTGTTGCCTCTGCAAAGGACGGTGTCTGTTAGCACACCTAGCAGGGATACATATGCTGCAACCAGGTCCACAGGGACCTTGATGACAGTCTTCCAGGTCCTTGTTGTTCCTAGATGGAAGTGGCCAGGTCTCTAGTTGGTGGTGGCAGTAGCATCAAGCCTATAGTAAAAACCTTGATGTAAGGTTTCCAGGCCCCAGTTGGTGTTCCAAGATGGAAGCTGCCCCAGCTAAAGATGGTGGAGGCAGCCCAAGATGGCGGTGGAGGTGTCCCAAGATGGAGGCAACTGCTTTCAGAGATGAGGCTGGAAAGCTGGGCTGTGTGATGGCTTTAGGAGGCCTGTTTAGTGGTGCTGCCCTGTGCCATGTGATGCTGCAACAGGCAGCTGCCACCTGGCCCTGTCTGTTGACTCATGGTGGAGATTACCATGTGGGGAGGCCTATGGTGGTGCTTGCAATGTCCCAAGATGGAGGTGGTTTAGGTAGAGCCACCTGTTGGTGGATAGGGAACTTCAGTGGTGTTCTCTCTGCGTAGGCACTGTGTTCCAGTCTCCAATTTTCTTTTCTTATAATGTCCTTGTTTTATTTTAGTGTCAGGTAATGGTGTCTTTATAAAAAAAATATTTGGAAGCATTCTTTGACTTTTAAAGACATTTGAGAAGATTTTGAGAAGGACTGATATTAATTCTTCTTTAAAGTTGTGTATACTTCATCAAAGAAACTATCTGGTCTTAAGTTTCTCTTTAATTGAAGACTTTTAAATCCCTGATTCCGTCTCCTTACTCATTATTGATCTGTTCAGATTATCTACTTCATCTTGATTCTGTCTTGTTTGGTTGTGTTGGATTAGGGATTTACCCATTTCTTCTAATTTAATTTCTAATTTCATTCATTGTTGTTATAATGATCCTTTTCTTAAAGTCATAATTATTAATGCCTATTAATTGTTCAAATTCATAGCTTTTGTGGTGACATTTCCATACATGCATACATGTGTAGATCCTGCTTGGATCATACCCACCCTCCCTGTACCCTCTCTTTTTCTTCTTCCTGTTTCTCTTCCCTTTCCATAATGGTTTCTCTTCTTTCAGGTCATTTTTATTTATTTGTTTTTGTATATGACAAAAAATATGGGTGATACTTGCTATTCTGTCTCTGGATTATTTAATTTACCATGATGTCCTCCAGTTTCACTCATTTTCCATTAAGTGACATGATCTCATTCTCCTCAACGACTGAATCATACTTCTTTGTGTACACACACCACATTTTCTTCATCAGTTCATCTGTGGATGGGTCTCGCCTGTTTCCATATCTTGAGGATTGAGAATAGTGCTGAACTGAACATGGGTATGCAGGAATCTAATTTGTGTGCTGACTTCAGTTCCTGTGGATAAATACCCAAGAGTGGTGTAACCAGATCATATGGGATGTTCTATTTTCAGTTTTTTAGGGAAGCTCCACTCGGTTTTCCACAGTGACTACTAATTTACATTCCCACCAACAATGGTAAGAGTTCCTTTCCCTCCAAATTCTCGGCAGGATTGGATTTGGGGTTTTTTGTTTGTCTGTTGTTGTAGTTATACACAATCTGTCTAAAAAGGAGATAGAATTTTCCATGTAGGTTTGATTTGCCTTTCCATGGTGGCAAAGATGTGGAGCATTTTGTTTTGTTTCATGTACTTCTTGGCCATTTTCACTTCTTTGGAGAAGCATCTGTTCAGATGATTTGCCCATTTTTGATTGGATTACTTGTAAAGGGTTATTTAAGTTATTAAGTTATTCATACATTCTGGATATTAGTCCTGTATCAGATGAAAAGTTGGCAAAGATTTTCTTCCATTCTATGAGCCATCTCTTTACTCAGCTGATTATTTCCTTCCTGCGGTGCAGAAATTTTTTAACTTGAAGTCACCCCACTTGTCAATTCTTGTTTTTTTTTTTTTTCTGAGCTGTTGGAGTTCTACTCAGCAATTCACTGCATGTGCCAAGATCTTGCATTTCCCTGTTATCATCTAGTAGTTTAAAAGTTTCAGGTCTTACACTTAGGCATTTGATCCATTTTGTGTTGAATTTTTGGGAAGGGGATAAGAGAATGGATCTACTTTCAATCTTTTACATATAGATACCCAGTTTTCCCAGCACTATTTGTTGAAGAAGCTGTCTTTTTGCCAATGTAAGATTTTGTAAACTTTGTCAAGTATCAAATGGCTGTAGATGTGTGAGCTTATTCCTGGGTCCTCTATTCTAGTCCATTGGTCTACATGAATATTTTTAAGCCAATACCATGATCTTTGGTTATTATGTCTCTGTATTATATTTTGAAATCATTGTGATGTCTCCAACATTGCTCTTTTTTCTCAGAATTGCTTTGGCTATTTGGAGTTTATTTGTGATTCCATAGAAATTTTGGTTCATTTTTCTTGTTCTCTGAATAATGACCTTGGTAATTTGAAAGGGATTGCAATTGAATATGTAGATTGCTTTTGATATTGTGGCTGTTCAAAAGATATAAATTCTCTCAATCCAGAACATGGAAGGTCTTTCTGTCTTCTGATGTATTCTTCAATATTTTCTTCAGTGTTTTATTGAGATTTTTCACCTCTTTGGTTGGATTTATTCTAGGCATTATTTATGCAATGGTTAATGGGGTTATTTTCCTGATTTCTTTCTCAGCAAGTTCATTAGTGGCATATAGAAAAGTTATTGAGTTTGACATGCTGACTATGTATCCTACTACTTTGCTGAATTTTAAACTTTATGCTTAGAAATCTACTATTATTCTGATGGGGTTGCCTTCAAATATGACTTGGTACTTCTCTCTTGCAAATGCTAATATTTTTTCCTTGTTCTTTACTTTCAGCAGTTTAACTATATGTTGTGGATAGTTCTTTTCTGACATGTTTATTTGGGTTTCTAAAACCCTTCTGTTTCTGGATGTCCATGTCTTTCCCAAGCTTTGGGAATTTTTCTTCTATTATTTCACTGAAGAGGTTTTATATTCCTTCAGTCTGTGGCTCTTCCCCCTCATCTATTCCAACTTTGTTATTTCTATGTTGGTATTTTTTTCCCATCAGCCTATCAAGCATCCTACTCTCCTCTGACCTGCAGAATTTCTTCTAAGAAACGTGCTAATGTTCTTTTGGCACACCTGGGTGTGTGATGTGTTTCTCATCTCTTCATGCTCTCGGAATTCTTTTGACTTTGATTTTGAATTGTTTGATCATTTTGTGCATGGGTTCAAATGGAGTGGAGACCTCTGTCCTTTACGTACTTAGGTTTTGGCATCTGTCCCAGATTTGGGAAGTTTTCAGCCATTTCTTGAAACATGCTATTGCTTTCTGAGGCCTTCCCCCTTCCTTCTCCTTCTGAACCCTGTAATACAAATCTGTGGCTTGTCTCTTGCTATTGTTCCATTGTCTTTGCTTCTCTTGTTAGTCCTAATTGTAATTTCCCAAACCAATTTTCCTTTGTAGACTTGAATTATGATGATAGGAATTTTATAAATCCCAGTGTTTTCAGAGAAAAAGCTTTAAGTTGTTTCTTGCTCAGTATGCTGCTGAAGATAAATTCTCTCATTCACAAAAGTTCATTCGTCTCTAGTTAAGTGCTGAGTTCCTGTCTAAAATGATTGAAGGGCAGAGAGACAAGGTTAAACCCTCCTTTCAGCAAGTTCTGACCCAGAAGTAGATGTTCAGTAAGTGGATTACAGAGTCGCAGAAGAAGGCTTCTTCTGAGCAGCACTCTTGATGAACCGGGGGTGCAGTGGTGGCGACCGAGAGGGATGACTAAGTAACTTATTCCTCATCCTTCTGCGGTG
Organism: Marmota marmota marmota; assembly: GCF_001458135.2. Taxonomy (NCBI): domain Eukaryota; kingdom Metazoa; phylum Chordata; class Mammalia; order Rodentia; family Sciuridae; genus Marmota; species Marmota marmota. The sequence continues at coordinate 22,357,640 of NW_026000221.1, forward strand.
ATGGCATATATTGTTACATACATTTGCTGATGAGTATTTAATAATAGGAAGTAATGGTTATGGTATATTACAAAATAGCACATACAATATTACACAATCAGGCATGTGTGTTAAAATATAGAAGAAGTTTTGTCTGAATGATGGGATTGTAAGTGTTGTTTGCCTTTTTTTTTATACTTATTTTCTGCAATTTTTTTTTCAATTTTCCTACTGTATCCATGGGGGCACAGAGTTGTAAAACATTTCCAACAGCCTGATTTGGGGCCTAATTCTTCCTCTCAAGTCACCCCTCTGTGAGCAATTATGACCAATGCTTCCTGCTAAGGTTTTTCAGGCTGGGGGTCCCTGAATAAGTCCTGAAGGAGCAGGGATTGTTGGGTTGGATGATCAGTCACTAGGAAAAGTGGCATCTTCTTGGGGCTTGGATGGGATGGCTTTGGTGCAGAGATAGCCTGGCAGGGAAGAGCAGGAACAGAGAGGTGAAGAGAGGCAGGCTGACCCTCCCGTGCCCCTTCCAATTTTTAAAATTGCCTTAACAGTTTAACGCCTTAACACTGTATGGGTTGAAGCAGGAGGCAGGACAGGAGAGGTGACTAAAATGTCAATCTCTGAATTTTCTTGTTTGCCGAAGCACAAGGGACAAGAGAATATTCCATCTCCGCATGCATACTGGTATTTAAGAACCTTCATTTTCAGACAAGCAGCTTGGATTTGCCTAATTCTTCTCTGAATGGTGAAGACAACACAGGAAATGATCAAAACTAGGCTGAATGGAAGACACCTATCATGGTGTTGATATCCTTGAAATGAACATGCACTAATGTGTCATCAATGAAACACATTCAGTGTATTTATGGGGTGCCTTGTATTCACTCATTCTGTCCTTCAATACAAATGAAATCCCACCTCCTCCTCTATCAGCTCTACATAAGTCAAGGAGCTTTCCAGAAACTCTGTTCCTCTCCCATGCTGACACCCCAGGGGTTTCCTGCCCAGACAGAGACCTTGAGATCATCCAGCTGTGTGTATGGTGATGTGAACTGTGCACAAATCTGTGTCTTCTCAGATGCCGGAGCCCCCACCTACATGTATGAGTTTCAGTATCGCCCGAGCTTCGCATCAGACAAGAGACCCAAGACGGTGCTAGGAGACCATGGGGATGAGCTCTTCTCAGTATTTGGGGCTCCATTTTTAAAAGGTAAGGGCTTTTTGCTGGATGAGCTTGGAGTTAGGAGGAGGTTCCCCTCTTGGTTTGGTGGACTGGAGCCTGGTTCTCCTTCTTTTCTGATCTTCGTTTCCTGACTCACTATATCAGGGCTGAGTGACATGGGGCGGTTCCCAGCCTTTCTCCTGCTCTAACATGCATGAAAGAGGATGTGTATTCATGTGCCCTGAGCCATAGTCACATTCAGAATCCTGGCCTGTGGCTGCAATAAGGGAGGTTGTATATTACCTTCAGGACCCTATTCAATGGCAAAAACAGTCTTTCTTGATTTCTACTCAGAAGAGTAGATTAAAATGTGAGGATGAGGTTAGAATTGTTGCCCGCCTGAAATACAGTGTCCTGTGTATTCCTCTATCGATATGTCTAAAACCCATATATTTTTATTTATAATATATTGCACAATGTCATGTTTAAATAAAACCTTTCACAAATTGTCTTTGATAAATCAACTCTCACAGTACATGACTTTTGAGCCTTCTCATGACTGTTTATTGACACATCAGTGCCTCTGGACATTTCCCAGTTGGGTAATTTCTTAGGACCTTGGAAATTCTGATATTTTTCAGAATGGTGTAGGAGATGGAGAGAAGAAAGAAAAAAAGCCAAGAACCAACAATCCTTCAAGATAGAGGAAACTCCAGGGTGTAGCATTGCAACCTTGAATGGGAAGGGGTAGGCAGATGGGCAGGGAAGACAGAGGCAACTCAGCACATTGCTGAGTCCTGCACCGGTCATTCTCAAGCTGAAAGTGCACACCAAGTGACAGGGTCTTCTCACTCAGTAGGCTGGGAGTCAGGACCAAGAGTCTGCATCTCCTACAAGATCCCAGGTGCTGCTGCTGCTGCTAGCACACTTTGAGCAGCAAAGGATTTTTTTCCTTCTTCCCCATAGAGGGCGCCTCAGAAGAGGAGATCAACCTCAGCAGGATGGTGATGAAATTCTGGGCCAACTTTGCTCGCCATGGGTAAGGCTGGTGGCAAAGAGGGAGTGGGATTTGTGGGATTGGGTGCAGTGGGGCATACTTCATGGAAAGAGATCAAATCCCAGATCCTGTCACCAGAGCACTCAATTCATCTACAGCCTGCCCCAGGAAATGGATCTGTTTGTGTCTTTTGGAAACTATAAGCCAGGGATTCCTGTAAATCTCAGAGAAACATGGTGACCAATAGCAGCTTTGGGAAATTTGTATTTGATTCTGTTCCCAGGAACCCCAATGGGAAGGGTCTGCCTCACTGGCCAGAGTACAACCAAAAGGAAGAGTATCTGCAGATTGGCACCAACACTCAAGTAGCCACGGGGCTGAAAGACAAGGAAGTGGCTTTCTGGACTGAGCTCAAGGCCAGGGAGGCATCGAGGAGACCTCCCAAGAGAGAACATGTGGAGCTGTGAATGGGAGGCTGAGCCAGTCTCCAGAGTCTGGAGCCACCAAGACAGTGCATTCCATCAAAGTCGTCCAAAGAGGCAGCAGCTTCAGCGGCAGCTGGACAATGTGCATTGGGAATGGGCAGAGGCCAGGGAGCAGGGGTGTTTGTACCTGTGGCTTTGATTTGGAGAATAAATGCTTTTTTGAAGGCCAAAGCCATGTCTGTGTCTTGGACTGGAGATGAGTCCTTCCTCTCAGAGAGAAGCCTAAGGAGAGAGGTGCTGTTACAGGGAGCTGCCTCTGCAGCTTGGTGAATGATTAGCTGCAAAAATCTAGGCTTCATATAGTTCATCACATCCCTTAACCCTAACCACATAACCCTGGAGCCAGCGTCCTTTCCTTACTCTCTGAAGCCATGTTGGATCAGCTGGAGAGGCCTGCCCCCAGCCCACAGAGACTCAATAATGTATGTGACAAAACTCACACTTTCTTGGGGGATGGATGGAATCATCAGTCTTAAATTCCAAAACAAACTTTGGTGGAAATACATGTAAATGTAAGGACACAGGCAGATTGAAAGTGAAAGAGAAAAGATATACCACACAGATACTCAAAAGGAAAGTTTCAATCCCCAGCATCAACCCCCCAAAACAAAACAAATCAAGAGGAAAGTTGGGAGGCTATGTTAATATCACATAAACAAATATTAAAAGGAAAATAAAGAAAAAACAAAGTAGTCAATTCATCATAAATAGGTGACAATCCTCAATGTGGACACACCTAATAGCAGTGTCACAGAGGCCCTGCCTAATGGGCCTCTACTCTGCCTAATGAGTAGACCCTGAGACAAAGATTTGAGTGTCATGGTTCTGGGAGGTGATTTCAGGAAGCACTGAGGAAGGGGGGGGGGAAGGAAAGGTGGGAGTCCATGGGTACAGGGGGTGTGCAGGTTCCTAGAGGAAGAAGGAGCTCAGTCCATGGGGACCCCCAAGAGATGGTAGAAAACAACATCAGAGACACTGCAGAGAAGAGAGGAAGGTGGGTACACATATACCAACTGTCATCAGTGACTGCTCAAGAGCTGTTCCATGGCCCTAGGGACAAGACACACACAGGCAATCTGGAAATTTCATGGCCTCTGCTGCTGTAGCAGGGTGATGTCTTCATTGGATTTGAGTAAAACAAAGAACTAGGAAATGGAACTCAACTCATTTAAAAAAAATACCATCATAATACGTGATATTTCATGCATCATTTATATACTGCTAGCAATTCCAACATCCTTAAATGTGGCTCTAATGCTGGCCCTCTGATATCATTTCTCTTCATAGGGACATGAATTCCACTTGACTAGGACACATTCTTATGACTCATTTAACCTTAAGTACCTCTATAAGTGCTCTATCTTCAAATTTAGTCACGTTGGAGTTTTCAACATAGGAATTTTAGAAGGATACACAATTCAGCCTGTTAAAGATAGTCTGTAGTTAGAGGTTATTACAAATCATTGCCATGATTATTCTAGAGCCTGTTTTCTAATGAGAACATAAATATATTTCCCTTGGATATATACCTAAGAGTGGCCTTGCTGGATCACAGGTGTCCCATACATTAACTCTAGCAGAGACCCCAAAAGTTATCCTAGAGGGGTTGCACCAGTGTGCTCTCTACCAGCAAAGTAAGAATCATTCTGTGTGGTTGTCAATTCTTCGTACTCTTAGAATAACTGCTGCCTGTTGATCCTTTCTGATGACTCTAGATCTCCTGGGTTAGTTTTATTATATCAAACAATTGATTTATAGAAACGCATGCCCCTAAATAGGTCACTCAATGAGAAAAGAGGATCACAGATGGTTGGTTGGCAATTTAAGAACCAGGGACACCCTTGTCCATCATCATGATCACTATTAGGTGACCAGGCACGGACTTCATCAAGAGTCATGGTTACTGCAGCCACGTCCTTGAACTTCAGGAAACTTCTTTATTTTGAAACTCAGATTTCTGGATTTAAATCGCATTATGCTGACCCCTCCTGAGGACCTTTGGATGCTGGAATATAATTAGGTGGTTAGAGTTTCAAGAGCCTGTTCTGGGATTGGAGGTGCAGAGAGCCTGTGGGAAGCTTTGCCTGGGCTGTGGATCTCACAGGGGAGAGCTGTACTTCTCATCCCTGTCAGTGGGGGCTGCTTGTAAACCCATTGAGAGGGTCCCTATGACCTCTCAATCCAGAGAGTCCTTTGCCATCTCCATTCTACACTTGTATTTGCTCGGGGTCTTCCTTCTTCCTGCTCACTGACTTTCACATTCTCTTCTCTAAAAGCAGTTCTTGTTGCTCTGTTGACCTTCCACCTTCCAAAATGTTTTCATGGTCTCCTCATGTGTTTGTCCAGACGGGTTTGTACTTTACTGAATTTTTAGAGGGTTAGAAATCTACCAATCCCCTTTCTTTCATAGGAAATGATGAATTGGTTTCTTAAATATTTCAAAACAATGTTTCTTTACATTTTTGTAAAGAAAAATTGCGCATTGCAACTCAGAGTGTGAATACTCAACACATCCACCCATCACTTACTGTGGCTGCTCACTGAGAACAGTTCAGATTATTTCCTATGGTCAGTCTCACTCAGGTGGCCATCTGACATGTCACTGGACTTACTCAGAATTATTCCTCTCCACACTGTTTTGAAATATGGGTTTAATTATTATTTAGACATAACAAGGCCAAGGCCAGTAGCTCAAGAGATGGCTGCTGTTGAACAGAGAGTTCTTTATTCATGGTTCCCGAGTCAAGGTGCACTCTGTGCATGTAGGGAGGGGGCCACACGGGAAAGCACTGGGGTCATATGGCAGGTGCAGGGGTTGTCAATCAGAGGCTCTATTGCAAGGAAGGGGAGAGGTGAGATGGGATGTAGCCTTAGGATTCATTGGTCTGAATAACTCCAATGGGCTCTGGGACATATGGCTATTCCTTCCAGTATCCAGTATCTACCCCTGTAGTGATTAAAGCAGGCAGTGATCTAGAGGATGAGAGCCTAATAAAGGATTAAGTCCCTGGATTGGTTAGTTTATACAGGAAAGGAATGTTCAGGGGTGAGAGGTTCCCTGTCTTTACGACTTAGCCAATTCTTGGTCAACAAGCACTTTGATATGAAAACATCAGAAGAGAGAAAATAAGAACACAGTTCATATAATTATCTAGCACAAAGGAGATCCCCCTTCTAAGTGTTAATATATATTTTACCAAATTGCCTCCAAGAAAGTTTGTTTTTCTCTACCCTTGCCAATACCTGGCATCAGTACTGAAAGAGTAGTGGTAAAAATCCTTGCCAATTCAATAGGTACAATTTGGGTACCTGGTTTGAATTTGCGTGCCTTGTTGTATATGCTAGTGGCTGGTGTAAGAGACCTTTTGGCTGGGTCCAGCAATATCTGCCTGCAGTCCCAGCTACTTAGGAGGTTGAGGCAGGAGGATCACTTAAGCCTAGAAGCTCAAGGTCAGCCTTAGCAGCATATGAGATTCCATTTCCAAAAACAAAGAAAGTATGTGAGTAACTTGAAGACCCTTGAGAATCCCCCAAGTTGATGGGATAAAGTAAGATAGTATAGCGACCCATCCTTCCCCTCAACTGCCCTACACCCCGAGATGTGCTCATGGCCTGTGTCTATAGAATAAAAAGTAGAAACAGACAACACATTAGAGGGTCTAAGAAGGGTTGCATTCTTTCTCAACTGTCAATCAGCCCACAAAATATTCTGGAGATTTCATCACCCCCATGACCTTCCAATGTGAAAAGACAAGGTCCCGCTAATAGATCCTGTGATTAGGCAAACTTTTAGGAGAAGACAATATCATTCATTCTTGTTGAGTCTTTTGCAAGCCCAAAGTCAAGCTTTCCCACGCAGAGGACTTAACTGTGTTTGAAAAGGAGGACTCACCTTCCCCTGCAGGTGAGTGTCTAGTGTTTCTCTTGGCTCTGCTGACCCATCCAGAAGGCTCGCCTGCTTTTGCCAGATGCTGTTTTCGTAAATTTTTCATTGTAGATGCCTGAATCAAAGCCCTTCAGCGTTTCCCCATTGTCTGGGCATGATGTCTGTTCAGAGCCTGCCATTCAGGCTCTCTTCACCTGTCCAGTCCAACTGGCCCCCCAGGAAGTGCCCAAGCCTGCCTGCACCACTGCTAATGACCTCTCTTCTCTGTCCCTCCAAATCCTGCCCATCTTGTAATACCCAGTACCCTCAGTTGATGTCATAGATAGTTTTGAGTGTTAACAAATATAAACACTGATGCATTATCAGGGCAAGAAAACACACAAAACATTTTTCTATTTTGAGACCACTCTTTTTACCCAGATGTTTATAACAGATAGTTAACTTTTACGGAACCCTTTACGGGTTACAATTCAATCCTAATTTTTCTAGGTCTAAAGTTTTGCATGTCTTGCTCAATTATCTTTTTTTTTTCTTTTGTATTAAAAGGCTGATGAAAACCTTTACAGAGTTTTCAAACAGGGACTGGTTTTACAATCAGGTTTTTATGAATTGATTCAAACAAATATAACATTCATTGTTTATCAAAGTGCAGTGCATTTATCCCTGGAGTTTAGTGGGTCTTTCTGATGGTGCACAGACTAAGTCATAAATATAAGGAATGTGCATTTATTTTGTTGTGTATCAGAAAAACACTTCCTAATATAAAATTCATGATTTAGTGTATATTATTTGTGGCAGGGATTCCTGGGAGTTCACTAAATCTGTCCCAATTTCTTGGGCCACATGCAAACCACCTGCCTTCCCAGCCTCCCTTGGACTGATCAGGTGACTGAGTCCCTCCCAGGGGATGTGCCTGGCAGGCAGGAGCGCCTCTCTAGGCTGGACCCTGGAGCCCTGTGGTCACTCCTCCATGCTCCTCCACCTCCAGCTGACTGTAGCCACCACTCATGACAACAGAGGAAACAACAAGTGAAAGCTACCAGAGTCAAGCCTGGGGTCAGCACACTACAGCCCAAGGCCAAATCTGTCCCAGTGTCTGTTTATAGAAACAAGTTGTATTGGAACCCAGCCCTGCCGTGTGCTTGTGTAACATCTAGGGCTGCTGTCCCTTCAGCAGCAGAGCTGGGTGGTGGCCAAAGTGACTGCCTGTCCCACAAAACCTCCATATTCACCATCTACAGAAAGCCTGCCGGCACCCTGGTCAAGATCCATAGGTGACCACGTGGAGGGCACCACCGCATCATTGATCAGAACAGTGCTCTAGCTCTTCACATAAGCAAAATAAGCCATTGAACTTTGGGCCCATTGGCTACTGTAGCTGCCCTACTCTCATACCTTCTTTCTCAGCAGTCCCAGAGGGATGGCCTCCTGTGGACGGCCAGAATGCCAGGAGCTTGTGTCCTTCAGGGTGACCACTATGTTATGAGGAGCCCGGAGAGTCTAACCCCCTTTTCATGCCACCACATCAAGAGCACTCAGAGGTGTAAATGCCACACAATTTCAGCCCGACAGTCTGATGTCCACAGGAAGAAGTTCCCTGAAGCTCAAGGAAATGACTGCAGTGACGAGGACCCTCCTCAAAGCCAGACTTGTGACCTCATGGGAAGCCATGATGGTGGTCAAGGTGCTCACTGTCTGTTTAATGAATGACCATCAGCAGTTCCCTTTGCACTCTGAGTAACTTGTTTTCAGATATACCTTTCGGTAAACTAAATATATCATTAGTTATAATTCCTTATTTACCTTTATTTTACCATGATTTTAATTTTAAGAAATACGATGACTCATTTCCCATGCTAACGTTTAATTTATTGCAAGGAATAGAGGTCTTCCACTTATGGAAATGGTAGAAAAGTCTCTCTGTGAATCATTTTGTTAAAATTAAGAAGCCAACGTCTATTTTAGAAACTAGTAGCAATACCACAGATGGTATGTTGACCTGGTGTCATCCTAACATAAACACAGAGAGAGACTCTTAAAGGGATCCTGATGCCTACCTGGGGTCACTGGGAGCAGCACAGTGGGGAGCCAGCACCTTGTGGAGAGCAGGGTGCATTGAAGGCTGGTGAAGGGGAGATTCAAAGGCCGGGCAAGGAGGATTGCACAAGCTATTTTGAAGCAACCATCTTTGTCCACAGCTCTAGTTACAGAGATTTCAAGAGCCAATGTCAAGGGTGGCATGAGTGCAGGGCTGGACAGGCAGTAGCAGGCTGGCATCCTGTGGCATATTTGCATGAGGTCGTGGTGGCTGTTGCCCATGATTGTGGTTCTAGAAGAGTCTTTTGCGTTAGCCCTTGTCAGGCATACCTGCAGGAGATCCTCTCCTTCCCAGCCCCCTAGCTATTTTATTTTATTGTTCTCCTTTTGTTTTTATATTATGTTATTTTATTTGACTTTTGTTGAGACTTGAGACCAGGAGCTCATTTAGAATCTGGCAACTTGCCCAATGGCAAAAAATGTGACATCCGTATGAGATGAGTACAGGTGCTAGAAACATGGCCTGTGTCTAGGCTGCTGGGGAAGAGGCCGCAGGATTCTGGATCTCAGAGCTCGTGCAGAGCCGGTCCCGGTCTCCCAGGGCAGTGTTCTGCAGCAGTCTCCACTCATCCCCCCCATGACTTAGAGGACAGCTGGGTGAAGGGCCCAGGAGGACACGGGCTTGCTCTAGTCCAACGCCTGTTCTAGTAGGCACACTCCATGTATTTGTCTGTTGAGTAAATTAATAGATGTGGGGGAGATTTGAGGAGTTAATTTGGAAAAGTTCAAAGTCTTGCTCAACAGTTTAGGACTTTAGGACAGTTCCTAGAAGATAGTTCTCCCAATCAGAAAGCTCCAGATGGGAAACCTCAGAGATCCCCCAAAGGAAAAGCAATGACCCAGCCAACTGCGACTGCCACACAAGGGGTGAGTCAGCTGTAGCCCAAGTGACACAGGGAAATCAGGCCTGTGGAGAGACTGAGAGCTCTGGTGTGAGGCTTGGGAGACTCAGGCATCATGTGTCATTTCAGCAGAGTCATCATGAGCCAGCACCAGAGGCTGTGGCCAGGGCGGGCAAGGCTGGGAGAGGCTGCCTCTGTTTGCAAATGAGCCGCTATCACAAGCAGGTTGTGATTCAACAGGAGATTGGGATAATCCATTCCTTCCTCTCATGTTTTGCTTTAATCTTCACAGGCTGAAGGCCAGGGCTGTTTGCCAGGTTTCAAAGGGCAGCTGGCTAGAGCAAAAGGTAGGGTGGTACATATGTGTGTGTGTGTTGTGCTCAGTAACTGGAAACAGCCTTGTTGTCTACTTAGGAGGACCAATCAGATCACCCCATGTGGACAGCAATGGGGGGGGGTGCTTTAATTAGGATTCTTTTTGTGATCTATGTTTTTTTTCCCAGATAAAAGTACGGAAGGAACCCCTACCCAGTTCAACCTCTGTACAAGTCAGTCACGTCTGGGGACACATCCTAATGTCACAAAGCCCTCATCCCCCCAACCTCCGCAGAAGTCCTCCCCCACCTTCAGCCACAGGAGCGGAACGAGAGCCTCTTTTTGAATCTGGGTCTCCAGGAGCTGCTTCAGCCGGGCCTGTGGTCTTGGGCAGGAACCCATGAGCGTATTCGGGGCTGGTTGGTGCTTTCTGGCTGTTGGTTACGCGGTGCCTCTTATGTCAATATTGCTCTTGCCTGGGCAAGGGTAGGCTTGCCAAGTGACCTTGGGAAAACAGAAGACCTCTGCCCAGGTCCTGCTCTGGCCTTTCATCACCTGTCAACCCTGCTCTCTTTATCCTGGGCCAATGAACTGATAAGGCCACTCTGTACAAAATCCAACTATTTTGCCTTGTGGTTAGGCTGGGATTCAAACAGCTCCTTGGTGTATTAAACACGAGCAGTGATAACTGGCCACCATACAGTAGAACTGAAAGGCCTGACTCTGACATTGAGTTGCTGTGTGAAACTTAGGCAACCCTTATCCATCTGAGGACCTGAGATTCTTTTGAGCAAGAAGGAAAGAAGTGGGTTGGGATCATGCTGCAATCTGCTTTGGCTGCCATAGCAACATACCGCAGATTGAGTGATTTAAGTCATCAGAAGTTATTTTCTCATGGCTCTGGAGGTTGGAGTGCAAGATCAAGGTGACAGCAGAGATGGTTTTTCTGGAGGCTTTCTTCCTTGGCTTGCAGAATTCTGTCCCCCTGTTGCCACCACCCCTGGGGAGTTCTCTGGTAACACAGGTGCCCTTGGGGTCTCTATGTTCAAATTTCCTCTTCTTATGAGGACACTGGACATATTGGATGAGGGTCCACCACAATGTCCTCATTTTAGTGTCATCTTCTTTCTGTCTTCAAATACAGTCACTTTCTGAGTTACTGCAGGTTAGACTTCCACACATGAATTCCAGGGCTCACAATTCCATCTATAATAGTGTATATGACTAGAGAGCTAAGGGTGTTTTTCTCACTTTGGGTTTCACAGAAACAGAGCCGAGACAAGGATTCAAGTGCAGGTGGTTAATTTGGGAAGATGTGGGAAATAGCCATGGGGTGAGGCTGTGAGGTAGGGAAGGCACAGCTGCCCACGAGGGGTCCTTATGTGGCCACTTCTCACTTGGCTCCTTGGAGCTCAAGACTGGGAGAAAACTGGGTGGGGGGAGAATTTGGTCCATCTAACAGGCGAGGGCGCTGGGTTATTTGGACACCAGGTCCATTCAGCTGTTGACTGACAGCTACTCCCGGGGATGGGAGGGTCTTGGGGCCCTGGTGTCGCTGTCCTGCCGTGCATAGAATGGCCTTGCTCCACTTCAGGAAATCCTTCAAGCAGGAAGGAGCTCCTGGCAGGTGGGAGTTGTTGGAAGTCACCTGAGGCCACTGAGCTGTGCTGTGAGGCCCAAGGGGAACGGCCAGCCATTGACAGTGGCTACTGTACACTCTGGTTCTGAAGGCCACGCTCAGGGCTGGGTGAGTGTGCACACACCTGCTTGGGGTAGGAACAGAGACACAATTGGCAAAGTCCCTGTGTCACAGATTACAAATTATTGGCAACCATCCTGCATCTGTCCCAAAGCTGTGCAGGGGCTCAGACATGATCGGAATGGGTTTCTTGCTCACGTGACATCCAGGACGCTGGTGTAGATAAGGGAGCAGCTGTTACCCAAGTACAAATCAGGGACTTGGTCTCTGGCAGTCATGTACCTTCCTGATCCCCGAGGGCCTCCGAGCCTTACCTCCAGCTGGCTGGAGGGGAAGAGCCAGTGTGGAGGAGGCCCAGCTGCCTCCTCGCTGTGCTGACCCGACCCAACCCCGCCTGATGCCACTCCTACGCCATCGGCCATCACCAATCTCGTGGCTGCAGTTAAATGCGAGGGGAATTTTCCAAAATTTTTTCTATGAAAATAAAAATTTATATTACTATGAAGATATGATCAGTTTATGCCTAATTGTATTTAAAACTACTTCCTTATAGTATTGAACTATAATTCACATACAATATACTTTTTGACTGGACAATTCAGCAGTTTTAATGCAATAAAAATAGGTGCCAATGTCATCACTGTCTAATCCCAGTGCATTTTTATTGCACCAGAAGGAAACTTCCTAACATCCACAGTCATTCCCTGTCCCTCTCCATCTTCCTTCCCCAGATTCTGGCAACCACGGTCTATTTTGGGGTCTGGAAATTTCATAGAAATAGAATGATACAACTTGGGGCATTTTGTGCCTAGTTTCTTTAACTTAGCATAATGTCTGAATGCTTCACCTACATGGTAGCATGTGGCTCTTACAGTTGAATGATGTTCCATTGTATTGGATAAGTGACCTTTTACTGTTCACTCAGTGGATGATGGACCTTTGGGTTGCTTCCTGTTTTTGATGATTCTGAATAAAAGAGCTACATGTTTTCTATTTTCTTGGTGGAAAACTTGGATTGAAATTGCTGGGCCAGGTGGGAACTTTAAGTGTTGGAGAAATTGACACCTGTCTCTGACAGCAGCTGTCAGTTTTATAACTTGTGTTCCCCGTTTGGGTTGTCTGTGATGGCTTTCCATATCAACACAGAGATACCCGTCAATACTTTGAGTGAATACATAGTATTTCCGTAGTCGGAGTGTACCACTGTGCTTTTAAATAAATCCCCAATGTTGGACATTCAGTGACCCTATGAAAGGGGAGTTCAGGGCCTTCCTTGTGTCCCCACCACACCTTCCCATGTGCACCAGAGCACTTTGAGTCCCCCATTCAGGGCTTCACATGCATTGCAGTGAACACCCCCTTACATCTGTCTTGTCTGCTACAGAGCAAGCTCCCTGTAGCTCATTAATTCATAACAGAAACAGGAAACAACCCAAAGGCCCTTCACTCACTGAATGAACAGTAAAAGGTCATTTATCCAATACAGGGGAATATTATTTAACTGTAAGAACCGCTTGCTACAGTGTAGATGAATCATGAAATCATTATGCTGAAAGGAACCACGTGTTGCACCTGTGTTTGTGTCCACAACATCTAAGCAAAGGCTGGGCATTTGCTAAATGTTAGAAGAATGCAAAGACAAATAATGGATGGGTGAATGATTAAAACCAAGGATCTGGAGAGATGGTCATTTACTGAACATTCTGTTCCAAAATCCTTGCTCAGAAAGGTAAGGGTCTCCTTGACCCTGCAGGCATGCAGCAGCAGGCAGGGCAGCTTGGCAGGAATATTGAGAAGCTACTTTATCCACAAGGACACTGAGGGCTGGCGACGTGGCTCAGCAGCCGAGCACTTGCTTAACAGTGGGGATTGATCCTGGGTTCAATCCCCACATGTAATAAGTTGTTGGGCAAATTTGTGGCCATCTATAACCTGAGAGTTGGATAGGGACTGTTCAGATACCAAAGGGCAAACTCTGAGTGGGTGTGGCTTAGCAGTCACAACTGGGGCAAGAGAGGTTTTTGGAAGAGGGAAGGTCTGTCTACCATTTCAGATTATGCAATTGGGCTGGTCGGGCAGGATTCAGGGTGGGTCTCCAGCTCTGGGCCAGGGCCAAGGCATTGCCCCTGAGCCACACAGAAGCCTCTTTGGCCTACGGAGCTGCTGTCTTTCCACGTTGTGCCTCTATTTTTGGCCTTTCTCTTTGCTTGCCCTGTTTGGGGCGAGTCCTTCTGAGATACAAATATCTGTATTGTGGGGCAGGAGAGGTTATATTTGAAAATCCTTGTCCTGGGCCCAAGAGTGAGATGCACACAGAGCAAAGGGCATGAGTGTTTGGCCCTACAGCAGTGCTCTTCCTCTGGACATGGACTTCAACTTGGGCAGCCAAGCAGCCTTGGCTATGCTGAGATACAGGGGAGAGGCTGGATAAACATCTGGAGACCCCATCTACAGGGATCAGATGCAGGAGAACAAAAAGAAAATTCTATGCTCCGCACATGGTAAATTAACAGTTCAGTTTCTCTTACCTTGGACTGTTAGTCCAGATCTGGCCAGGTCACAGAGAGAGGCTTGGTAGACTGCTGAAATCATCATCTCAGGGGATAGAGTCAGGGGGATTCCAGCTCAGCACTTATGAGCTGGTGTCTCTGGGCCAGGTAGTTAACTTTGCTGTGCCTGAGTTACCCCATCTCTGAATAGCCTTACTCATCTGTAGTGCGGAGGAAATAGGTGGTTCTTTCTAAAGCTCTTAGAACAGTGCCTGGTCTGGAGGAAGTGGAAAAAAGATAAAATGTTGATCTAAAATTGAGTGTTTTATTAGAAAATTTGACTTATATCAGACCAGGAGCCCTTGGCTATTGAAAACATGATTTTTCACTCACATTTTTAAGGACCACGGGGGTGATTGTGCACAAGGTCAGGCAGGAGGCAGAGGGAGAGGGGACAAAGGGGCATCTGTTGCGTTTTTCCTTGAGGTGAGACGGGAAACCTGGTTTATCGTTGGCCAGGTGGGGTTGTTTTAGGGTCTTTGGGGAATAAGGACTTCCCAGGTGTCTGTACCCAGCTTTGGGTGGTTTAAACAGTTTTGAACAGGCCCAAGTTATAAGAACCAGTGTTCTTGGCCTCTCTCTTGGTTGGAGTGTGGATTCTTTTGTGTTTGGACTTTGGAGAGATAGTTCCTTCAGGATGAGCAAAGACCCACAGGTCAAAGCATCATATATGAAAAATAAATCCATGGTTAATACGCTGGGACAGCAAAGGACAAGAGCATACCTCTGTGCCATTTCATGGGCAGAGAAATTGAGACTCGGAGACTCAGAGAAATTGAGACTCTCAAGCTCAGCTGGCAAATCATGCCCGGATTTTCTTTAATCCAGAGCCAGCTCTCTGGCCATCGTGCCCTGACAGCCCAGGCCCTGTGTGGACTTTATCTTCTTTCTGACGGTGTGACATTGTGAGAGATCCGGAACTGAGTGGAAGGCAGATTGAGAGAGGAACCTAGTTTGGAGTACATTGCCTCAGTGCTGGTTACCCCTGGCCATGCCACCTCATGTCCATAATTAGGAAGTCCCTACCGGGCACTTTGTGTCTGCCCATCTGTTAAGTGGGCATATTAGCAGTTATTTAATAAGGCAATTTGAGGAATAATGGAAAGGAACTAGAATCCACATCTGGCACACCATACTATAGGTGCTCACTATGTGCACATTCCACATTCATAAGAGGCAACCGCTGTGGCTAATTTATGCCTGTCCATCTACCCATATTTCCACCCTGGGCAATCTGGCTTCTAGCCACTACATTTGGATAAAGGGTTTTCACTGACTTAACTCAGGCCACACCCAGTGATTACTGCTCAGACTTTATCCTCCTCCATATCCTTGCAACATTCAGCCCTCACACAGTCACTCCTCACTCCTCCCTGGGCTCCTGACTCTCCACCCTCCTCCATCCACCTCCCCTGTGGGTGCTCCCAACCTCAGCTGAAGCTGCCTCTGAGCCCCGTTCTCCGCTCCTGCTCTCCTCTCGCCCTGGCCCCGGCAGTGAGCCACACACATCCATGTTGTGCACCCTCACCTCCAGGGGGACCATCCCCCGCCCCTCACCCACCTCCTTCCAGTCCGGAGGTGCCCTGGTCCTGTGGTCTCTTGCCAGGACATCTCACTGACGTCCCCAGTGACCCTGCCTGACACAGGGTCAGTTCTTCAGTCTTCTTTCCTTTCCAGTGCCCGCCGTAATCTGATCAGCCACCAAGTCCTCCAAGTTGCAAGTATTTTTTTATTTTTGGTTTTAAAGGCTGAGAGATGCATAAGGCACTTAAAATTCTGTATCGATATAGAATTTTTGCATTGGTTTTTATCGTCATCTAGTGACATAAAGTATTTATTCTGTGGGTTTTCCTTGGGGAATGGATATATCTCCATAAAAATATTCTGCTAATTATTTATTTGAGATTTTCTGGACCTCTCAGGGGTGTCTACAGCCCTTTGTTCAGCACCTAGTTCTTGGGCACCTATTGTGGGTTCCTAGAATCCATTAGTGAACAAAACAAAGATCTCTGCCTTCCTGGGGCTTACACTGAAGTGGGGAAAGAGATGACAACATGCAATTAAAAAATATCTTAGGTAGTATGTTAGAATATTAGTGCTTTGGGAAAAAGGGAGTTGAGTAGGTGAGGGAGATGAGAAGTACTGATCTTATCTACACTGAACTGTGGCATGATCAAGGGGCAGAGAGGTTAATGTGTGTGTGAGGGGCTATGCTTTGGAGGGTTGACATGGCCAGTTCTCAACTCCCAGCTGTGCTAGATACCTCGTCATGGGCAGAGCAAATGCCGGTGTGCTCAGGAACCCTGGTCACCTGATACAAAACCCAATCGTTCCTGATGATCAGTCACCCTGGAACATGCAGACAAGTACAAGTGTCAGTCCTGACATGATTCATCTCCTCAGCGAGGTACTTCTGAGGATGTCCAGGAGCCCACTTCTGAGTGCACTCTTTCTTTGCCTTTTTTTAAAAAAATGCACGGTTCTTACCTCCTGATTGCGAGTGTGTGTGTGTGTGTGTGCGCGCGTGCGCACGCACATGCACGCACGTGTTCGTGCATATATTTCAAAGAGATTAGGGAAAAAAGAGAAGCATAGTAAGAAAACTACAATTGTGTACTTTTACCACCCAGAGAGAATTGCTAGTCCTATTAGAGATTATTTTAATCAGCCTTTCCATTGCTGTGACCAAACTACATGTGACAAAAACAATTTACAGGGGGACAAGATCATTTGGGGCTTATGTTTCCAGAGGTCTCAGTCCGTGGTGGCCAATTCATTGCCCTTTCCCCAGGGTGAGGCAACACATCAGGGCAGAAGGGTGTGGCAGCCAGGGAGCAGAGGACTGAAGGGGAAAGGGGGGATGGGGAAGATGCACCTTTCCAAGGTTGTCCCCACTGACCCACCTCTTCCAGCCATGCTCCACCTGCCACAGTTACCACTTAGACAGTCCACTTAAACTAGGACAGACTGATGAGGTTACAGCTGTCACCATCTTGTCATTCCACCTTCGAACATGCTATGCATTAGCACAGGAGCTCTGGGGACACCTCACATCCACACCATCACAGAGATCATGTTTCCTGTCTTTCCCCCTTGACAGTAGATCATGCGTACTCATAATATGCTCATCGATCAGTACATCATCAGCTTCACTTTGTGCCCTCAATATCCCAGCTTGACATTAAGTAGCTGTGTTTATTTGGGTATGGAAAAAAATCAATTTACTCAATCTCTTATTTAGGGTCATTACAGTGTTTTGCTGTTCCTGAAATTATGATTAACACTATGAGAAGGTTGTAAATAAATCATCACACATATTCACGGATATTTTAGGATCAGTTCCAAGAAATCAAGAAGATGCATATTTTGGTAATTTTTCTGCCAGATATATTTCCGCTGTGTTTATTCCTTCCACTGATGTATGAAAACCTCCATGTTGCAGACCCTTGCCAATCTCGGGTTCACTAAATGAACACTTTTTGACTATTGGGTGTGCAAAATAGGAAGATAATAATCATTATAAGGACAGCCATAATTTCAGTCTTTATTTGGAATTTATCTAAATGCTAGTGAAATTGGACTCCTTTACCTCTTTTAATTTTGAATTTCTGTCATTATGACTCTTATGCCCTTTGCTCTTGGTGGTCTAGGAACAATTTCCAAGGGTGGAAATCTTGAGGACATCTTTTCAGGCTCTACTCTGCCACATGACAGCTGTGTCCTGTTGGCTCCTGAGTGCCTTGGTCACTTCTACACACTGGGGAAGCAATGCTGCCTTCTGGGTCCACTGAGATCTGAGAAAGTTGCCCATATTATCCTTTGAAATCTACATACTACATAGCAGGGAGATTCCTGGCTATGTGGCTTTGGGCAGCTGGTATAATATCTTCATGGCTGTTTTCTGATCTATGATTGAGGATTTTAATATAACCCAAGTCCTAGGAATAATATGAATCTGAGAGAAGTTAGTAAATGACAAGAATCCAAATCAGGGCCCGGCGTATGGAGAGAACTCAATAATGTTACCAATTCCATTCTAAATTGAATCTTGGAGACCACTGCAACCACCTGCATCCCAGCAGAGATGCACCCAGGTCTCAGTGCAGCAAAAAAGATTGCCTGTGTTAAGCTGATGATGGAGTCTTACCACACCAGGTTTGCAAGGGTCCAGAGAAAGTACTCCCCTCACTTAGACCTGGCTGACTGGGACCCAGGGCAGGAAAGGAAGTTACCCAAGGTCAGCCCGCACTCTAGTGGCTGAAGCAGGAGAAGATTACAGTTCTGCTGAGGTTGCCCAACAGCAATGCCACTCCCCACCTTCTGTATTCTGACTGTCACCTAAGGGAGGTCTCCTGGTTGATGAAAGTCTCCCATGTTTACCTGGTGGGGAAACACAGTAGCCCTGCAACCCAGCAGAGATATACCAGGTCCCAGGAGGGTAGAAGATGTCATCTCTTAGGGCAGGTCAGCTTATGGACAGCTCCCTTCTCTTAGCTCAGAGCATCTCACAGTCTCAGATGGGAAGAGGTCTCAAGTCCCTGTCACTCTGAATGATCTGGGGAGACTCAAGGGAGTCCCACGGTTCCCAAAAAACCCCCAGTGAGCTTCTCACACACGCCAGTGTCTCAAGTCCTGTGATAGCAGCTCCACACAGAGGCTTAAACCCCAGTGCAAGGTCCGGCCTCAGGTGACACTTTCTGCCTCCATCTCCTTGAATCTCTGAGCCCTTCTTTCTCCCCTCCCAGGTGTTCCCAAGATGCAGTGGTGGGGCAGTTTACCTGAGATCTCCTTACCAACAGGAAGGAGAACATTCCCCTCCAGTTCTCTGAAGACTGCCTTTACCTGAACATTTACACTCCCGCAGACCTGACCAGGAGAAACAGGCTGCCGGTGAGCATGGGCCCCAGAGATTTGTGTTTCAATATCTGGGATCTCTGGGCACAGGCGGGAAGGAGATGAAGCCAGCATGGATGAGGGACACCCTGGGCCATGATGAGTCAGGGGTCCTGAGCTTCCTTCCTTTCCCCAAAGAAAAGACTAGTTGTCCTTTATCTTGGTGACCTCAGCGTCTTGGGGAAGAGTGCACTAAATCTGGAAAGAGCATCGTAATCTTTCCACATTCTCTCACACTCACAGAAGCTCAGGATGGTTACTGTTAGTTTCTAGGTTAAGAATCTGATCTCCAGAGCAGCTAAGACGTGATTTCAAATAAGTTAGAGCTGGAAGAAATCTTAGAGAAAATCCACCCATTCTTTAAGGGAGGCAAACTGAGGCCCAGATGGGGGAAGGGAGGCCACACAGCAGGGTGACAGGACCAAGCTCAGGGCCTGTAAACCAATGCCCCTGAGCACAGACTAGGAAATGGCACACGTGTGTCGTCTTTCTACAGCACACCACGTGTGACCACTTTTACTGTCTGTCCCCTATCACTGCCCCTTTTTTGGAGGTGGGGAGGCAGAGCCTGGGTCAGCCTCAGAAGCTCTTTCCTTGCCTTTGGTCAAATACCTGGGGTTTTACGGTAGCTCGTCCCCCCCCCCCCGCCGTCCCGCAACACACACACACACACTGCCTATGGCACAGGCCGATGCCCATGAGTCAGCATTTCCCCTGGGACAGGCTGCCAGGTGCAGGTCAGAGGGTGGCAAGGTTCTTCTGGTTAATTTGGGGAGCTCTGCAGTAAAAGAAGGAACACCTGGAAGACTACCCAGGTGCTGGGAAGGGGGTTGTAAGCTGGGGCTGGAAGCTGGTCTTCAGGTGTAAGGCAGTGAGGACAGGAGTTCTCCTCCTCCACTCATTCAGATGCTTACACTCAGCGTCTCAAAACACACAGTTAGACTTGGGCTTAGGGGGAGCAGGGGCACGGCACCTTGCCCAGCAGCCCCTGCCCTCCAGATCTTGCCATCTGGCTGCACACACATCCTGGCCTCTCCAGCCTGTCTGTGCTGACCTGTCCTTGAGCTCACCTTCACTCAGGTGACCCCGACTCAGTCCCTCCCTGGGGACAGCAGGATCAGAGGTGCAGGAGAAACAGGGCTCTGGGAGCCTGGAGGCAGGAGACCCCCAGCTGTGGACACAGGGTCTAGATCTCCAGGGTCTGGGTTTGGATCCTGGGTCTGCCTTGGCCTGGCTGAGAGTCTTGAGCAAGTTCTCCACCTCCCTCAGCCTCTGCTTCCTCTCGTGGGAAGAATCCCGTGTGAGTGTCTAATGATGGCGGTCGGGCTTCATCTCAGGGTTGGCTGAGTGCGCAGAGCGAGCCTCCTGGAACAGAGGTCAGAGCTGCAGCAGGACCTTCCTCCTGCCCTAAGGGCTGGCTCACTGTGGGGGCTGGACTGCAGGCAGTCCATGGACTCTGGGACTGCCTGGGCCAAGTCCCCCTCTGTCACTTCTTCCCGTAGGATCTTAGGCTCTCCTGAAAATGACTCAGAGCTGCAGGAAGATTTTCCTCCTGCCCTAGTGGCTGACTGTGTGGTGACCGTGGCTGCAGGGAGTGGCAGGCAGGCTCCAGGGCCAGCTGTCTGGGTCCAATCTGACTTGTGCCACTTATTAGCTGTGGAATATTGGGAAGGTGAAGTGCCTAGTTTTCCTGTCAAATGGGAAAATACCAGGACTTGCCTTGTGGATAGTTTATTTCAAAGTACTTAGAAGAATTCTTGATGCAAAGGTTGCAGTGTGGGGTCTCTTATTAGCAATGCTAGCACAACATTCCTCGGCCACTCTCATTTCTTCCTGCTGCATGAGTCCTTTGTGAGAACCATGATTTACAAGTTGCTGTATCCATGCTCATCCTCAGTTCTTATCACAGGCCCCGGCACAGGGCAGATGATCAGGTAATGTGAAGTAACCTCCAAAGACTTGCTGGAGAAGGTGATTGGGAGGTGGGTTTGTGGAAGAAGGGCAGCAGCCTTTGGGGGTGCAGAGGAATCAGAGAGGGCACGTGAGCAACACACACCCAGGGGCACGTGTCATTCCTAAGACAACCACACATGAACCAGGAAGCTCAATCCCCCACTAAAGAGTTAACTGAGTCGAATCTGAAATACAAGCGCGGCCCATTGCTTAGGTCCAGCTGGTCGAATGGCCTAGCTGTGAGGACCGTGGGAGTGTAGGGGAGAACACAGTATCCTTGGCCTTTGCTGTCCCCACGATGTCATTCTCTGTTTTAAGGGCCTTGGGAGGACATGGCATGTGGGTCCAGGTAGAACGGCAGGTGCATTGGTCGGGGGCGTGGTCCAGTCTCTCCAGTCTCTCACTAGGGAGACTGCATTTCATAACCTTACTGGGTTCTGTTGTACTAGGGGCAGTGGCCTTCATGAGTCCCAGTCAAGATGTAGGTGACCAAGTCAGACAGCTCGTGTCTTTCCCAATTCTGCTTCTTCTAACCACTGTGTTAACACATCATTCTTGTCCAGATGATGGTGGGGATCCATCGAGGTCTGGTGATGGGTGGGTATCTACCTATGATGGACTGCCCCTCTCTGCCCACGAAAACGTGGTGGTGGTGACCATCCAGTACCGCCTGGGCATCTGAGGGTTCTTCAGGTAAGGCGCTGGACTCTCCTCTCTGCACATTTGCACATTAGCCCCCGCATTGGTCTGTTTCCTATTGAACAAAATACCGTAGGCTGGGTAAGGACAAAGCAAAACCTGTATTCAGCTCAGTCCCAGATTGGGTGGCCCATCAGAGCAGCCTCTGGTGAAGGCCCAGAGGGAGGCAGAAAGGGAATGCACAGGTCAGAGGAGATCACACGACTAGACAGGAAGCCGAGCAAGGGCAGGAGGGGACGTCTTGCTCTTTTGTTAACTCCTTCTGCAAAATTAACCAGGGTCCCACGAGCTCTATGTAAATCCCTTCAGGGCTTCAGCCCAGTGACCAAATAGTCTTCCACCAGACCTCATCTTTTGCAGGTTAATACTGCCAGATTAGGGACCAAGGATACCCACATAAACTTTGGGGGACAAACCACATTCAAATCATTGCAGTCACCAAAGCAAAGATACGAGACCCAGCTCGAGTCATGTCATGGTGTCCTTTGCTCAGGTCCTTCGTAATGCATCCAGAGCCCTTCATTATTGGGCCCTGTTGTGGGGCTTGGTGACTGTCAGTGTGCAGGTGGTAAGAAGAACTCACCAGGACTAAGAGGAACAGGTAAGAGAGTTTATTGGAGGAGGATACACTGCCAGGTGACAGCAGGGACATGACAAAGACATCTGCCTGTGGACTCAGGGGACCTGGGCTTATGTGCACTCATGAGTTCTTTGCCTGACTTTGGCCGGTTTATTGCTAGGAGCGGTTTAAGCTAAACAAGGGGTGATTGGCAGATTTCTTGCTTTGCCCAAATACCCCATGCAACAAATGCTCATTCCGGGTTTTACACTGGATGCATGAGGTACAAGTAATATGTGTGAGGTCTTAAGTAGGGAATTCTCCCTTCTCGGCTACTACTATAAGTCAGATTTGGGGGTCTCTGCACATGCTCATTGGGATGGTCTCTCAATCTGCTTGCAAAACAGTATCTTGCTCTTTACACTTCAGGGAAGTTTGCTCTTCTGAAAACTGTGAGGGGAGGCCCTTAGCCTCATATCAACTCTTCTAGTCAAGGTGGGGAGGGGCATGGGACAAGGTCCCAAATCTACCCTGCCTCAGACCCCACCTACCTTCTTGCCCAAATCCTGTGCCCTGCCATGCCTGGCCTCAGGTTACCACCCCCCACACTCAGCTTCTTCTGCCTGCGCTGGCCCCGCATGCTGCAGTCCTCCGCGTTGACAGGCAGCACACAGGTGCCGAGTTCAATGCCACATGCTTCTCATGGGGGAGGAAGGAAGCAGCTCAGTGAATGCTGGGCTGGCAGGGTTCAGCGGGCCATGCCACCGCATGTCCAGAAGAGGCCAGCCATGATCTCCGCCCTCACTCGGCCCAGCACCTGGCAGCCTCTCAGCAGCAGCCAAGCAGGTGCCTCCTTCTCCTGGGCCGGGTCACCGCCCACTCCAGCTGGCTGCTCCCTCTCAGCTGCCTCGCTGGCCCCTCCTGCTCCCCTTGCTCAGGCCTCTGGGTCTCCCTCTCCCTCCACTGATTCCCTGAGTGAGCCCAGCAGCACTTGGAACCCACGTGCCACCCTAGCTGCCTCCTCCTGCTGCCCTGGCTGTGCACAGGGAACCCTCCACTTCACAGGGACAGACACCCCCTCCCCAGCTCAGGCTCTCCTACTGTCCCACAGCCCCTGTGCCTCTGCTGCAGCTGCCCCCTTCCCGGTGGTCAAGGTGAAGGCCTGGGGCAGCCTGGAGGCTCCTCTGTCCTCGCTCCCCATCTCGGTGGCCAGTGGATCTGCAGGGCTCCTCCTGTAAACACGCTCAGAATCCAGCCCCTCCCCGCCTCGCTTCACCACCTCCTCTCTGGCTGGATTATGGTTGTGATCATATTCATAAACCTGTGACTCGGACGTGGTGGCCGCTCCACAGTGGCCAGTGATCATGAGAGGCACAGGGTGAGTCTCGCCCTGCCTCTGTTGAGGGTTCCCAGGTCACTGATGGTGACAGAGAAGTCCCCTCCAAGGCCCCCAGCGCCCTCTCTAGTGCCTCTCACTCTAGCTACACTCACACTTTGGTGCCCTTGGCCCTGGGGCCTTCACACCTGCTGCTTCTCCTTCCCGGAATTTCTTCTTTGGACATTTACAAGAAAGACCTGTGCTCCTTTCATGCTGGTCTGTACCCAATGCCACTGCCCCACAGAGGCCTTCCCTGGTGCTGAGGATTGAACCCAGCACCCTGCGCATGCCAGGCAAGCGCGTTACCACTTGAGCCACATCCCCAGCCCAAGTCGGGCTTTGCCAGTGGGGCAGGTGGCTGAGAGACCAAAGGAGGCCCCCAGAGATGGGAGGTGAAATATAAGGTTTATTGAAAAACACTTACTGGGAAGGTCCTGCCCTAATTCCTAGCATGTGTGAGAGCAAGTCAGTATCCTTCTAGAAAGTCCAGTGGCAATGGATCTGACTGATAGCACAGCTTTTCACAGGGCTTACTTTGCTTCTCTAGAAGGGAGCGTCTCTTCCAGTGATGGCTGGCTGGACAAGGGCTTACCTCTCCACGGNAATTTCTTCTTTGGACATTTACAAGAAAGACCTGTGCTCCTTTCATGCTGGTCTGTACCCAATGCCACTGCCCCACAGAGGCCTTCCCTGGTGCTGAGATCTGAACCCCGCCCTCCCCCCCCCCACCTCTGTCATTACCTGTCATTACCTCGAATCACCTTCACTCATGAACACTGTGTTCTCTTTTCATCTGTTTGTCTGTGCTCTGGAGTGTGAGCTGAGTGTAGTCAGGTTTTGCCTGACTGGTTCCTGGGGATGCTGTAACTCTTAGACCAGTGTAAGGCGCATAGTAGGTGCTCACTCAGCATATTTGTTCTGGAAGAATAAATGGAGACCCCATGTAAGACAATGCCGCAGGGATGAGAGTCAGGTGGAGACCTGAAATGTGTCATGGATGCAGAGGCCCAAGCTCATCTCTGGTCCTGAGAGCTCTGCCATGACATCTGGGTCCCCACCCCACCCTGTTATCTTACAGCACTGGGGATGAGCACAGCCCAGGGAACTGGGGTCACCTGGACCAGGTGGCTGCTCTGCGCTGGGTCCAGGACAACATTGCCAACTTTGGAGGAAACCCAGGCTCTGTGACCATCTTTGGAGACTCAGCAGGAGGACAAAGTGTCTCTGTTCTTGTGAGTGCTTGCGGGCACCTGACCAACTGTGAACCTCTTGGAGACAGGTGGATCCAGCCAGTCTCCTTTGGTTATAAATTTGGATTCAGGGGCGACTCTGCTCACTGTCCAGCTTCAAATGGTGGGGAGCCAAGGTCCAGACCCTCTTGGCCTCCAGGAAGCTCAGAGCTCAGCTTTATGTCCTGGGGCCAGCAACCTCTCTAGCTGGGTCTGTGATAGTGACCTTCCTCCTCCTCTCACTGGACTGAGTTCTCTGTCCCCTCCCCAGTCATTTTAACACCAGGACTCAGCTCACTTCTGTTGGGAAGTAGGGGTGGACATAATTACAATGAGAAGGGCCAAGGACAGGAGTTGTGTGGAGGGTCCTTGTTCTTGTTGGGCTCCAAGGCAGATCTACACGTTGGGGGGGGGGCGGGCTGGCGTACCAACAGAAGGCCAGGTCTTCCTCTGAGTTTTTCTGATGTTTAGTTCGTGCCCAAGAGGGAGTTCATCAGTCTCCAGGAATGAGGGGCATTTGGGCTGAGGGAGGTGAGTGAAGGGGGAAGGGATGGAATGTGGAATGGGGAGGGACGGTTCATGGAATGTGGGTCACAGACCCTCCTGGGTGTGTGAGAAGCCTTGCCACTTTGGGGACTGGGGCTGTGGGGGACACTGAGGGAAGCTATTGAAGGTGCTGGGAGCCACCAGAAATTCTCCATCTACCCCAGAGTTGAGCAGAGTATCCACAGGATTGCTGTCCTTTTCAAACATCAATTGATTACATAATTGAGTAGAGTATTCAACTACATAAAATTTATATATATATATATATATAAAAGTAGAGAAAAATAAAAACGATGGAGAAACTGAAGGAAGAAAACATCATCTGCATTTTGATCACCCAAGGGTAGCCACTGTACATATTTAGATATTTATTTGTCTACTTTTTTTTTTTACATTTTTGTCTATCATCTACCATACAGTCATTTTCTCATCTACATTATTTTTAATACAAAAAAGTTCCTGTAATATTGCAGCATAACTTCAATAGTTCCCTAAACATGAAGCGTTTTTACACAGCACTATCTTGGAAGATGATCTAGTCATCCATGATAAGAATGAAAAAAAATTAGTTTTTTACCTAATCATATTAGATGACTAATTACATTAGATAATCAGACACTTGAGTTATTCAAAATTTTACCACTATAAACAGTGTGAGAATTCCTACACATTTTTATGGGCCTCCACGATCACTTTGCTTATGATGAATTTTGAGTCATGGGAAGGCCAATGTGGAATTGTGGGTGGGAGTGCGGGGCTGTCCACCTGGGGTTGGGTGGTAATGGTGAGCCTGCACCATACACTTTCTATTCTGTCCTGTCTCTGGTCTCTGGCTTCATCCTGCTCAGGGTCCCTTGGGAAGCAGGGATCCAGCAGAGGCTGGTTAGCAGGCAGGACAGGTGAGGAGCTGCCATGTCCCCTTACCCACAGACTCTCCAGGTGAGTGGTCGGGGAGGGAGCAGGTAGAGGGAGGCTGAAAGAGCCAGTGAGTTGCTGACCCCTCCTCATGAGCATGAGCCTCCTCCTCTCCACGCCCTTGCCAGGTGTTATCTCCCCTGCCCAAGAACCTCTTCCACAGGACCATTTCTGAGAGTGGCGTGGCCGTCACGACTGTGCTGCTCAAGAAGGATAACAAGCCGATGGCTGCAGTAGGCCTCACCCTGGACAGTTCTTGTGCCCCTTCCTCAGCTCTACTGGAGTCCTTGGGAGAGCTCTTCTTGTGGTCATATTTGACAGAGACGCTCCGTGGTCACTGAAGGGAGAAGGGCTGCTTTAGGGTCAGGTTTAAACCACATTCCACCAGGGTTCCTGGAATTCTGCACAAGTTCCAGTGTGTGGGAGACTCAGGATACACCTCAGCACTTCACAAATCTGAACTCTTTTTTTTTTTTTCCTAAGTGCGATCATTGTCCCCATCAATGGGTGGGGAAACCAAGATACAAAGAGATTAAGTGGCTTTCTCTAAGCCAAATGGCTACAAAGTGGAGGGGGTGAGATTTGAAAGCAAAGGAATTTTGTTTTTCAAGCTCTTAACACCCACTTCAAATGACTCTCCTGAGGCATTCAACCTTGAGAATATTGTGCCATTTTGGGGGGTGTTTATGCGGTTCTAGATGGCATTTGCCAGTTTTAACAGAGAGAAGCTAATAGAGGCACAGATGTAATGTAACTGGCCCAGGCCACAGTTCCATTCAGTAGGAGGTAGTTCTGTGCAACCCTGAGCCCCACTTGCCGGCCTAAAGGATGTGGGGCCACCCGCTGCTGCCTTCAGAACTTGCCCACCTCTGTCCACATTGTGGGAGGGAAGGGACCTTGCTCTTGAGCTCTGCTGGTTCCTCTGATCTCTGCAGCAGATCGCTGTGACTGCTGGGTGCAAAACCACCACATCAGTGGTCATGGTTCACTGTCTGCGCCAGAAGACAGAAGACGAGCTCTTGGAGACCATGTTGAACATGGTAGGGGCCTCCATGCTAGTGGACCGCCTCTGTGTACTTGGTCCTGGGCATCATCAGGTCCCCTGACCTCCTGCCCAAGAGAAAACACCTAAACATGATCTGTCAGCCAAAGGAAGCTGGGATAAAACTGGGAATTCCATTTTTCCTTTTTTATTGTGAAATACCTCAAAGGTCAAAAAAGTCCAGTAAGAGCATTGTGAATAATCTCTTCCAAAACTTAACACTTTGCTCTTCTTGTTTTCAGATGTATTTTAGCAATGTAAGCACTCCATGGATTCCCAAGTAGTGGCCATCTTTAATCAGGTGGATGGGAGGATAAGTACAGAGTTTCAGAATGGTATCACAACTCACCCATCCGGGTTGATTTGAAGCTTGTTAAATTACAACCACAACAATAGTCCACTCTTTCAGGTTTTCAAGACTGTGTCTCCATTATGATCCTAGTATAGCTGTATGTCTTCTGATCCATTCATCTATCCAGCTTTCCATTCATCCAATTTGTTAATATCTTTTCATTCATCTTTTGTCAATTCATCCACAAATGTTTATTCATGTATTTTCAACGTGTCCATCACCTGTGTGTCATCCAGCCAGCATGTAACTATATTGTGTGCACACAAACACACATACACACACACACACACCCCACCACCACCACCACCACCACCAATGGGAACCATTCCCTTATTGGGGAAAGCTGTGGCTGTGAGCCCCGGGCTCTCTGTCTGCATTGACACTGGAGAATACTTCTTCACTAACGGGGAAGGACCCAAGCACTGGATTCTGCATGTGTCTCCACGGGTTGAGTTCAGTTTGGCCTTGGGGCTTGAGTCCTGGGTTATTCATCAGGATCAAATTAGGTGACCAAGACATTCCAAGAATTAAGACCTAATTGTTTCTTAATACTTGGAAAGAAGTAAATATTTGAGTCCTTCTGTATATGACTCGGAGGACCTAGTTTATCTGGAAATAGTTGTCCCATCTGTTTAGAAACTGTATATCCCATCAACTTCAGGAATGGGTCTGGGGTCGACCCTGTTAGACGGACACTGGCTCCCATCCACTCTGTACTCATCTGGGTGTCCAGGGACGTGGAGCAGCCTGGTCACCTGCAGATGCCTGAACCCAGGAGGGGCCAATAAAGAAGAGGGAAGCCCAGGCAGGGCAGTGCTTTTCTCTCATCGTCCATCCCACCTCCTGCTCCATCTCCTGGGGAGTTGCCACAGCCCATCACCCCAGGCACCATGTTGCCCCTTTCCCCAGAGGAAATGTGGGGGTGGTTACCAGAGGGAGTAAGTGGGAGAGGAGGGCAGCACTGATAGCAGGGTCCTCCCCAGGGCTCCAGGGCCCTGACTCTGGGGCCCAGGTCTCTCCTGCCCAGGCTGCTGCCTGCCCCTCCCCCATCCTACAACTCTAACCTCTGCCCCTGCCCAGGGGAGCCCTGTTCCTCTGGGTCCAGCCAAGGAGGCACCAGGTGGGAGAGCCTGATAGCTACGGGGCACCGGTCAAAGGATCCGTTTCTATACAAGAAGGCTTCTCACCCACATCCCCTGTCTTTATCTTTATCTTCTTTTGAGTTTTGATTTATTTGGAGACCCCAGAGAGGTAAGGACTTTCCGCTTCTTGATTACAGGTTTTGAGTCTTAAGGTCTTTAAGCTCCAATTCACGATGAATGGAAGAATTCTCCTTTGTGGAATCACAGTCCCCCCTTGTGTGTGTATTGCTGAGGCCCAGAGAGGGGAGGTCATTTGCCAGGGTGACACAGCCAGGTGGACCAGAGGCAGGACTGAAACCCACTCCCCTGACTCCCAGTCCAGTGCTCCCAGTCAGCTCGTCTGTGTCCCCTGGGCCAAGCTTTCCCCTTTGTGTTTACATCTCCTGCTTCCCAAATGGCCCTGTGGGAGGAGTCAGCACTACCCTTCCACTCTCAGGAGGCAGACATAACAGGATAAGGGCAGAGGCGGCCCCTTATCTTAACAATTTCCAGATAAACTCCTCATCTCCAGGGAGGCCATGGGTTTGACCAGCTGTGCAGGGAGGGATCCCAGGCGCTAGGTCCCAAGGACATGTCCTCCTCCCAGCCTTGAGGAGACTGCCACTGTATCCCCCATCTCCTCCTTCGTCCCCCCATCATTTGCCAGAGGTGGGTAGCATTAGCTGTGCGTATCTTACTATCCTGTCCTCCCTGGATCCTCGCTCTTCCCTTAAAGGGCTTGGGAAGATGGATAAGTGAGATCTGGTGAGGGTGAAATGCCATCTGTGTGGCCATTCAACCAAGCCATGGGAAGCACTCACCATGGGGCACAGAGAAATAAATACGGAAACTCTGCGGTGTGTTGATGACGGTCAGAGTTAAGGGAAAAATTAAATGGGAAAAGGGCAGAGCTCGCCATTTGTCTGAAAGTAAATATATGGGACAAGGAATGGCTTGATGAGCAGGTGACCTTGGAGGTGAGCCCTGGAGGAGGAAAGAAAGTCAGCCATGGGGAAAACTGGGTAAGGAGTGCTCCTGGCAGAGGAAACAGCAATTGCAAAAGGTCCTGAGGCAGAAGACTCTAGTGCGTGGAGTAGAGGCTGAGTGGAACGGCAGGGTGGAGGCTGAGGAGGTCCTGGCAATTGGATTGGGGTGGTCACTAGAAGGATTTAGACTGTAACTCAGCAGGAGACGGGAGGTGCTCAGAGGACTCTTTTTGAAGGAGTGGCTGGTAGCACCTGGTGGTGGACAGGGCTGAGGTGTGAGAGAAAGAGGAGGGCTCGATGCCCCTGTGTGTTTTCATCTGGAGCAAGGCAATGCACTTGGCCCTCACACGTCAGCCAACGTCAGCCACTGGGTGGATGGCCGCAGTTACTGTCATTCCGACTTTGCTGATGTCACTGCTCCCCTCCCAGAGGCTGCCCCATGTGGCCCTCACTGTCCATCTCCTGGACTTTTTTTGTTTTCTACCTGCACTTTCCCTCCTCACTCCCATGACCCGTGGTGTCACAGACTTGCCCTTTCAGAGCATGTCCCCGTCCTTCTTAAAATCTGACCTTGCTTACAACTTAATATATACCTGAGTGCCAGCGCTGCTGCATGTCCCCCACCTGCCCCTCTCTCCTGCTCCTCTCCCAGGCATGGCTCCAAGCCCCAGGCTCTGTGACATTCCTGCATAACCTTGTGCCTTTGCTCATGCCATTATCCCTGCCATCACAGTCATCCTGAAAGCCCATGCCGATGGTCAGCAGCTGTCCCGTGTGCCCTGTAGACTCGTCCTTCAGGAGCTGCTCCTCCTGCTGGCTTCTGGGCCACACACTCTGAACGGCACAGTCTTGCCAGGGAAGCAATAGTTGCACGCAAATCCTGCCCCCTACTGGCAGTCCACTGGAGTAGGATTTGGCCCAGGTCTTGATAGATAAAAGATCAAAAAGGGAATCAAGTCTCAATTTCGGCACCTTGAGTGATGAGCTCAATAGCTTGTCAAAGCCGAACATTTAGCTAAAAGAGCTTAAATATAGTTAAACGGATGCAATAGACCCTTACTAACTGCACATTCTGAAATGGTAAATGCAATTATGTGGTAAAATGTATTCAAACCACCAAATCAATAGCTGCAACATGGTGTGGTCATTCTCAACATATACTCAGAGCAATGAGAAGTCCGAGTCATGCAGCTGGGGTCCCCTCTGAGCTCAGAGGGGTGAGACTGTGTCTCCATGCTCCTGTGTCCCTACGCCCGAGGAGGCTGTGCTGTGCCCTGTGGAAGAAATAGCATGTGACAGGTAAGTTTTGCCCAGGCTTGTGTTAGGGCGCCCTGGCTGTGAGTCCAGGGTTGAGGCTCATCAATACTGTGCATCCAAAAATGGAAGAGGGGATTTGCCTCTGTGTGGTGACCTCTGTGGAGGGTGATGCAGCTGGGGAAAAGACAGACAGGAAGCTGAGCTCCTGGATCCACGAGATGGTGCAGTTTGGAAACGCATAGTGGACCGTGGTGGGCAGGAGCCAGCGAAGCTGGGGTGTTGTCATCAGTCAATGTTCCGTGTAACCAATCCTAGTGAGAAAGATAGCTCCCAGGGTGTGTCTTTCAGTAGGAACCCACACATTCAAAAAAGTGATGAAAATGTTGTGACCTGAGGGCCACAAGGACCTGAGTCTGGGATAACCCTGGAGCAAGGTCTCAGTATCCACTCATCCAGCGTTCAGTGCAACCTTCCAGACAAAACTACTGAGAAGAACCAGAATATATTTACTATATGACGTCAATCCTGCTTATTCACAGTAGTTACGTCCATGTATAAAATTTGGGTGAGAATTTGCCTCCCTATTTACCAGCCAACATCACCTTATCACCATCAGGTCCCCAAAGTCCTGTCTTCTGTATCTCGAGCCATAGACCCCCTTGTTAGAACACTGGGTTGTGCCCAGAGCTACAGAATCTCTGCACTGTCCAATCCTTCACCAGGCAGGTAGGGGACATGGGTGTTATCTGTTCAGATAAAATCCAACAAATGAGCCTGCTTCCTTCACCAGAGCTACCCTTGCCTGTGCTGCCAAAGATGCCTAAAGATTGATGGTGTGTGCTGCCAAAGATGCCTGAAGAGATTCTGGCTGAAACGAATTTCAACACTGTCCCCTTTGTGGTGGGCTTCAACAAGCAAGAGTTTTCTGGACCCTTCCAATGGTGAGAATGAGCAGGCACATTAGACCTACGAGGTATCCTCCCGAAACTCAGAGATCTCTCCTCCCACTTCTGCTCCCAAGAGCTCTTCCTTCTCCAAGCTCTATCTGAATCCAGGGCCCGTGTCCCACTGGGACAGTCATGTTTTCTTGGAAAATGTATTTATTATTCTGTTCTGGGTGCAGCCCAGGGAACCCCTCTCCTCGGGCAAGTTTTTATTGTCTTCCCATTAAATAATCCTGAACCATCCAGGTTGGAGACCCCTAGAGATCCTAACTGTGCTGACCGGAAAATGGAGGACATCTGGAAAGGGTAGGCGCTGGGGACTGGGGGAGAGTTACATCTAGGGTTCAACAGCTTCCACCTGGGGCTTAGACTCAGAGCTCATGGATTGTCATAGCTGCTCTCAGACACCTCATGGGAAAGATTCAGAGGATGTTGCTTCTTCTTGAGTTAAATTGGCTTCTAAAAGGGAAGAAGAGCTAATCCTTCTATCAAAAACAAACGAACAACACCACCAACAAAAGCAAAGCCAGAAAGTAACTAAAGCCACAGGACAGGTTTTATTCAGTAATAGGATTGCGGTGGGGAAAAAAATCCACCACGATCTGCACTTAGGTCCCCCGATAACAAGGGCTGAAGCCCTCTCAATCCTGTGGAGTGCTCAGCAGGGCACTGTGGGTGGGAGGGGTTAGTCCATGTGAGCACAACTTGCTCATCTGCAGGAAAACCAGGTTTCTCTTCTCTTCATTACAGGAAGTACGGGTTTGAATTGAATTGGATTCAGCCCCACTCAAGTTCAGCTGTTATCCTTTTACAAGGACTGGGAGGGAGAGCAAGAATTTTCCCCCAAATCTTTACATTAAAAAAAAAAATTAAGAAAAGACACTCTCAGGTCCTTGCAGAAACAGTTCTGGGCAGAGCAAGGATTGATCATTGCGGACCTCCTTAGGTAACTGTTTCAAGAAAAGGCTCAGGGACCTGTTGGCCCACGGACAGTTCCTGGCTGAGGAGGACAGTATTCCACTTGAAAGCCTGAGTTTTCCCAGCAGGCATGATAAGGGCTCTGGGGTCATCCTAGGACATCCTAGACCTTGAGCTGCTAGAGGCCAGGCTAGTATGGGGTCGAGTCTCCGAGTGCTCGTCACATGCTGAGCGTTCTGCAGTTCTCATTTCAGAGGATCTCAGGTTATGCCAAAGGAACAAACCATAATGGTGAATTTCAGTTTCCTCAGGCACCTGGGTCTGTGGGGTATCATCTGTTCCCCTCTTTCCCTGATCCCTTTGCTTCCACACTCCCTTGGTCTAAATTTCCCCTACTGCCTGGACGGCCCGTGTGCCCCTAGTCTGTACATTTAAGCCACCCTCTTCCTGATCCTTGACATTCTGAATTTAAGTCCATTGGTTTCACTGAGTTTCTTCAATCTCATGAAAGACTCATGATCACCAAGGCCCCAGGGGATGTGTTGGATTGGCTGTTGGCCAGTTGGGTTTTCTCCGAATCCCTGAGGGTTCATAAATGCTTAACCATATTTTGTCACAGATGATGGGCATCCCACCCTCTGAAGGCAAGCTGGACCAGAAGACGGCCACGTGGCTCTTGTGGAAGGCCCACCCCATTGTTGTGAGAGTCTAGGGAGTCGAGGAAGCTGGTGGAGACCAAGCCAAAGGCAGAACAAAGATGGGATCCGGATTCTGTTCTCATTTTCCTGCCTTTCCCACTTCACACCCCGGGAGGGATTCACACCAGATTCAGGAGGTTCAAGATCAATGACGCCTTCTGAATGTCAGGGGCGACTGCGTTGCTCACCAGGTGGTGGGGGCCTCTTTCTTGAAGCATTTCAGGAGCTCCCTGAGGAATGGGCTTCAGTGGCCTTTGAGAAGTATTTAGGAAGCACAGACGACCCTGCTAGAAAGAAAGACCTTTTCCTGGACTTGCGGGAAGATGTCATGTTTGCTGTCCCTTCTGTGATGGTGGCCCGTGGGCACAGAGGTGAGTCCCAGTAGTTGGATATTAGAAGGACTGTGATCTACCAGCTTTGGCGTCTCACCTGACATCTCCCAGCATAGATGGACGTGAAAAATGCTGAGGGTCAGGCCTCAAGGGCTGGTTCCAGAGGGAATGTGCAGTTTTTATTCTGTCTTTTTTTTTTCTAGTAGTTTTAGAGTTGATTTTTATACTGTGTGAGATAAGGATCCATTTTCATTCTTACACATGTAGAAACCCATTTTTCTCAGTACCATTTACAGAAGAGATTGGTGCATATTCTTGGCACCTTTGTTGAAAATAAGTTGAACATACAAGTCTGGGTTCATTACTGAGCTCTCTGTCCTGTTTTAATGGTCACTGTGTGTGTGTGTGAGTGTATGTGTGTGTTCATGTGAACCTGTGTGGTGTGTTTATGTGGCAAATGCCATGTTGCTTTAGTTACTATAACTTTCTCATATAATTTGAAATCATGTAGTGTGATACCTACAGCTTTGTTCTTTTCACTCATGATTTTTGTGATCAAATGGAATTTTTTTTAAAATTTCATATGAATTTTAGGATTTTTTTATTGCTATATAGAATGGCATTGAGATTTGGAGAGGGATTGCATTGGTTTGGTGTATCACTTTGGGTGGGATGGACATTTTAACAATATTAATGCTTCCATCCTAAAAATGAGATGAATTTCCATTTATTTGTGTCTTCTTCTATTTCCTTCATCAATGCTTTATAGTTTTCTGTGTACCTATAATATACTTCTTGTGTTAGGTTTATTGCTCCCTAGTTTATATTTTTGTAGCTAGTATAAATGGGGTTAGTATCGATTTCTTTTTTGAATAGTTAATTGTTAGTGTTTAGAACTGCTTCTGGTTTTTATATGTCCATTTAATATCCTTCAGCTTTACTGAATTCATTTATTAGTTTTAATCTATTTTTTATAAGATCGGCAAGATTTCCTATAAATAAGACCAATTCATAAGCAGATGGTGGTAGTTGAATGTCCACTTTTCCTACCTGGATGCCTTTCTGTTCTGTTTTTGCCTGACTGCTCTGTCAAGGACTTCCAGTACTAGGTTGAATAGAAGGGTACAAGTGGGTAACTTGTCTTATTGCACACTTTATGGGAAAGGCTTTCCATTTTTCACCATTGAGTGTGATGTTAGCTTTTGGCTTCTTGTATAGGATTATTATGTGGTGGCACATTCCTTTTATCCCAAATATGATGACTTTTTTAATCATGGAAGTATGTTGGTTTTACCACATGCTTTCTCCACACCCATTGTGATAGTTATATATATATTTTGTCCATCAGTCTGTAATCAGATGTATCACATTTATTGATTTGCCTTTGTTCAATCATTTTTGCCTCCGAGGGATAAATCCTGCTTGTTGAGTGTGATTATCCTTTTAATGTGTGGTTGAATTTGGTTTGCTAGTATCTTCTTGAAGAGTTTTGCTGCTGTGTTCTGGAAGGATATCGGTCTCTAATTTTCTCTTTTTATAACATCCTTGTCCTGTTTTAGTGTCAGGGTAATGTTGTCCTCATAAAAGGAAGTACTCTCTCTTCTTTAATTTTTTAAGACAATTGGGGAGAATTTGAGAGGGGTTGATATTAGATCTCTTTAAATGTTTGATATAATTCATTAGTGAGGCCCCTGGGTCCTGGACTTTCTTTGATGGGAGATTTTTTAATCCCTGATTCCATAGCCTTGCTCACTATTGATCTGTTCAGATGATCTACTTCATCTTGAGTCAGCCTTGTCAGATTGTGAGGGATAAAGAATGCATCCATTTCCTCTGGGCTATCCAGTCTGTGTGCATATCATCATCTTACGTCTCATGACACTCTGTATTTCTGTGGTATCATTTGAAATGACTCCTCTTTCATCTGTTGGAAACTCATTTCTCTAGGTTAGTCTACCTAAAGATTTGTCAGTTTTGTTTATCTTTTAAAAGTATCAAGTCCTGGCTTTGTTGATCTTTTGTATTTTTATCCTCTCTAACTCATCTCTTGCCTGCTATTTTTCTTGCATTCCTTCTGCTAAGTTTGGGCTTAGTTTGTTCTCCTTGTTCCCTGAGGTTTAACCCTGAGTTGTTTATTTGAGATATTCTTCTTGATATTGGTATTTACTGGCATAACCTTTCGTGTAACAATTGCTTTTGTTGTGTGCCATATATTTTTGGTTTGCTGTGTTTCTGTTTTCATTTGTCTAAACATATTTTTAAATTTAATTTCTTCATTGACCACTTGATTTATTCAGGAGCTGCTTGATTTTCACAATTTGTCAAAATCCCAAAATTCATCCTGTTGTTGATTTCTGTTTCTATTTCATTATAGTCAGAAAAGTTACTTTATTTAAACTAATAAACATTAATACATATATTAATTGTCCCTATGGATGGATTTCACTGAGAGATTCCTATACATGTATATTTTATGCTATGACCATATCCACTCTCCCTTCTACCTTTTTCCTTCACCACCAGTTCATCTTCTACTTTCTCTTCCCCATTATCCTTTTAATTTTTAAAAATTTGCCACCTATGAGAAGAACTTGTCATACTCTTCGTCCTGTGTTTAACTTCTTTCACTTAATATGATGTCATTCAGTTCCATCCATTGTCCTGAAAAATGAAATGATCTCATTCTGATTATGGCTGAATAATATTCTATTGTCTATATAGTCCATATTTTCCTTATCTGTTCACCTGTTGATGGGCATCCAGACTAATTCCATATCTTCACTGCTGTGAACAATGCTGTGATAAATGTGGAACTGCAGATCTCTCTTTTGTATGCTGACTTAATTTCCTTTGGATATAGAAGCAAGACTGATATAGATAGATCACACGGTTGTTCTATTTTCAGTTTATTAAGGAACTTCCATACTGTTCTCCATAGTGGGAATTAATCTACATTCCCACAAACACTATGTCTGGGAAAAGATCAGGGTTCTTCTCTCCATAGCTTTGCCACCATTAGCTTTTATTACTTTATGGCTAAAGGTGGGGTATTGAAGTCCCCTACTAATATTGTGTTATAATCTCTCTCTCCCTTTAACTCCTTTAATGTGTTTAGGTGCTTTTATTTCGGGTGCATATCTATTTACAATTCTCATAACCTTTTCATCAACAGGTCTTTGTCTTCTTTCAGAGTATTTGACATAGCGCCTATTGTCTGACCTAACTAGTTACCTCCACTCTCTTTTGGTTTCCGTTTGTGTGCGATATGTATTTCTGTTCCTTTGCTCTCAGTGTGTGTCTTTAAAGGTGAACTGAATCTCTTGGAGGCAGAATATATACTGAGCTCTTGTTAGAAGCCTCTCTTTTCTTTTTGTTGTTCAATTAAATCCGTATATATTCAAAGTAATCATCTATTGATTTCTTAATGCCACTTTGTTATCTTTTTTCTGGTTGTTTTCATAAACACTTGGTTTAATTCTTCTTTTCTTGAAGTCTTCCCTTGAAGCTTGATGGTTTTCTATGTGGTTTGCTTTGATTTCTTCCTAATTTTATTTTGTGCTTCTTCTAAAAATGTTTGCTTCGTGGTTGCCATAAAACTTATATAGAATGAATCTTCAACTTATAGCGGCCTATTTTAGGCTCACAGCAACTTAACATTGAGGTATTTTATCAACTCTGCATTTTGTCTCTCCGCCAGCATTTTATGTTTTGACGTCAGAATTTACGTCATTTAGTAATGGCAAATTATCTTAGCTGTAGTCAGGTGTTTAGTCAGTTTTTTCATCACTGTGACTAAAATACCTGACATAAGAATAATTTAGAAGAGGAAAAGTTGACTGAGGGCTCACAGTTTCAGAGATTCAGTATGTGCTGCCTTCATAGTAGCCAGGAAGGAGAGAGAGAGAGAGAGAGAGAGAGAGAGAGGTGTGAGGGACAAAATATAAACCCCAATAGGATACCCCCATTGACCTATTTCTTCCGGCTACACTCTTCCTCTCTCTAGCCGTCACCCACTATATTAGACCTTCCAAATTATTAATCCATCAATGGTCTCACCCAGTCATTAGGCTCCAGCTCACCTGATCTACTCATGAGCTTTCTGGGCACACGTCATAGCTAAACCATAATACTAGGTGATTATTTATGTTAGCTCATTTTTTAGTAACAGTTTTGTCTTTAACCTTTATATTGGAGATGACATCGTCTTGCTCATCACCATTACGTGCCCACAGTATTCTGAATATTGTTCTGTCTTATTTGTGTCATTGACTTTGTGCTTCGTTCATGCCACGAGTGTCTTTTTATTTCATTTTAAAGACATTTCTTTGGCAGTTCTTACAAGGCAGGTATAGAGGACAAATTCCATAAGCTTGGGTTTAACCCAAGACGTAGATTGTTCAGCTTCTACATATATTTTTAGTTAACTATCCTCACACCCAGACAAGCATCTTGGATTTACTTCACTCTTCTCTGAATGGATGAGAACAGCACTGGAAAAGTTCAAAAATAGGCCAAATACAAGACATCTACCAACTTGTAGATATGCTTGAAATGAAGGACCTCTAGTGTGTCCTCGATGAAACCTAGTGTTTTTATTTGATAGATTTTATTGGTTCATTCTGTTGAGCAGCAGACGTGTCTTGAGTAGAAGCACAGAATGAAAATGGAAAGGGTTCAAAGCAGACCACCAGAAAAACATCTGGCTGAATCCCCACCTCCCCCTCAGCCAGCTGTGCAGCCTGTTAGTCACGGGGCCTTCCTGAAACTATTTCTCTCCTGTGCCGATACCAGGCAAAGACCTTGGTACCTTCCAGGTGGGTCTCAGGTCGTGCAAACTGTGGCATGAATCCATGTCTTCTCAGATGCCAGAGCCCCACCTACATGGACCAGTTTCCTGGCAGGAAAGGGGAACAGAGAGGTGGGGACAGGCACGCTCACCTCCTGTGCCCCTTCTGTGGTGGGCATCACTGTATCACGCTAATGACCTCACAGTTCCCTGGCCAAGGAGGAAGCAGGACACGCAAGGGGATTGAAATATGAATCCAGGAGATTTGTGTTTTCTTGAAACACGAGAGGCAGATGGATCTGTCTGTGGACACACTTATCTGTAAACATCCTCATTTGCAGACAAGCAGCTTGGATTTGCCCCTCCCTTCTCTGAATTGGTGAGAATCTCAGATATGCTCGAAAATCAGAGGAATAGGAGGCACCTATCAGGTTGTAGAGATTTTTGAAGGGAAGGGGCTCTAGTGTGATCTCAATGAAACATGTCTCAGTATTTATTTGATTCACTTAATTAATTCATTCTGCGCCTCAATAAATCTGGCTCAAATCCCAATTTCACTTTAAGCAGCTCTGCAGCCCTAAGCTAGTCCCTGGGCTCTCCAGGAACTCTGGCCTGTCCCAGGCTGACACCCAGGGGTTTCCTGCACAGCCAGAGACCTTGAGACCATCCAGCTGCGTGTCTGATGATGTGACCTGTGCGCACATCCGTGTCTTCTCAGATGCCGGAGCCCCCACCTACATGTATGAGTTTGACTACGGCCTGAGCTTCTTATCAGGCGTGAGACCCAGCACGTGACAGGAGACCACGGGGATGAGCTCTTCTCGGTATTTGGAGCCCCATTTTTAAAAGGTAACAGCCTTTGCTGGCTGCTAGTTAGGGGGCCTGGGTTCCAGTCTTGCTTTCCTGGCCTTGAGCAAGTGTCCCCTGTTCTCTGACTGTGAATTTCCTGACTCACTGTAACAGGACTGAGCAGCGCTGGGCAGGCCTCTGCTCTCACCTGCAAGAAGGGGGATGTGTACTCGTGATGGTCCTCGAGGCACAGAGTCTCAGAGTCCTGACCTGAGAGTGAGGGTCACCTGCAGAGCCCTGCTTGGGGGCCACTGCTTGCCACTGAGGGATTTTCTACTAACAGCAGAATACAACAATGAGGGGAAGTTAGATTAGGTGCTAACCTTGACCCGAATGTCACATATATCTGTCTATATAATTATAATTCATATATTTTATCTGGAATTTTTAATAACATAATACTTCAAGAAAAGCATTCACAGTATCTTTGATATGTTAACTCAGCAGTTGCAGATGACTTATATGACTCACCTCATGGCTGTTTGTGACATGCCAGGCGACCCCCACTTGGGAGACATCTTAGGATGGTGGCTTGTCTGATATTTTTCAGACTCTCTGAAAATGTGGATGCATGTAGGAGATTAAGAAAAGGCCCAAGAGTCAGCAGTCCCACCAAGTAGAGGGAACCCTGTGTGTGGCCTTAGGACCCTGAGTGGGGAGGGCCAGGGCAGGTGGGCCCAGAAGACAAAGGCAGTCGGCTTATGGATGGACTGCATGCCCAGTGCGGTCCTCGACCAGCTGTTCTCAAGCTGAAAGTGCACACCAAGGGACAGGCTCTTCGTAATAGGCAGACCTGGACCAGTCGGTGTGGAGTCAGGGCCAAGAGTCTGCTGTCCACAAGCTCCCAGCTGCTGCTGCTGCTGCTGCTGGCCCACAGCCCACTTTGAGCAGCAAAGTGTTTTTTCCTTCTTCCCCAACAGGGGGCGCCTCAGAAGAGGAGACCAAGCTCAGCAGGATGGTGATGAGATTCTGGGCCAACTTTGCTCGCCATGGGTGAGGCTGGTGGCAAAGAGGGAGCAGCGTGGGTGGATGGGTGGCACATGGTGGGGCCTACCCATTGTGCAGGGGTCAAAGTGTGAGTGACAACCCCCTACCTGTGACTACAGTCCTCTGAGAACATACAGGGTGCCCCAGGATAGGGACAGCTCCCCGACGCTGCATAGGGATGGGCCTTGTGGAAGAGATAAACCAGGGAATCCTGTCAGTCTCAAGACATGCGGGGCTCACGAGTGGATCTGTGGACTTTCTGTTTGATTGTGTTCCCAGGAACCCCAATGGAGCCGGGCTGCCCCTCTGGCCAGAGTACGAGCAGGAGGAAGGGTACCTGCAGATTGGCGCCACCACGCAGGCAGCCACGCGGCTGAAAGACAAGGAAGTGGCTTTCTGGACTGAGCTCAGGGCCAGGGAGGCCTCAAGGCAACCTCCCCAGAGAGAACATGGGGAACTGTGACAGGAGGCTGAGCCAGAGGACAGGGGTGCGCAGGCCACAGAGGAGTCCTAACGTGGAGGCTGGGGAACTGAGGGGTGGGGTGGCAGAGGCCTGGGTGGGGAAGGTTTGCACTGTGGCCTCAACTTGGAGAATCAATGATTTTCTGGAGACCACATCAGCGTCTGCGTCTTCTGCTAGAGTGAGTCCATCCTCTCAGAGTGACAAAGATGAAGACAGCAGCATGTGGTCACAGTTTACTTCTTCACTATAAGTGATACCTGTTGAAGATCCAAACTCATAAGCTCATCCGCCCCTCCCCTTAGCCATAGAAAATGCTCCATGCCACTCTCGGTTGCTCCTAAGGCCGTGTTGGATCTGCAGGAGAGGCCACCCTGCCTGACCCCTGAGACACGCCCTCAGCAATGCATGTTACAAACTCACCCTTCCGAGTGTGGGGAAGGGGGACATCATGTGGCATCCTTAGTCTCAACATCTAAAGCAAAATTTGGTTGGATGTACACTGTCAATGTAAGGATCTAGATAGGTTGAAAATAGAAAAAAAGGTACTTTAAAAAAAAGTTGGGTGGCTTTATTAATATTGGATACTTGAGTATAAAAAAGGAAAAAGAGGGGTATTATAGAATAATAGAAGAGTCAATTTACCAAGAGAATATGACAATTCCCCATGTGTACACACCTATTAGTAATCACAGTGGCCTGGCATGTCTAGGGCTTAGGTCCCAGGAGCAGGCTGTGAAGCAAGAATTTGAGTGCAGTCATTTTAGGCAGATGATTTTAGGGCTCCTGGGGGAAGAGCGGAGAAGAGGACAAGGAGGGGCGTCAGTGGACACAGGTGGGCTGTGCACAAGTCTTGGGGAGAAAATGCAGTCACTCCACTGGAGACCCACAGGCAATGGTAGAAACCAAACATCAGAGACCCTGCAGAGCCACGAGGAGGGTGGGTACATATACAC
This sequence comes from Marmota marmota marmota, assembly GCF_001458135.2. Lineage (NCBI taxonomy): Eukaryota > Metazoa > Chordata > Mammalia > Rodentia > Sciuridae > Marmota > Marmota marmota. Next base: position 22,399,520 of record NW_026000221.1, read on the forward strand.
CAACTCTCATCTGTGACTGCTCAGGGCTGTTTGGTGGCCCTAGGAAGAAGACCAGGCCACAGGCAGGCAATCTGGAAATTCCTTGGCTTCTGTGGCTGCAGCCGACCAATTTCTTCTTTTTCTTTTAATTTATACATGACAGCGGAATGCATTACAATTCTTATCACACATATAGAGCACAATTTTTCAATTTCTATATTGACATTTGGAAAAATGAACAGCTAGAAAATGTCACTCAAACCATTTTTTAAAGTGCTATCATATTAATTGGGCACAGTGGCCCGCACCTGTCATCTCAGCAACTCAGGAGAGGGAGGCAGGGGGACCACAAGTTGAAGACCAGCCTCAGCAAATTAGAGAGAACCTCAGCAACTTACTGAGATCCTGGCTCAAAATGAAAAAAATAAATATATAAATAAAAAGAAATGGGATGTGGCTAAGTGGTAAAGGGCCCCTGGATTAAATACCCAGTACAAAAATAATACTATCATCCTAAGTGACATTACATGCATCGTTTTTATATTGCTGGCCATCCTGGCCTCCTCCCATATGTTTCTAATTTGGGCAGGTGTCGTGCTCATCCGGATCGGGGGCCCATCCCTCTTTCTTCCTGTCATCACGCAATTAATTGGTTTATGGGTTTAAGTTAATATATGTGTGACACGTGTCATCGGCCTCGTTTGTTTTCCTTTATTAAGTTTTTCTATCTGGGGTGTAAGTAGAAGAATCACTTGTAGGTTTTTTTTTTTTTTTCAAAATTCCAATGGCCAACTTCCCAGGGCCACTGAAGGACAGTCCTCTTGGGGAGGACCTGGACTCCTTTTTTCAGTGTTCAGGCATTCTGATGTCCACCATTGATTCCTAACCACTGCATCTGAACAGTGTCACATGTGTATTTGCCAAGTTTCTAGAATCTCTCCCAAAAGTCTATTTTAATATCCTGGACATTCGTGGACATAATTTGATGAAAACCTTTGGGAATGACTCCTTTTATTCTTTAGTGTTATTTCTGGCGTTCGGTTCTGCAGAGGATGGACTGAGTCAGAGGCAAGGACTTTTGTTTTTAGGGCCTTATAGTTATACATAGTAGTTGGGTCCATTTTGACAAAACCATACACGCAAGGAATTTGACTCCGATCCACAGTCCCTCCCCTTTTATCTTCCCTCCTCCCTCCCCTTAGTCTCCATCCTCTACGGAAGGTCTTTTTCCACATTTATTTATTGATTTTTGATTGGTACTTTCCATAGATCAAAAATAAATTCCCTTTGGTACATTTATATATGCCTGCAACATGAATCAGCCCCAGATGCCCCTCAGTAGATGAATGGATCAAGAAAATGTGGTCTGTCTACGTAACGGAGGTTTACTCGGTCATAGAAAAGAATGAAATAATGGCATTTGCCGGTAAACGGATGGCACTGGAGACATCATGCCCAGTGAAATAAGCCAGACTCAGAAAATCCAGGCTCAAATATTTTCTCTCATATGTAGCAACTAGAGCAAAACTAGGGGAGAAAAGCTAGGACCTTTTAAAATTACTCTTCTTGTGCTCTGTAAATTTACTTCCCTAAAGAGCCACATCTCTTCATAGTCATCAGCAATCCGAGTCCATATTGTATGTCTCTGCTTTTCCATCCTGATAAAGACATAAAATATGCAATCATTTTCTAATTGTAAAATAAATGAAAAGTTTATTTAAAAGTAAGCTAAAAGAAAAGAAGTTTATGTAATTCAATATTTTGCCATTTACTCTCAAGAGTTTGTTATAGTTAAAGCTTCATCCTGGGGTTTCATAAACTGAAAGTTTATGAAAAGTAAATCATTTATTTAAAAAAAAGTTTCATAAACTCTTTTTCTCCTCCAAAAATATCGTACCTGATTCATTAAATGAAAGTGGAAAAACCTGAGGGACAAACCACACATCTTACCTGTGTCAGAGGGAAACTTGCTGCTCTCCTTGAGAGGCCGTTGGGAGGCTGGTGATCCGATGCTGCAGAGTTTGAACTGATAGAAATGATTCCAAATACTTAAATCAGAAACCAATGCCACTCATTGGCTTCCTGCTTCTAATATTTAGAAAGGGGAAAAGATGTTATCCACAGCCAGGACAGAGGTGGGGCCTGCGGTTTCTATCTTTTCTTATCTTTTCACTTCCTTGGCAAGTTTCAAAGGAGCCTCAGATAAGGCAACCCCTCCTCCTGGGGTGTCCTGCACCTTCTTGAGGGCCTTCCTCGAGGGCCCTTTGAACTCTGGACCTTTTGCCCAATCCCAAACCCCACTTCTGTCTCTGTCTCTGGTTGTAGCTACAAGTCACCACTTCCATCCAGGTTCCCAGTGGCAGAGATGGAGAGAGAGACATGCATAAGCCATGCGCCTGGGAGCTGCCCCACTTGGGAAGCCGGGCAAGGGGAGAAAAGCCAGCCTTGGCACTAGATTGTGTCAAATACAAGGGTGTCATTGAAGAAGTGCTCGCTGTGCTTCATGGGAGGTTGGAGCTCAATGCTGGACTCAAGGGATGGGAGGGAATGGGGATGGCCAGCAACGGGGAGGTGGAACCATGACCAAGAAAGTGCAGGGTGCTGAGGGTCAGCCCAGCTGGCAGCAGGGTTTATGTTGACAAGATTGCTGCAGCACATTTGGGGACCTAGGGGACAGCTTTTATTCCTTGATCTGAGGAAACACTTATTTTTTTGTTGTTAACTGAAGATCATGTTAGTCCATATTTTGTTGCTCTAGCAAAATGCCTGATGCTGGCTACTTTATAAAGAAGTTTATGTAATTCAATATTCTGCCATTTACTCTCAAGAGTTTGTTATAGTTAAAGCTTCATCCTGGGGTTTCATAAACTGACTTCCAGACCACTCACGTATAATCGAATCAAGCCTTTATTGAAGCACACTAGTGGCAGCTGACCAGAACATAAAGCTGTTCCCCGATCAGCCCCGAACAATTGCAAGGGCGCTTCTTAAAAGCCTCAAAACCGCAGAAGGGATGTTCGGGGGGGGGTCTAGCCAATGCAAGCAAGCCAGGTTACAGAAGCGGGACAGTGCAGTCAAGCGGAGGGAAGCCTAACCAATCACAGTTAGCCCAGTCACCCCAGTTGCAGAAACAGAGCCCCAGTACCCTAGTTACAGAAACAATGCCCCATTAGGTAGTTCTGTGTTCTTAAAGGTTTCTATAGCAAAAGGAAAAGAACATCTTGCCCCAGTCATGACCCTTCTACTTGGCATGGCTGTTTTACAGAATGGAGTCACAAAACAAAACGGAGTCACCTTTGCTTCTACTATAACAAGTTAATGGAGAGATGTTAACATAGGGCAAGTTAACCCTTCAAGGACAGCACCTGAGAAGGGAGAGCTTCTTCTCCCCTTTCTTTCCTCCCCCTCCAGCTGTTACCATGGAGCCCAATTGGTAACTTCTCTGGGAAGGGCCAGGCTGACTTTTTAATCACAACCTGCTTTTACAGGAACTATCCCAGTTCTGCAAGAACTATGTAAATCTCCTCTGAAAATGAGCCCCCCCCCAGTGACCTAATTACCTCCCACTAGGACCATCTCTGAAAAGTTCCACCAGCTCAACAAAGCTAGACCTTCAGCCCACAAACCTGTGTCCCCAAACTGAGACCCTATTCAAACCAAAACTCAACAGTGACAATGACGACATGAAAGGTCCTCATCGTCTGTCTACCTGACCATCTCTCTATGTCCATTCGTACGATTGTACCTGAAGCTCCCATCACCTCTCTGAGCTTCCATCAGGGAGAGGCAACTTATTCAATAACTCTCTTGGCTAAATTTAAGTTGGGTTTCTCTTAGTACCTATGGTAGAAAGTACCAATGTGCATAAACGCATACATTCATACAGTCTACAGAGTATTTCTGACTGTACTTTTACCAGCGGATCACACTTGTGATTGGCAGGTCAAGACCGGGGATGTCATGAGCTCAGCTGCAGGCCCTGCCTTCTCCCTGCCCATCTATCTTCAGGGGTAATTACTGACTCTAGCAGCGTATGTTATTTTTTTTTTTTCTGAGTTTCGTGTTTCATGTTAACAGAACCATGTGTTCTTATCACTCAGCTGTTATCTCCCTACAGGATTTGTGACTGTCACCTGTGCTGCCGTATGTGGTTGGGACTTGTTCATTATCAGTGTTGTAAAGCCATCCGTGGTGTGACCTTGCCTGGATTTGTCTGTTCTACTCTTGTTGGGCATTTGAATGATGCATTAACCTCCTGAGATCACCATAACCAAATACTATAGTCTGGGAAGCTTCAACAACAAATTATTTTAGCATAGTTCTGGAGACTAGAGGTTCCAGATGAGGGTGCTGGCTGATTCTGTCCCTGGGGAGGGAGCCCCTCCTGGCTTGTAGATAGTCACTTCCTCACTATGTCCCCATATGATTTTCCTTCTGGGTGTGTGGTGTTGGTGGGGTAGAAGGGTCTAGTGTCTCTTCTTATAAGGACACGGATTTTCCTTGTCTAGAACCTGACCCTCATGACCTATTTAACCTTGGTTACCTCCATGAACGCTCTATCTCCAAATACAGGCACCTTGTAGGTTGAGAATTCGAGATAGGAAGCTCAGTGGGGGGTGTGAGTCAGGTTTTCATCACTGTGACCCAAAGACCTGACAAGGACAACTTGGAAGATGAAAGATTTATTTGGGCCAAAGGTTTCCAGAGTTCAGTCCTTGGCAGGCCAACCCCATTGCTCTGGGCCCAAAGCAAGGCAGAACATCATGGTGGAGGGTGAAGGCTTCTTCATGGGTGCTCAGAAGCAGAGAGAGGGAAAGGGCCACAGAAAATCTGAGCCCTCCCATGGACCACCCCAGGGCCCACCTCCTCCAGCAGTGCCCCCACCACTCAGTCCACTTGGGTTGGACTGATTAGGTTATAGCTGTCCCAATCTAATTATTGCACTTCTGAAATTTTCTATATGAACACAGGTGGTTTAGGGGACTCCTGGTACACAAGCCATAATGGGGGACATAATTCAGTTCATTACAGATAGTGTTGTAGGGACAAAGGAGGCAAGGCACCGAAGATAGCACTTTTATTTGGCTGCAGCCAGGTTCAGAGGGCACAGCTTTTGCTGTAATCAATCAATCCCCTGAACCCCGAGTTCAGGGAGTTTCAGAGTTTTAACCCAGCATGTAAGGGGAGGGGCTCAGAAGTTCACAGTCTGCAGAAGTTCACATAAAAGCAGCTTTTTCTTTCACTGTTCTGGGCAAGTTAACTCTTCAAGGACAATACCTGAGAAGGGGAGAGCTTCCTCTCCCCTTTTTGTCCTCTACCTCCAGCTGTTACCATGGAGCCCAGTTGGTAACTTATCTTAAAAATGTAGACTTCTCTGTGAAGCCCAGCTCAAGGCCAGAGGCCTTGTTTGTTCATTTCTACGAACTACTATATGGATACATGTTTGTGAGCATAGTAAGGGGTGTCCAGCACCTGGAGTGCTCATATCTTCCTGGCCAGTAGCCAAATAAAACAGTGCGACACGAAAATAGGAAGTTTATCTACATTGAACTCCTTTGCAGAGACTCTTTTGCTGACAGTCCTAAAATCAGCCATGGTGAAGGTTTTTGGAGACTTTTCTGTGGATAAAGGGGGTGCCACTTCAATAGTTTTAATGAATATTCTTGAACATGTCTTCTAATGAGAATATACATGCCTTTCTCCTTGATACCTACCCAATTTGCTTTCCTGACAGAAAACAAGGATCATCCTGTATTGTTTTCAATACTTGGTGTTCTCCGCATAACTGCTGTTCATTGATCTTTTTTTATACTGTCATCTCCTTGGTTAATTTTATTGTATGAAATGATTTACAGAAGTGCATGCCTCTAAATAGATCACTGATGGTTGGTTGGTCATTTAAGAGCCAGGACACCTTTATTCATCATCCTGGCCACCACTAGGGTGACCAGGCACGGACTTCATCAAGAGTCATCATTATTGTGGCCATATTCTTGAGTCTCAAGAACCTTCTTGGCATTGAAACTCAGATCTGAATACAGAGATGGCATTCTGCTAACCCTTGCTATGGAATGTCTGATGTTCCAATGTAATTAAGTGTTTGGAGTCCCAAGAGCCAGTCCTAGGATTGGAGAGGCAGAGAGCCTATGGGAAAATTTGTCTTTGTGGTAAGTCTAAAAGAGGGGACCGGGCTTCTCATCCCTGTTGGGGGGGTTGATTGCACCCCCATTTATATGGGTCCCTATGACCTCTCAATCCAGCGAGTCCTTTGCCATCTCCAGTCTACCCTCGTATTTGCTGGGGGTCTCCCTCCTCCCACTCGCTGACTTCCACCTTCTGTGCTACTAGAGCAGTTCTTGCTGCTCTGTCCACCTTTCAGCTTCCAATATGCTGTCGTGGTCTCCTCCCAGGTTTGCCCAGATGGGTTCGTACCCAGGAAAACTTTAGTTTGCCGTCTTTCTGAAGAACTTGGGGATAGAACTGAAATCACCAGATCTCTTTCCCTCACAGGAAATGGTAATTTGTTTTTTTAAAACTAAGTGTTTCAAAATAATATCTCTCCATGATTGACAGCTACGTTGCATCCCAGAGTGTAAATAGTGAATTATCTTTCCTGTTGTTGGTCGTTCTGATTTTTTCACCTTTAATGTGGTGAACATCTCTGGATGTCCACTGCATAGGCAATCTCTGGAATTACTCCCGGAGAACAGTGTTTCCAAATGTAGATTTTGTTATTATTACTGAGGTATGAAAAGGCCAAGGTCATCAGCTGAGGAGATGCCGGCTTTACAAAGAGTTTGCTGCTCCATGTTCCCAAGTCTAGGAACACTTTGTGCACATGGGGAGGGGGTCACAGTCACACGGGGAAGCACTGGGGTCATAGAGCAGGTGGGGGTCTGTGAATAAGAGGCTTTATTTTGGTTTTCGTGGGAGGGAAGAGGAGAGGGGGAAAACAGGGCTAGGATTGTTAGTTTGAGTGATTTCAATGGGCTCTGGGGCTCTGGGGCTGTTCCATCTGGTACCGGGCCCAGGAGTGAGCTGGGCCCAGGGAAGCTGAGAGACAGGTTCGGATCCAATTGAGCAGTTCTAGGGCTGTGAGTGGCTTTAAAATTTCCCAGCTTGTTGTCAGGACTCCAGGAAAAAACTTGGCCTTGCTTGAAGGCTCAGCTTGCTGGTGCCTGCTTTGGAAAGGTCACCGTGCAAAGTTTAGAGTCCTGTGAGAGAAAGCCTTATGTAAGAAATTGTTGGCTGAGTCTGTGGTCATCTGCACTCTGAGAGTTGGGTGGGGACTATTTAGAAAAGTGGGTTGACTCTGGGTAGGAGTGGCCTTCCCAAAGACAGCCTGATGAAGGCTTCAGAAGAGAGAGTTCTTCTGCCATTTTGGATTATGCAATTTGGCTGGGTGGGCGGGATCCGGGCAGGTCTCCCATCCCGGGACAGGAGCAGGGCATTGCAGCTGAACAACACAGAGTCTCTCTGGCCCTGGAGCTGCTGTCCTTCCAGAATGTGGCTCTATTCTGTGGTCTTGGCCTTTCTCTCCGCGAGCACTGCTTGGGGTGAGTCCTGGGGAAATGCAAACATCAGCGAGCACATCTGGAAACCCTTCTCCTGGCCGAGTTGGGAGGAGACGTGAGTAGGGAAGAGGCATGCAGGTTCATTTCTGCTGTGCTGCTCACACTCTGGACTTGGCATTGCACGTGGAGTTGTCTAGTCCAGCCAGTGCGGGGAGGACAAAGACACTGAGACCTCAGCTGCAGCCACCAGGCTCAGGAGAGCGCTGAGACAACCTCATACCTCACACAAAAGGAGTTTAAAGCTTGGTTTAATTTCCCCTTTATTATAAGGCCAGATCTGGCCAAAACATGGAGGGTGGCCAGCACAACATTAAAAGCACCATCTCAAGAGCCAAGTGCAGGTCTGAAGACCAACTGAGCACTTCTGAGCTGGGCATCCTTGGGCCAGGTACTTAGCTGTGCCTGGGTTACCCCATCTCTGAGTAGGGATGAAAGAGTCCCCACCTCATCATGCTGGAGGGGGGATAAAAGGAGTGGTTTTTTTTAAAAGCACTTAGAATGGTGCCTCATCTAAAGGGGTACAGAAAAGGGATTGATAAATAAAGGGGATAATTTTAAATGGAATGAATCAATGTGATATTTGATGCATGGTAAAATAAGACAAGGAATCCTTGGCCATTGAAAAGACAGTTTGTAACTCACAGGTCCTAGGAAGTTGACCACCCCACTGTAGCGGGAGAGGGACACAAGAGGACCCACGGAGGCCAGTCAGGATGCAGAGGGAGAGTGGGGACTGTGGAGAAGGGCTTTGGTTGTGGCTCCACCAGAAAGAAGGTGAGGCAGGGCAAGCAGATGTAGGGCTGCCTGGTTGGGATTACTTTATGGGACTTTGGTTTATAGGAGCTGTCACCGTTGTCTGGTACCTGGCTCTGGGTCATTAGGGCAGGTGACACTGGCCTGGAGTTTGAGAACCATATATAGGAGGTGGTGTGGACGTGGGTTCTGGATTGGTTGCACCTGCAGGAGGTAGTTCCTCCAGGATAGTCGAGGCCTCACAGGTCAACACTTCAGATGCAGGAAATAAAAATGGTTATTACAGGGTTATAGGGAAGGATCTCAGCATATAACTGTGCCATTTTATGGACAGAAAAACTGAGAGTCAGAATGAAATGTACTCTCCAAAGTTTACCTGGTAAGTCATGTACTGGTCTCTCTCTGGGTCTTAATTCCAGAGGCAGTGCCCCGGACAGCAATAGTCAAACAGCCCCCGATACCTGGGATTTCAGCTTCACTCTGGCTGGTCCTGGGTTACCCCATCGGAGGCCTGGAACCAAGTGTAAGGCAGGTTAACAAAGGATCCAAAGTTCAAACGAACCATTCGATTACTGCTGGTTGCCTCTAGTAATATCATCCTATTTCCATCTTTAGGAAGTTCATATAAGCCGCTTGCAAATCCTGTTTGCCCATCTGTTCAGTGGGCATATGGACACTCACCTGGTGAAGCTTTTTTAAGGAATAATGTAAAGCAGCTAGAATGCACATCGGGTACACAGAAAGTGCTCAGTATGTGCACATTCCACATGACCTAACAGGTGCCTGCTAATTGTTGCCACCTTGTATGCCTCCCACCCCATCTGCCCATATTCCCACCCTGGGCAATCTGGCTTCTACCCACTTCATCTGGGTTGAAGGTCATCACTGAACTACTACAGGACACACCCAGAGATTTCCAATTTCTGCTCAGACTTCGCCCTCTTTCACCTCCTTGAAGCACTCGCCCAGCCCCCTCCCCCTCTCCTCCCTGGGCTCCCAAGGCTCTGCCCTCCCCCACCCCCCACTCTAGAGGG
>NW_026000221.1:22409079-22474866 GCF_001458135.2 Marmota marmota marmota
CCCCCACCCCCCACTCTAGAGGGTGCTCCCAATCTCAGCTGAAGCTGCTTCTGAGCTCCCTTCTCAGCTCCTACTCTCCTCTCACCCCGGCCTCTGCAGTGAGGTCACATGCACCCGTGGTGTGCACCCTCACCCTCAGGAGGACCATTCTCTGCCCCCTCACCAACTTCCTTCCTGTCTGGAGGTGCCCTGGGCCCGTGGCCTCTTGCCAGGACATCTCACTGACCTCCTCAGGGACCCTGCCTAACACAGAGACAGGTTTACACGCCTGCTCTTTGGTCTTCTTCCCCTTCCACTGCCCCATAATCTGATCAGCTCCCAGGTCCTCCTTCAATATTCATATACATCCCCATATTTCTTTATAAAATTTTTTCTAAGTCTAAAAACTGGGATCTATCTTCAGTGCAGAAATGTGAGCATGCACCAAGAAGAAAGAAACCTGTAATTCCTGTATCCCAATGCATAAGCTTCCATGGAAGGACAGCTTGGGGCATTGATAATCATTAACCACACGCCAAAGGAAGCAAGCTTGAGGTTGCTCTTAATCACACGAAGCGTGGACCTGGTTACGTATCCACGAGTTTCCAGTGGTTTGGGCTATTCCTCTTGATATTCATTATTTTAGTTTAGTTTAGTTTATGCCTGGTGACCTCAGGGTCTTATGACCATGTGGGACAAATAAGGCTGGGCACCCAAGAAATTTTCAAGAAACAGGTTTATCGGCTGCAGGGTCCAGGGGGGCTAGCACCTAAAATATTCTCCTCTGGAAGAAGAATCTGGAAATTCTTTGAACTTAATACCCAGTGGGAGGAGGGATTTGAAGGTTTACATGACAAGTGCTCTCTGTTTCATTTTTTTAGACTAGTCAGATCTCAATGCCCTTTGCAGAAGTTTTTGCTCATATACTGTGTAAAAAGCTTTCTGACAAGAAGAGGAACTTACATGTTACAAACATGGTGGGGGGTTTTGCTTCATTATGGTAAGGGTCTTCTGGGTAGAGGTTTCTGGTCAGTTTCAATGACTTTTAATTAGGTTGGACAGTTTCCTCATCTCTATTTTACATAAAAGGAATCTAAGATCCAGAGGGTTTAGGTCACTTATTCAGTGTCACATGCCTAGAATGTGGCCAACCCCACCTGGAACCCAGGTCTGGCCTTTCCCCTCTAATGTCCTCATTTGCTCCCCATGTCCAGCAGGACACCCGTCCTCGCCCCCCGTGGTGGACACGGTGCACGGCAAAGTCCTGGGGCGGTACGTCAGCCTGGAAGGATCTGCGCAGCCCGTGGCCGTCTTCCTGGGCATCCCCTTTGCCAAGCCCCCTCTTGGGCCCCTGAGGTTTGCTCCACCACAGCCGGCAGAGCCCTGGAGATCTGTGAAGAACACCACCTCCTACCCTCCTATGTAAGTGGTGGCCTGTCCCAGGGGGGTTTGTCCCTCGGTGCTGCAGGAGGGGTGGAGGCCATCCTGGGCTTGGCTCTGCTTTCTTCTGGAACCTTCTAGAACACTGCAGAGTCCTGAGGCCTTCTGGACCTCTCAGGGGTGTCTAGAGCCCTTTGTTCAGCACCTAGTTCTTGGGCACCTATTGAATGTCGGGCATGTTGTGGGTTCCTAGAATCCATTAGTGAACAAAACAAAGATCTCTGCCTTCCTGGGGCTTCTTCCATCAGGGATGAGAGACATCATGAACAACATGAAAGATGATAAATGAATTATGTGATCTATTAGAATGCGATTAGTGCCCTGAGGGAAAATTAGTTGAGCCAGTGATGGAGGTAAGGAGTAGATATCTTATTTCTTCTGTGTGTGTGTATGTGTGTGTGTGTGTGTGTGTGTGTTCACGTGCACCTTGGTGTGATTCAGGAGTGTGATAGAGAAGTGAGGGGTGCCCTGGAAGGTTGACTTCACCTTATCTCAACTCCCAGGTGTGTCTACATACCTAGTCCCGGGCACAGCAAAGGTGGTGCCCAGTCCCCTGGCAACCTGGGCACAGAAGCCCCAGTTTCCAGTCAGCCTCCTGGCCACCCCCAGAGCACTTCCCACACCTACGTATGTCATTTCATGATTCATCTCCTCGGCAAGGTACTTCTGATGTCCGGGATCCCACTTCTGGCTGCATTCTTTCCTTTCTTTAAGAAATGGCATTCACTGTTTTTACCTCCTGATAAGCAGAAAAATTAGGAAATGCTGAGAAGCAAATTTAACAGAAGAACTAAAATCACATGCAATTCTACTGGGAACTGCCATTAACACTGGAAGTCACATTTCCAGACTTTGACCTGCTGTCCTCTGCTCCCTTGGGAATGGACAGACAGCAGACAGAGTTTGGGTGAGCACCTTGCCCATTGATCCCCGTGTCATCTTTATTCCATTTCATATCCCAGTCCGAGACTTAATTGTCACATGGAATGAGGTATTAAAAAGTAATTGATGGTCATGCATGGCTTGGGAGGCTGAGGCAGGAGGGCTGCAAGTTCAAAGCCAGCCTCAGCGAATTAGCAAGACCTTGTCTCAAAATAAAAATTTAAAAAGCACTGGGGATGTAACTCAGTGATTAAGTATCCTGGGTTCAATCCCTGGTACAAAAAAAAAAGTCATTTATGGACTTCATCTCTTATTTGGGTTCATTAAGATAGTTTTTATATTCTCGGCATCATAAATGACTATGGTTAACAGGCTTTAGCTGGATCATTACACACATTCATGGTTCCTGGAGATGAATAATCTAAGAAAAATTCCCCAGAATGGAAATTTGGAAGTGAGCTTTGCTGGGTCCACTTCTGTTAGTGGACATCTGTGTCCTCCCGCAACCTGATATTCTCAGGGATCTCTTCTGCATACCAGGGTCTTCTGGTCTTTTGAGATTGGGAAATATTGTTTATAATATACTTGGAAATATGAGCACTATATAGCATGGACGTTCCTGGTTATGTGACCTTTGAAAACGGTCTCTACCCTCTTTGGGCCTTGGTTTTTTGACCTTCAAAATGGAGATAATCATAGAACTTATGCCTGGAAGATCTCGGGCTTGAAGGAGTCAGTACAGGAGAATTTAAATCAGTGCCTGGCAACTGGGAGAACTCAGCAAATTTGACCACTTCCTCTCTGTATTGGGTTTGGGAGACCTCTGACCGGGGTAGCCAATGGGATAGCTAGCTGATGGAATCTTAGAATGTCGGGGCTGCAGGACCCTTAGGAAAGACTCCCCTCACTGAGACCAGCGAGATTAAAGCCCAGAGCAGGAAGGAATTCACCCAAGGTCACATCAGTGGCAGGGCTAGAATGCAGTTCTTCTGGGGTGGTCTCGTATTGGTGACACCCCACCTGCTGCGGGCTGAGCATCTGTCATTGAGGGTCTGGTGGGAGGAAGTCTCCCACAGACGAGACATACCTACCAGGTGGACAGGTATGCCGCAGCCCACGACACAAAGCCCCGCAGGGAACAGGGCCCAGTCCTGGAAATGTCATCTCTTGTCAGTGGATGGGCATCCTCCCTTCCTTGGCCTAGGGCATCCCTAAGTATCCAGAAAGGGAAGACGTTCCAAGTCCTTCTCACTCTACAGGACGGGGCCTCCCAGCAGGACCCTCAGAGAGCCTCCCACCCATGCTGGCATCTCGAGTCTCACCATGAAATCTCCACTGAGAGCCTTATCACACCCAGTGTCAGGTCTGGCCCCAGGTGACACCCTGAGCTTCCATCAGGTGGACCTTCAAAGCTCTTCTTTCCCTTCCCAGGTGCTCCCAAGATGTCGAGATGGGGCAGGTCCTCTCAGAGCTCTTTACCAACAGGAAGGAGAACATTCCCCTCCAGTTCTCTGAAGACTGCCTCTACCTGAACATTTACACTCCCGCAGACCTGACCAGGAGAAGCAGCCTGCCGGTGAGCGCGGGCCCCACTTGTCAAACCTTGAGCTCCAACGTCAGGGAGCCAGCCGTGCAGAGGAAGGGGCAGAAGGCCGCTGGAGCAGGGGCACTAAGACCAGGATGACTCGGGGCCCAGGGGTCCCTTTTTCCACAGGAAATATGTGTTTCTCTTCTCTCAGTTTCCACTAGTGACCTCACGCATCTGGGGGAGATTGCTGTACATCAGGAATGCACATCTTAATATTTTTCAAGTTCTTTCACATAAAAGAGGGACAAAAAAGATTACTCTTAGTTACTAAATTAAGGCTTTGATTCTCAGAGAAGCTAAGACATAATTTCAAATAAAGAAGAGCTGAAAAAAAATTAGAGAAAATTCGCCCTTCCTTTATAGGTTGAGAAACCGAGATGGAGAAAGGGACAGGACGGGAGCTCAGGTCTTCTCATCTGTCACCCAACATCCCTGAGCACAGACTAGGAAGTGGAGCACGTGTGTCACTTTTCTTCAGCACACCACCTGTGACCCCTTCCACGGTCCCCTGGAAGCCCCACGTCCTTTCCCTTTCCTTGCCTTTGGCCAAATATCTGGGATGCTCCTGGAGCCCCTCTCCCTGCCTGACTGCCCTGGGCGCAGGCTGAGGCCCACAGCATTTCCCCATCAAAGGGAAGAGCAGAGGTGGGGCGGGCTGCCAGGCGCAGGGAGAAGAGCACCTGAGGGGAAAAGAGGCCACACCTGGGGTGGCAGAGGGAGGCATGTCAGCACCCCGCCAGGAACACCTGGAAGGCCACCCAGGGGGTGGGAAGGGGTGTAAGCTTGGGCTGCAAGGTGGTCCAGTCCCAACACCCTGTGCTTTGTACGTATGATGAAGTGAGGACGAGTTCCCTCCTTCATCTGCTCATCCTGCTGTTGTGTGCTCGGCGACCCATCTGCCCAGCTGACCTCTAGGCTTAGGGGGAGCAGGGACATGGCGCCTTCCCCCGCAGCCCCTGCCCTCCAGGTCTTGCCATCTGCGTCACACACGTCCTGGCCTCTCCAGCCTGTCTGTGCTGACCTGTCCTTGAGCTCACCTTCACTCAGGTGACCCCAACTCAGCCCCCCACCCCCGTGGACAGCAGGAATCAGAGGTGCAGGAGAAACAGGGCTCTGGGAGCCTGGAGGCAGGAGACCCCCAGCTGTGGACACAGGGTCTAGATCTCCAGGGTCTGGGTTTGGATCCTGGGTCTGCCTTGGCCTGGCTGAGAGTCTTGGGCAAGTCCTCAACCTCCTCAGCCTCTGCTTCCTCTTGTGGGAAGAATCCCGTGTGAGTGTCTAATGATGGCGGTCGGGCTTCATCTCAGGGCTGGCTGAGTGCACAGAGCGAGCCTCCTGGAACACAGGTCAGAGCTGCAGCGGGACCTTCCTCCTGCCCTAAGGGCTGGCTCACTGTGCTGTCCAGTGGGCTGCAGGGAGTCGGGCAGCTCAGCACGTGGGCCCTGTTACCAGACAGCCTGGGTCCAATCTTACTTCTGTCACTTATTAAATTAATTGCAAGTTCTTGGGTTCGTGGATGCTCTATTTTCCTGTGAAATGACTACGTTGCTTTTAATGCTTAAAAGAGTTCTCAGTACATAGTTTCTGTTGAGTTCTTGGTTTTTATTAGCGATATTATTACAAATTATTTCATCCACTCCCATTTCTTCCCTACTACGTGAGCTTTCTCAAACAAGAGCCATGACTTTTGAATTGTGATATCCACTCTCATGCTCAATTGTCCTCCTAGTCCCTGGAACGAAGTGGGCTTCCAGATGATGTTGGTTCAATGATTGAAGACTTCCTGGAGGAGTGGGTCATGAGCTAGGCTTAGGAGGGCAGGTAGCATCTGGACATTCAGAGCAGGCTGAGGAGGCTGTTAGGTAGTGGCATCAAAGGGCCACGTGTGACTCTTGAGACTGTCATTCCTGCTCAGGGAAGTTGTCCTCATGGGAGTTAGCGTTGAAGTACAAGAGCTGCCCCTCGCTTATCTCCAGCTGGTTGAATGTTCCAGGAGTGAGGACCGTAGGAATGTTGGAAAGAACACAGTGTCCTTGGCCTTTGCTGTTCCCGTGATGATGTTCTCAGATTTAAAGGCCCTAGGAGGATGAGGCAGGTGCCCTGAGTGGCACCCAGCTGGGAGAATGGAGAAGAGATGCTGTCTTTTACAATCATACTGAGCACTGGGGAGACTTCTGCTAATGGCCACCTTGATTCACAGCCAAGATATCCACAATGAAACCAGACATCCTTCTCTATCCTGCTGTCTATGATTAGTGTGGCTGCATCTGTTTTACCCAGGTGATGGTGTGGATCCATGGAGGTGGCCTGGTGGTGGGCGGGGCATCCACCTATGATGGACTGGCCCTCGCTGCCCATGAGAACGTGGTGGTGGTGACCATTCAGTACCGCCTGGGCATCTGGGGGTTCTTCAGGTAAGGCGTTGGACTCTCCTCCCTGCACATGAGCCCCCCTGCATTGGCCTGTTTCCAATGGATATGACCAAGTGCCCAAGGCTGGATAAATAGAAAGAAAAAGTCATAAATCAAATTATAAAGAAATTTATTTCGCTCAGTCCCAGATGGGGTGGCTCCATCAGTTGGGCCTCTGGAAAGTGTCCTTTAGCTGAAGTACAATGCTACTCTTTGCTTATTTCCAGCTGGTTGAATGGTCCAGGTCTGCGGGTGATGTCAGTACTGGGGAGAGCTCAACATCCTTGGCCTTGGCTAGAACTAACCAGCGTTCCATGAGCTCTACATTAATCCCTTAAGGGCTGAACCCCAATGACCTAATTGCCTTCTGCTAGACCTGACATCTTACAGGTTCTATCCCCTCTTAATACCTCCACGTCATGGACCAACACCACAGCACATGAGCCCTTGGGAGACAAACTACATTAAACCATTGCAGTCACCAAAGCAAAGACACTTGAAGGATAGCTTTGCTTGATACAGCAATCATGGTTGGTAGTTATTTTCTTTCAGGACTCAGAATACCTTATTCTAAGTCCTCCTGGCTTTTAGAGTCTGTTCTTTTTGGCTTACCCCTAAATGTGAACTGACATTTTTCTCTGGAAGCATTTAATATCCTTTGTTCTCTGTGTTCAGTGTTTTAATTATAATGTGTCACAGGGAGGGTTTTTTTTTATCTTGTTTATTTGGGGTTTTGAATACTTCCTATATTTACATATCTATTTCTTTCCCAAAGTTTGGAAAATTTTCTGATTATATTTCACTGAAAAGTTTATCCAACCAGGTACGGTCACACACACCTGTAATCCCAGTGCTTGGGAGGCTAAGGCAGGAGGATCACAAGTTCAAAGCCAGCTTTAGTAATTTATTGAGGCCCTAAGCAACTTAATGAGATCCTATCTCAAAAGAAAACATAAAAATAAGTTAAAACAAAACAATAACAACAAAAAAGGCTGGGAATGTTGCTCAGCGGTTAAGCACCCCTATGTTCAATCCCTGGTAACAACAACAAAACAAATTATCCATACCTCTACCTTGTATCTCAGAGCCCTCTTCCATCCCAGGGATTCTTGTGTTGGTCTCTGAGTGTAGTCACAGGTTTCTTGAATATTCTAAGCATAGTCTGTTTTTATGTGATTTATTGAGTCTTTCATTCCCAAGACTTCTGATTGTTTTTTTCTCAGAATCTTCATCTTTTCATTGAAATGATCTTTCACCTCCTGTAATTTCTCAGTTAGTTCATTCCTTAGATCTTTTAGTTTGTTGCTCATTTTAACTGTCAACTTCTTTGATTCTTCGACCAGGATTTCAGCCGCTTTGATATTTGTGGATTCAGTTGTTGGGGCGTGATCGCCATTTGAAGGTGTTGTGTTCCCTTGTTTTCTGTACTTTTTATATTGAGATTTTCCTATCTGGTGGAAGGGGTTTCTCCCACTGTTGTGGGAGTACTCTTTAGTAGGCTTCTTTCATTTTACTATGTGTCCCAAGCCAGGAGAATATCTCCTTGAAAAAGACCCACTCAGTGTATCACAGTGTTTTGATGAATTGCTTACAGCATTTTGAGGGGGAACGAGAGTCACTTGTAACTGAAAATACATTTACTGGCTTTCAGAGTGTTGAGTATTCTAATTATGATCTTCCAGCACCCATAGGACAACAGGGTGACAGATAATGCAGCAGAGTAAACCAGACCTTCAGAGATAGGAGGGGGAGTTTAGAGAGGGATTGCAAAAATGGCGGGCTCCAGAGGCAAAGGTCTTCTGCCTCTTCTTTTACCCATTTTTATTCTTCCTCAAATCACTTTCATTGACTGACATTCTCTTCCCATCTGTTTGCTTGTGATCTGTGGAGTGATCTGAGTGCAGTCAGATTTTGCCTATTTTGTTCCCACATATGCTCTAGCTCCTAGACCAGTGTTGGACACATAGTAGCTGCTAAGGAATCCTTTCTGGAAGAATGAACGCAGACCCCACATGGAACAGTGCTGCAGGAATGAGTGGCAGGAGAAGATTCCTGTGTCAGGGATGCAGAGTCTAACTTTATTCTGGAAGGTTGAGTGAGGGCCCCCAGCCCATCACTGGACCTGAGAACCCTACCATGACATCTGGGTCCCCACCCCACCCTGTTCTCTTCCAGCACTGGGGATGAGCACTGCCTGGGGAACTGGGGCCACCTGGACCAGGTGGCTGCTCTGCGCTGGGTCCAGGACAACATTGCCAACTTTGGAGGGAACCCGGGCTCTGTGACCATCTTTGGAGAGTCAGCAGGAGGACAAAGCGTGTCTATTCTTGTAAGTGCTCTTGACACCTGCCCCACCCCCAGGCTTGATGAGGCTGATGATGGAACCTCTTGGAGACCAGCCAATTCAGCCACAGGCACATTTACCTGGGAGACGAGGATCCAGGGATGACTCTGCTCACTGAGCAGTATTAGATGGTGAAGGGTCAAGGCATAAACTCTCCGTGGTCTCCAGGGCTCGACTTCATGTTCTGGGGTTATAGCTTCTCCAGTTGCCTGTAACAATGGTTTTGTTCCTACCCCTATGATATTCCCTTTTTCCTACCTTATCATTTTAACTTTGAAGTTACCCCACTTTCTTGGTCAGTATGGGTGAGTACAAGTGACAATGAGAACAGGCAAGGACGTGATTTGGATAAGAGGTTATTGTTTGGCTCCAAGGCAGATCACTGCTTTGAGGGAATGTGATCATCAATGTGATCAGCAGGGGCCTCCCTGAGGTGATCGTGCCTAGAGAGAAGGATGCTTTCCCTGGGACCACGGGACAAGTCGGGCTGGGGAGGTGGACGGAGAGCAGGGAGGGAAAGTGGAATGGGGGACAGGTGGCACATGGGACGTGAATCACAGACACATCCTGGGGCATGAGATGTCTTACTGGTGTGAGGAACAGGGCTGGGAGATGCTGAGGGAAGTTCTAGAAGGTGCTGGGGACCCGAATAATCCCGACGATGACCTCAGAGTTGAGCAGGGGGTCAGCCTAATTGCTGTATTCTTGAAGCATGTGTCGTCGGTTTCATCGTTGACTACTCAGAGGAAAATGCTCATATTTTTAAAGTAAAGAAAGAGGCACTGGGTTAGATCTTCAGCACCACATAAAAATAAATAAAGATATTGTGTCCAACTACAACTAAAAAAATATTTTAAAAAAGAATAAATGGAAAAATATACAAAAGTCCAAAGAAGAAGAAGTCTTCATAGTGCCCCAGCCCAGAGACAGTGACTGTGAATAGTGGTCATGAACTTCTCTAGTCTTTTTTCCACAGTTTTATCTATCTATTAATCATCCACTCCACGCCACCGCACTTCTCTGTCATCTATGTATGTGTTGGGTAAATTTTTACAAAAAAAAAAAAAAAAACCCCATCTTTCTGTTATATTGTAGTATAACATTAGAGTTTTATTAAATGTTAAACCTCCTTACATAACATTATCTTTAATAATTGTCCAGTATTCCATGGTAAGAATGAAAAAATATTCATCAAATCCCATATCAGGACTTAAGTTGTTTCAAAGATTTACTATTATAAGCAGCATGGACTTTTTTAGAATTTTTTCTGGCCCCCTGTTATCACATTTCTCAGAATAAATTCTGAGTAATGGATATTCCAAAACGTAATTTGTGACTTCGATGGGGGAGAATTTGTAGCCAGGACAGGCCAGGACAGGGAAGGAGGTCTCCTGTCCACTGACCCCAAACTCTTCACGTGAATGGCCAGAGCACAGGAGCAGGTTGAGAGGACCTGAAAGCAGGAGTGGCTGACCCCTCCCCATGAGCATAGACTCTCCTCCTCCCCACGTCCCTGCAGGTGTTATCTCCCCTGGCCAAGAACCTCTTCCACAGGGCCATTTCTGAGAGTGGAGTTGTCCTCACTGCTGCTTTGGTCAAGAAGAACATCAAGCCCGTGGCTAAGGTAGGTCTTGACCTGAACAACTCCCGTAGTATTTCCTCTGCTCTGCCGTCTTTGGGGCACTTTCTTCTTGTGGGATTCAGAAGAGGTGCTCCAGGATCACTGAAGGGAGGAGGGCTGGGCAGAAAGGTCTCCTTGGGGCTCCCACTTAACCTGTGTTCCAAGCTTTCTGAAGTGTGCGGTGCGCATGATCTTATCCAGTTCTCCTTCCCTCTGCACAGGTTCTAGTGTGGGGGAGATATGGTGCACCTCTCAGTACCTCACTGATTCTTCCTCTAAGAAGAGGGTAATCATTATCCTCATCACGTGGGGCAACCAAGGCACATCTTGATTGAGTGGCTTGCTGCAGACCAAATAGCGAGTCAGGGGAGGAGAAGGATTTGGAAGCTCTTAACCCTGACTCCAAAGAGCCTCTCTTGAATTCAACTTTGAGAACACCGTACCCAGATTACTTATTATGTATTTATGATGCTGGGGAGGAACACTGCATCATTTTAATGGAGACAAGCTAGTTCATGCCACAATTCCAGTTAGTAAGAGAGGCCACACACCCTGTGCAACCCAGAACCCGCACCTGGTGGTCTAACGTGTCTTCTGCTGCCCGCCTACTGCCCTCAGAAGTTGGCCACGAGATACAACACTTCTTCCCATATTAATAGAGAGAAGGGTCATTTCTCTTAAACTATGCTAATTGCCTGTGATCTGTGTAGCAAATTGCTATTGCTGCTGGGTGTAAAACCACCACGTCGGCAGTCATGGTTCACTGCATGCGCCAGAAGACCGAGGAGGAGCTCTTGGAGATGACAGTAAAAATGGTATGTGCCTCATTTCAGTAGCCCCAGCCTATGCACTTGATCCCAGGTTTCATGGATTCGGCCCTCCTGAATCAAACTATCCCATGTAACTGCCATCCTGAATGATTTGGGGGCTGGGATATTAAGTGCAAAGTTTTTAGGAAAGTGTCACAATTTATCTTGGTTGTTTAGAAGCTCTCTAAGTTATGATGTTAATAGCCACGTTCTCTAGATTTTTCTGAGACTATGACTCAATTAAAATTTTAAGATAGGCATTTATGTATCTTCTCATTTATCTTCCATCTATTCATCCATCCAATTCATTCACATCCTTTTATCAGTCTAGCTGTCAATCCATCTATAATTTTTCATTCATCTATTTTCAATCTGTCCATCATTCATGAGTTGTTCACCCATCATATATCTATGCTTTGTCACCCAGTCCTCCAAAATCAATGATCCACTCATTACTATTAGTAATCATCTCTTTATTCACATATTCATGCAGTTTTATCCATAGTAACTAGTAATGGCCAACTCCACCCATCTGTCCATCCATCCATCTATCCATCCACGTGTCTATCCATTCTAAGAATATGGAACGGTGGTGTCATGGCAGAAAATCCAGACATAAATTGAACAAAGTATCTTCTCACGAAGGGCTCTCCAAGGAGAAACAGCCACATACATGTATGGTGAGTTAATTGTGGTAGGAGAACAGAGAAGGGACACATTCATTATAGTCATCAGGGATGCTTTTCTGGGAGGGTGACATTACATAATTGATGGATGGTCACGGCAGTTTCTCATCATAGGGAAGTTTAGCCAGAAAAACAACAAAAGCAGCCTGCGGGACCCATGGGAACAACTCCCTCAGTGAGGAAAGTTTAATGTGGGCTCAAGTGACTGCTGGCCTCTCTCTCTTGACCTTGAACACTAGAAGCCATTTGGAGCCCACAGGGCAGGCCACCCACACTGTGTTCTGCTTATGATTCCGTGGGTTGAGTCCAGTGTGGCCTTGGGGCTTGGGTCCTGGTTCATCATGATCAAATAAGATGATCAAGGTGTTCCAAGAATAAAGACACAGCTGTCTTATAATACCCAGAAAGAGACAAATACTCAGTCAATCTCTGTGTGGCACAAGAGGACCCCGTTTATATGACCAAAGTACCTAAGATTCCAGGACTTCCCATTGAGATTTTCTGAGTTTTTGTGGAAGTATTCCCACGATTATGGACTGTCCTTGGTGCATACACATGTGCACAGTCACACACACCCACCCACACACACACACATGTGCACACACACACATGCACACACCCACACCATACTCTTGGCTGGTGGAGCTACAATTCATGATGGAAGGATTCCTAGGAGTCCTTTCCTACGTAAGGTCAGACCTGCTACCCGACGTGTACCAAGCAGTCACTGTAACCTTGGTGAACACGTGGCAAAGCAAAGTGTGGGGGTGGAATGTGTTTTGGTGAGTTTGGGTGTTTTTCTAATGGGAGATGTGAAAATTCATTTCAAGGTTCTTTGAACAGTAAAAACACTGTATTGTCACAGAATCCCCAGGTAAGTGAAAAGTTCATGGGCAGATGGTGTAGGGCGTGGCTGGGGCCAGGGGCCCTGAAGAATCAACCTGAGTCTACCCCTCAGCTTCCAATCTAGTGGCTTCTTCCTGAAGATTTGTCCCCTGGGGAAAACAAAGACAACCGCAGTCTAGACTTGCATGCTCTCTGCTCAGAAACCATCTGTTCCAATCATTTGCCAAAGGTGGGTGACATTAGCTATGCAGTGATAGACTTGGGTCTGTTCTGTTGGACTGACACTGGCTTTCACCCATCCTTGCAATAGTAGCTGTATGCAGGGACATGGAACATTCTAGGTCACACATGATTTCCTGAACCCATGAGGTGGGAGCAGGGAAGGGGGGGAGAGAGGAGGAAGTGTCTTTCTCACATCGTCCATCCCACCTCCTGCTCCATCTCCTGGGAGATGCCACAGCCCATCACCCCAGGCACCATGATGTCCCTTTCCCCAGAGGAAATGTGGGGGTGGTTACCAGAGGGAGTAAGTGGGAGAGGAGGGCAGCACTGACAGCAGGGTCCTCCCCAGGGCTCCAGGGCCCTGACTCTGGGGCCCAGGTCTCTCCTGCCCAGGCTGCTGCCTGCCCCTCCCCCATCCTACAACTCTACCCTCTGCTCCTGCCCAGGGGAGCCCTGTTCCTCTGGGTCCAGCCAAGGAGGCACCAGGTGGGAGAGCCTGATAGCTACGGGGCACCGGTCAAAGGATCCGTTTCTATGCAAGAAGGCTTATCACCCACATCCCCTGTCTTTATCTTCATAGAAACGTCCTGGTCTTATTCTCCAAGGAGATCCTGGAGAAGTAAGGGCTTTCAGCTTCTTGATTACAGGTTTTGAGTCTTAAGGTCTTTAAGCTCCAATTCACGATGAATGGAAGAATTCTCCTTTGTGGAATCACAGTCCCTCCTTGTGTGTGTATTGCTGAGGCCCAGAGAGGGGAGGTCATTTGCCAGGGTGACACAGCCAGGTGGACCAGAGGCAGGACTGAAACCCACTCCCCTGACTCCCAGTCCAGTGCTCCCAGTCAGCTCCTCTGTGTCCCCTGGGCCAAGCTTTCCCCTTTGTGTTTACATCTCCTGCTTAAAACCTGTCCTTGCTTACAAGGCCGATCACCTTGTCTCCAGTGAGTCAGCTCCCTTACGTGTCCCGGGTGGCCCACTATGTGCCCAGTGTCGTTCGGGAAGCATGCTCCACCACACAACTGTACCTTGTCCTTGCTGGGAGGCATTCCTCCAAGCCCAGGGCTCTGGGACCTTCCTAGGACTAGCCCTGATCCCCTCTGCCCTGGGCTCATACCATTGCCCCTGTCACAGCATTCACTCTGAAGGCCACTGCCGAGGCCAGCGCCTGCTCAAGGTCCCTGCGAGTGTCTTCTTTCCCGTGAGCTGCTCCTCTTACTGGCTTCCCAGGTCTTGGAACTGCAGGACCTTCCTGCCTTCTGGATTCTGCTCTGTGCTGTCAGCCTTTCGGAGTAGGACTTGGCCCTGGGTTTGATATTTTTCCCTCTCAAAAACGGAATCCAGTCTCAGCTTAGGCCCCTCGAGGGATGAGCTCAGTATACCCTCAAGGCTAGTGATTTCCCTATATGAGCACAAGCTTAAACCAGGTGACAGCTGGACAGATAGATAGACAGACAGACAGACAGACAGATGCAGTAGACCCTCCCTAATCACAGATTCTGTATTCCTGAGTCCATTTACTAGCTAACATGTTTGTTACCCTTAAATCAATGCTTGTGACACACTCATGGTCACGTGCCCCAGATGCACAAGTCTGAGTCTCATGAAGCCCACATTCTCCTCTGAGGTCCCATGAACAAATGCTCTTCTTGCTCCATCTCTTGTGCTACCAAGGGTCCTTTGTGCGGTGGCTTGGATGCCACCTTTTCACCTTCTTGCCCTGTGCTGATGGATTCCCTGTTGAAAGCTCTTCTCGAATACAGTCAGGAAGTGCTGTCTGGTATTCCTAAGCACAAAGAGGCCTTCTCCTTGTGGAGAAGACAGAAGTCTCCGAGAGCTTCATTCTGGCTTGAGTTATGCTGGTCTTGGCTGTGAGTTCAGAGGAAGAGGGGGGGTCTGCCTCTGCGTGGTGGAGTCCCCTCTGGAGAGCTGTGGAAAGATGGAGAAACAGCTGAACGTGTGCCTTCGTGAGATGATGAAGTTCTGAAATCCCTAGTGCACTGTTGTGTGGCCGAAGCCAAAGACATTTCCAATATTGTTACCCAGGGTTGGGACAATAATGGGTCCTCCCCAGCTGGCGCTTCATTATGAATAAACAACACACATAACAAGTTCTTTATAAGAAATGCTTGTTATGTAACCTGCCTTTAGACAGGATCTCACACAGAAAACAAGAAATACGAAAACATTCCATTAGAGGCTCAGAGAGCCTAACTCTACAATTCCCCCGCGGCCAGGGCTCAGTTTTCACTCATTCAGCATTTGCTGGACCTTCACAGGTAAATAAATATACATGCATATAAGAGTGTCTGCTACAAATTCAAATATATAACACACATGGTATGCATTTTAATTTAGTTGAAGATCAGCCGCCATCATCTTATCTCCGCTACCTCCCCAAACTTCTTTCCTCTGTGTCTCGCAGACTTAGACCTCCTTGTTAGGACCCTGAGATTCTGGGAGCACTGTCCAAGCCACAGGGGTCTTTGTGCTGGCCAAGCCCTCCAACAGGCAGAGAGGGAGCCCTGGGTGTCTCCCGGGGTGGGGTGATGACACAGTGTGCCACTGTTTTCCCTAGGACCAACCATCCCTGCTCACTGTGGTTGACGGAGTGTTGCTGCCCAAGACACCTGAAGAGATTTTGGCTGAAAAGAATTTCAACACTGTCCCCTACATGGTGGGAATCAACAAGCAAGAGTTTGGCTGGATCATTCCGCTGGTGAGGGCATGCAGGCCCCTGAGACAGATGCACCCCCACATAGGCTCACGGGCTTCCCTCCCTCTCGGCTCCCATTTCTCCATCTCCAACTCCTCTGGGTTCCACTGGGACCAGCAGACATTTTCTTGGAGACCTTCTCCAGGATGACCAAACTCTCTCCTGAGTAGAGTGACCCTGGGAACCCCTTTCCCCAAACACCCATTAATTATTTTTCTATTAAAGAATCCTGAAATGTACAGGCAGGGAGGGCCTACCTGGAGAATAACTGTGAAAGTGGGAAAAGCGAGTATTTCTAGAGGGAGGAAGGAGCTGAAAAGTTCAGAGGAATTAGATCCAACACGCAGTGGCTTCCACCTTGGGCCCCACAGATCCCCACACGATCCTCAGGCACTTCATTGGAGAGATTCAGAAAAGTTGTTCCTGTCTTGTAAAAGGGAAGAAGAAAAAAAATAAATAAAATAAAAAGGAAAGAAGATATTATTTTCTCTCAAAGCTGACCACTAGTTAAAGGAACAGGACAAGTTTTCTTCAGTAATACAATAGCAACAGGGAAAAGATCAAGCATGACCTGAACTCCGATCACCGGACAGCAAAAGCTGGAGAGGTCTCAAGGATGGGGTATGCCCCGGGAGGCATTGTGGGTGTGAGGGGTGAATCCATAAGGTCAGACCATGGGAATTCTTGGTCCATGATCAGCTGTGGGAGAAGCAGACTTCATGGGAGGAAGCACAGGAGTTCGTTGAAGTAAGGCCTCCACAGAACTTAGACCTTTATCACAGGCAGACACCACCGGGTCCTGGGGTCATGACCTCAAACCTCTAGAAGCCATGTTGGAGTTGGGTCAAGGAGTGCAGAGGTTGGGTGGGGTTATTTTTCATGCTGAGAGGTCTACACTGCTCATCAGAAGGATTTCAGAGGTTCTGCCAAATGGACAAACCATCACAGTGGAGTTTGGCTTCCTTAGTTATTGAGTATGTGGGGGATGTACCCTCGCTCCCTGAGCCGTTCACTTCAACCCTACCTTGGCCTCAATTTCCTCCCTTCCTAGATGACCATGGTGTCTCTCGGCATGACAAATATGGTTATTTAAGACTTCCTCTTTTTAGTCCCTGAGTTTCTGTATATAACTCCTTTTGTTTCATTGATTTTTTTTTCAAATTCATGAACGACCCCAAAACATAGGGAACATAGGGACCCCAAAAGGACCTTCTCTCTGCCTTTGTGTCCCGGCCGGCTCATTTGGTTCTTCCTGTTGGTTCCTGGTGGTTTTCGGATGTTCAATCCTGTCTTCTCTTTAACAGGTATTGTTGGGCTACCCGCTCTCTGAAGGCAAACTGGACCAGCAGACGGCCACGTCCCTCCTGTGGAAGTCCTTCCCACTTGTCGTAAGAGCCTAGGGAATTAGTTGAGAAACCAAGAAGGGCTGGGGCTCCCCCAAGTCACCGACCAACTCAATAGCAGGAAAAAACCCTGAGACCCCGGTTCCAGCCCCATTTCCCCTCCTTTCCCTCCCCGCCACCCCAGGTAGGATTTGCACAGGGTCCCGGAGTGTCACATCCAGGGAGCCTCTGCATGGCTCTCAGATGGGGGGGGGGTCTCTTTCTTCATGACTTCAGAACCTCTCTAAGGAACTGACTCCAGTGGCCACTGAGAAATATTTAGGAGGGACAGACGACCCTGTCAAAAAGAAAGACCTGTTCCTGGACTTGATGGGAGACGTGCTTTTTGGTGTCCCATCTGTGATTGTGGCCCGTGACCACAGAGGTGAGTCCCAGAGGTTGCATCTGGGAGAGGACCTCACACCCACCAGCTGAGGTGTCCGACTGGCCCTTCTCTCAGCATAGACAGATGTGGAAACTGCCAAGGGCCAGGGCTCCATGTCTGATTCCGTGTAGCCTGGGGAGGGGTCTGGTCCCCGGTTGAAGGCTGTTCCCTGGGATGGTTTATTTTGCGGCATTTTGACCTGCTACAAACGTGGGCAAAGTAGATTTTAGTGACCAGACAAAAGCTTGAGCAAAGAGCTATAGAGGGTGGAGGAGGCCGTCAGGGTGGCCTGCCCAGACCCAGGGGACATGAGTGAGGCACAGACAGCCTCTGCTCCAAGGCTCCTTCCCTGGGTCCTGGGACCAGAAGGCAAGTATTGGAAGATGGGTCTGGGGAAGTTTTTCAAGGTCAAAGCTTGCTCTAAAGTTGTTAACTAGTGCAGGTGGGTAAGGGTAGGATTCAGTACAGGATCAGGAGGGGACAAGGACAGGGCAGCAGGAGGCACACAGACGGGGCAGGGGGCAGTTTCCGAGTCCATGCTGGTTTGTCTTTCTTGCTGTGTGCCGGTGTGGGCCAGCTGGGGGCCTGACTGAGGTCTTTACAGGACCTTCCAACAAGGACCCAAGGCGGGGTGGTTGGAGGGCCTTCTTACGCTCACAGATAGGTGAACTCACCTGGGCGGGAGGTGTTTCGTATTCCAGGTACCTTTAGAAAGCCTCGCAGGCTTTGTGACCAGTCCTCATTAATCTAGCCTCAAGCTGGGAAATCATTATTTGGCCCAGACCTCTCTCCACAACGTGCTAAAAGAGTTTTAAAATTCAGGGCTCTCTAAGCATGTCGAAAACCAGCTGAGCTATTCTCCTGTTTTAGCTGTCGCTGTTGTAGTTACCTGCTAACAACTACAGGTAAGGAGAAAAAGCACAGTGAGTAGAGAAAAATAAGATATTCTGAGAGCTATAACACTCACTCAACTTACAACGGTTACATGAACAAACTGTATTTACGTACGTTTATGGGGATAGGAAGTTATACAAAGTTACTTTGGCCACTTGCTGATTAAACTAAGTTCTCTGGTTCACAAGAGTTCCTTCCTCTCTGAGTGGGTTCTGAGCTCCTGTCTAAACTGGTTGGATGGCAGAGGCAAGGTTAAACCCTCTGAGTTCTGCCTGACTGGGAAGCAGATGTTAATGAGTAGATTCGAGTCACAGACTCCCAAGTGCCACTTCTCAAAGAGCCAAGGTGCAGTCTGCATAGGCTGGGAGGGACGATTCAGTGAATTCCTCCTTGTTCTCCTGTGGTGATGCCATATATTGTCAAATGCTTTGTGGGTAAATGTCTGATGGTGGGAAGTGATGATTATCCTACATCCCAAAGTAGCATAGGATATTATGCCAATTTTATAGACCTAAAAATCATATTTGCTAAAATGTTGAAGAAGCTTTCTCTGAGTGCTGTTTTTTTTTTTCTCTCCTTATTCTGCATTTTTCAACTTTCCTACTGTATGTACCCATGGGGAGATTTCTCCACCAGCCTGTATTGGGGTCTGACCCTTCCCCTCCTAGAGTCTCCCTATGTGAACATTATGACTGATGAAAAATGGTGAGGTCCCCGGTATGGGGGTCCCTGAGTTAGTCCCAGAAGGGCAGGGCTTGATGGGTTGGATGAGCTAGTTGACAGAAAAGGTGGCCTCTTCTTGCGGCTTGAACAGCAGGGTTTGGTGCATAGAGAGCCTGGCAGGAAGGGGGGGGAAGAGAGGTGAGGACAGGCACTCTGACCTCCTGTGCCCCTTCTGTGGTGGGCATCACTGTATCACCCTAATGACCTCACAGTCCCCAGGCCAATCAGGAAGCAGGACATGCAAGGTCACCGGAATATGAATCCAGGAGATTTGTGTTTTCTTGAAACCCGAGAGGCAGATGGATCTGTCTGTGGACACACTTATCTGTAAACATCCTCATTTGCAGACAAGCAGCTTGGATTTGCCCCTCCCTTCTCTGAATGGGAGAGAACCTCAGAAATGCTCAAAATCAGAGGAATAGGAGGCGCCTATCAGGTTGTAGAGATTTTTGAAGAGAAAGAGCTCTAGTGTGATCTCAATGAAACATGTTCCATGTATTTATTTGATTTGTTTAATTCCTTCATTCTGTGCTTCAATAAATATCTGGCTCAAATCCCAATTTCACTTTAAGCAGCTCTGCAGCCCTAAGCTAGTCCCTGGGCTCTCCAGGAACTCTGGCCTGTCCCAGGCTGACACCCAGGGGTTTCCTGCACAGCCAGAGACCTTGAGACCATCCAGCTGCGTGTCTGGTGATGTGACCTGTGCGCACATCCGTGTCTTCTCAGATGCCGGAGCCCCCACCTACATGTATGAGTTTGAGTACAGCCCGAGCTGCTTATCAGACGTGAGACCCAGCACAGTGACAGGAGACCACGGGGATGAGCTCTTCTCGGTATTTGGAGCCCCATTTTTAAAAGGTAACAGCCTTTGCTGGCTGCTAGTTAGGGGGCCTGGGTTCCAGTCTTGCTTTCCTGGCCTTGAGCAAGTGTCCCCTGTTCTCTGACTGTGAATTTCCTGACTCACTGTAACAGGACTGAGCAGCGCTGGGCAGGCCTCTGCTCTCACCTGCAAGAAGGGGGATGTGTACTCGTGATGGTCCTCGAGGCACAGAGTCTCAGAGTCCTGACCTGAGAGTGAGGGTCACCTGCAGAGCCCTGCTTGGGGGCCACTGCTTGCCACTGAGGGATTTTCTACTAACAGCAGAATACAACAATGAGGGGAAGTTAGATTAGGTGCTAACCTTGACCCGAATGTCACATATATCTGTCTATATAATTATAATTCATATATTTTATCTGGAATTTTTAATAACATAATACTTCAAGAAAAGCATTCACAGTATCTTTGATATGTTAACTCAGCAGTTGCAGATGACTTATATGACTCACCTCATGGCTGTTTGTGACATGCCAGGCGACCCCCACTTGGGAGACATCTTAGGATGGTGGCTTGTCTGATATTTTTCAGACTCTCTGAAAATGTGGATGCATGTAGGAGATTAAGAAAAGGCCCAAGAGTCAGCAGTCCCACCAAGTAGAGGGAACCCTGTGTGTGGCCTTAGGACCCTGAGTGGGGAGGGCCAGGGCAGGTGGGCCCAGAAGACAAAGGCAGTCGGCTTATGGATGGACTGCATGCCCAGTGCGGTCCTCGACCAGCTGTTCTCAAGCTGAAAGTGCACACCAAGGGACAGGCTCTTCGTAATAGGCAGACCTGGACCAGTCGGTGTGGAGTCAGGGCCAAGAGTCTGCTGTCCACAAGCTCCCAGCTGCTGCTGCTGCTGCTGCTGGCCCACAGCCCACTTTGAGCAGCAAAGTGTTTTTTCCTTCTTCCCCAACAGGGGGCGCCTCAGAAGAGGAGACCAAGCTCAGCAGGATGGTGATGAGATTCTGGGCCAACTTTGCTCGCCATGGGTGAGGCTGGTGGCAAAGAGGGAGCAGCGTGGGTGGATGGGTGGCACATGGTGGGGCCTACCCATTGTGCAGGGGTCAAAGTGTGAGTGACAACCCCCTACCTGTGACTACAGTCCTCTGAGAACATACAGGGTGCCCCAGGATAGGGACAGCTCCCCGACGCTGCATAGGGATGGGCCTTGTGGAAGAGATAAACCAGGGAATCCTGTCAGTCTCAAGACATGCGGGGCTCACGAGTGGATCTGTGGACTTTCTGTTTGATTGTGTTCCCAGGAACCCCAATGGAGCCGGGCTGCCCCTCTGGCCAGAGTACGAGCAGGAGGAAGGGTACCTGCAGATTGGCGCCACCACGCAGGCAGCCACGCGGCTGAAAGACAAGGAAGTGGCTTTCTGGACTGAGCTCAGGGCCAGGGAGGCCTCAAGGCAACCTCCCCAGAGAGAACATGGGGAACTGTGACAGGAGGCTGAGCCAGAGGACAGGGGTGCGCAGGCCACAGAGGAGTCCTAACGTGGAGGCTGGGGAACCGCGGGGTGGGGTGGCAGAGGCCTGGGTGGGGAAGGTTTGCACTGTGGCCTCAACTTGGAGAATCAATGATTTTCTGGAGACCACATCAGCGTCTGCGTCTTGGGCTGGAGGTGAGTCCATCCTCCCAGGGAGAGAAGGATGAAGAGAGAGGTGGTTCCAGGAAGCTGCCCCTGCAGAGAGATCTGATGAACGAAAGCCTGAAATCTGCCGGAGGAGAGGTCCTCCTGGACCGTGGCTCACATGCCGGTGGAAGGTGTCATCAGAGGTGTGCGGAGAGCATTCAGGACAGTGCCACAAGCCCTGTGTGGGCCAGGATGCGAGTGTAAACTCGCTGGGAACCACAGCCCCAGGGGGAGCTCACACCCACGTAGACTCTGATCCCTGGACATCTCTCGGGTGCTCACGGGAGATATTGGAGGCAGGTGGAAAGGCTGGAGAAAGCCTGTCTCCGGGGGTGCAGGGACAGAGCCCTACTCAGACCCTTTACCACAAAGGAACAAAATCCTACAGCCACTGGGAAAAAGCAGTGAACCTGATCTCCCTCAGGGCCCCGGTGAGCACCTACTGAGACCAAGGAAAAGATCGTTAGCGACTTTTTGTGCTGGAGATGGGCAGCATCATGGAGAAGATCATATCTCCAAGACTGAGGAACACAGGGTCCCCCTTAGACCGAGGCTAGAACAAGACACAAGAGCCACAGGGCACTGGGCCAGCAGACATAAGGTCCCAAGCCCCAGACAGAAGTGCAGAGAGAGGGCAGGTGTCCAGGGCCAGCAAACACCCCAGCCATCGCATAAAAGATGGGACATAACAATTTAAGACCTGACGTTGCAAAAAGGTATCTAAAACCTCATGGGACTATTATATTATTTGAAGATATATATTTTAATATGATTATTCAAACACTGAACATTTCTGAAGAGATCTGTGTAATAATCCAATCGTGGAGATTAAATGGGATCATAAAACCTTTTCAACCTCAAAACAAGCCAACAGGAAAAAAGGAACAGGTGAACCAGTTTCCATCCAAGATGCCTGATTTCCATCCAACCGTTTAATAATTCTATTAAATAAAAATGATTCAAACTCATCAATGAAAAGAGATTCTCAGATGGGATTCAAAAAGCAAGGGGCTGGAGTTGTGGCTCAGTGGTAGAGCGTGTGCCTAGCATGTGTGAGGCACTGGGTTCGATCCTCAGCACCACATGAAATAAATAAAACAAAGGTATTGTGTCCAACTACAACTAAAAAATAAAATATTAAAAACAAAGCAAGACCAACTCGGAGGTGAATAATGAGGAGCCCACTCCACTCCTGGATACGGGACTTCCCAGTATCCAGCTTAGAAGCCTCGCCCCTCCCGCACCCATCTTGCCCCTTATCTGGAAAAGCTGATAAGCAAGTCTGGTGCTTTTTCCTCTGATGCCAGTGGAAGATGCAAACCTCACTAGGCTCATGATGGCCCCCTCCCCTAGCCACATACAGACCCCAGGTGAGTGTCCTTCCCTTGCTCTCTGCTTGAGGGGCCTGCCCTGGCCGGCACAGACCACTATGCATGTGAGGGGTGGGGGTGACATCATCAGTGTCATCTTCCAAAGCAAACTGGGAATTAAATGCCCTGTGAACACAGGTTGTAGAGAGTTTGAAAGTAGAAGGAGAAGACATGCCACCCAGATACACAAAAAGAAAGTTGGGTGGCCACATTCATGTTGGGTAGATGAATATAGCCAGGGAGAAGGAGGCGCGTGATATAATGACCAAGGGGGCAATTCAACAAGAAGACATGATAGTCAGAGCTTCAGTGACCCTGAGCTGGACGAGTGCAGTCGTTTTGAGCAGGTGATTTCTAGGGCTCCTGGGAGAGGAGAGCAGAAGAGGGACGAGGAGGGGAGTCAGAGGATGCAGGTGGCTGTGCACAGGTACCTAGTGGCCCCTCCGGGGACCCACAGGAGATGGTAGATAGCAAACATCAGAGACCCTGCAGAGAAGAGAGGAAGGTGGGTCCCTATATACCACCTCTTAGCTGTGACTGCTCAAGGCCACTCCGTGGCCCTAGGCAGAGGACCAGATCACACACAGGCATTCTGGAAATTCTTTGGTTTCTGCTGCTGGTAATTTCAACGTTGATATGTGGAGAAATGAACAACTAGGAAATAGAGTTCAACTCACATTTCAAAACATCCTCTTATTAAACGACATCACACACGTCCCATATACGCTGCAGACAGACTCAGCATCTCTGGATATGGTTCTGATTTTGGAGGTGTCTTGCCAGGTGGAACCCATTTCCAAGGCACTCAGACCAGGGCCCTCTGCCTTTCTTCTGCTTCTATATGCCATCAGATGTTTTTTGGAGTTTAAGTTGACAGATAAATGACACTTGTATCCATCTTTTTTTTTTTTTTCACTTGATTGAAGATTTTCTATCAGGAGTCTAATTAGAGGAATTGCCAGCCACTCCCCAGTCCAACCAAAATAGAATCTTCTTAGATGGGATCTGGACAGCTATTTTTTGCTTACAGTCATTCCAACATATAAGGGCCACTGCATTGGAATAGTGTGTCACTTGTATTTCTCCAAGTTACTTGATTATCTCCAAAAAAAAAAAAAAAATCTGCTTTAATGTCCTTGACATTTATGGGCATAATTTGATCAATGTTATAAATAAACATTGATATTTTTTAAAATATTATTTATGGCATTAAGTTTATCAAGAGAAGATGGGCTGGATACAAAGCCAGGCTCTTTGTAAATGACCTCATATTCTACAAGTTCACTATTCTAGAGTTCCATCATTGTATTAGGCAAGTAATGGTCACATTTCATCACCTCTGCCTTTCTATCATTGTAAAAAACACAAAATAACTAATTAATTTCCAATTGTAACATATGGTTTTGTTTTAACTGAAAGTCTCCCCCTAACCCCAAACAATCTTTGACATGATTCATTAAATCAAACCAAAGCAAAATTTAGGACTAAATGTGTCTTCACCTGTGAAGTTCCCAGAGTCCAGCAGAGGGCAGCACTGAGACGGGAAAAGTATGCTGCTCTCCTGTGGAGGCTCCTGGGAGGCAGATCATGGATGAGATATTATAGAACTTGGATAGAAATTCTATCAAATAGCTAAATTGGAAACCGATATCATGCTCTGTTGTCCCTCTCTCTGTTACCTCAGACCTGACCTGAAAAGACTAAATTCACAGAATTTGAGGTTTGTAGTTTTTTTTATACCTGTTTTTTTTTTTTAATTTCTATCAAGAGCCAGACATTTGGATAAATGTTTAAAGAAAGAATGAACAAATGTATGGATGTCTGCCGAGAGTCAAGGATTTTGGAAAGGTGGAGTTTATTTACTGTATGAATATTCTGCCCCCAAAGCCTTGCTCTGAAATGTAGTAGATTCCCTCACCCGGATGTATATATAGCAGCAGGCTGGGTTACTTGGCTGAAATATCACAAAGCTAATTTAGACATCATAAGGGGACTGAATAAAGTGTAAGATCACTTCCAAACTTAAGAGCCTGGAACTCTAGGAGACGGCAGCCCAGGGAAGCTAAAGATGTGTCTCCCAGCCGAGCAGCTCCTGGGCTGTGAGTTGATCTAAAATATTCCAACTTGATCTGAGGACTCCAGATCAAAGCTACACCTTGCCTTGAAGACTCAGCCTGCTGGTGCCAGTGCACTGAGGTTAGAGTCTACCCAGGAGAGACCCATCTGCAAGAAGTTGCTGGACCAGTTTGTGGTCATCTGTAATCTGAGAGCTGAGTGGCAGGACTTCAGATAAAAGATCTTGAACTCAAACTAGATCTGGCCTCCAGGTCCCACCAGTCCCCCAGGAGTTCTGGGGAAGAGAGGAGATTTGGGTCATCTCACATTCAGACAATCAAGCTGTGGGGACAGGACGTCAGGCTTCTGGGCTGAGACCTGGGAAGCCCTTCAGAGGGACACGGAGAAAGGATCTCATTTGCAGAGAACTGCCATCCTTCCATGATGTGGCTCTATGTTTTGGTCATCCTGGCTTCTCTTGCCACAAACACAGCTTGGGGTGGTGAGTCCTGAAATATAAATACTAAGGGGTCCTTTGGAGAACCCTACACCTGGGCAGAGGAGGGCTGAGATGTTTACAGGACAAGGCTTGCGGGTCTGGTTCTACACCAGTGTTCACTCACTGAACTAGGACTTGGAGTAGCCCGGCTCAGCCAGCCCCAGCCTCCCGGAGATTCAGGGAAGAATAAGCTCCCTAAGGATGCTGCTGCAGGTGTCAGGTGCAGGAAGACAATGAGATAACCCCGAGCCTCACAGGCAAGGAGATAAGAGCTCAGTTTACTGTTTCCTTGATCAGTGGCTGAAATCTGGCCAGATCATGGAGAGTGGCTTAGTAGAGTATTAAAAATATCCACTCCGGGGCCAAGGGCAGGTCTGACTCCTAGCTGAGCACTTCTGAGCTGGGTGTCCTTGGGCAAGGTCCTTAACTTTGCTGTGCCTAGGTTATCCCATCTCTAAAATAAGAATGTCAGCCGTCCCCACCTCATTAGGCTGTTGTGAGGATGAAATGGGTGGTTCTTTCCAAAACACTTAGGATGGTGCCTGTTTTAGAGAAGCTTCTGGTAAGGAATGGTAAATATAAAGGAGTTGACTTAAAACAGAGTGTATTAGTAGGAAGTTTGAAGTATTGTAAGGCCAACATACCAAGAGTCTGAAAAGGTTAAGTTGTTATCTATAGTTTCCAAGAAGAAGGGACTTACCTCTGGGGTTGGGGACACAGAGGGAAGGACTTGGGTCAGTCAGGAGGCACAGAGGTTGAGGACTGTGGGAAGGACCTTTGTCAGGGTTTCCACTGGAAGGAAGAGGTGAGCAAGGTAAGTAGCTGTAGGATTGATTGGTTTGGATAATTTCGGGGACCCCTCGGGTGTCAGGACGGTCCCTGGTTGGGTGGTTCTTGGCTCTGGGTGATTAGGGCAGGTGGATACCGACCCAGGGTGTGAGAACCAGATACAGGAGGTGGGTGGTGGGCTCTGGATGGGTTGGAACCTAGGAGGGAGAGTGCCTGTAGAATCCCCAAGTCCAAAGACAGAAAATTGTAGTCTTAGTAAATGCAGGGCTATCACAAGGGACCTCAGAATATATTTGTGCCACTTTATCAATTGAGAAATGGAGACGCAGAGGGAGATTGTTTTAGTTAGCCTTTTATCCGTGTGGCCAAAATACCTAACAAGAACAATTTAGAGGAGGAAAATTTTATTGGGGGCTCATGGGTTTCAGAGGTCTTGGTCCATAGATGGCAACTCCATTTCTCTGGGCCCCAGGTGAGGCAGCACATCATGGGGCAAGGGCTCAGAGGAGGACAGCTGCTCTGATCATGGGGGGATCATGAAGGTGGGGAGAAGGGGCACACTCCCA
Organism: Marmota marmota marmota; assembly: GCF_001458135.2. Lineage (NCBI taxonomy): Eukaryota > Metazoa > Chordata > Mammalia > Rodentia > Sciuridae > Marmota > Marmota marmota. The sequence continues at coordinate 22,435,782 of NW_026000221.1, forward strand.
GGCACGTCGTGCAGTCCCACCTGCCTACAGTCACCACCCGGCCAGCCCATTCGAACTAGGGTGGACTGTTTAGGTTAAAGCTCTCCGTCTAACTGTTTCCCCTCTGAATGTCCCTGCAGTAACAGGGGTACAGCTCATAGCCAAACCATGACAGACCCCTCTCCCAAAGAAACCTGAAACATCACGCCCGGCCTTCCTCTGGCTGCTAATGCAGGCTCTGCTCTGCACATCAGTGTCCCGACAGCCCAGGCCCCATCTGGATTTAACTTTTCCCTGGACGTGCAACACTGTGAGAGTCCTAGGACTGAGAATAAAAAGGAGGGGAAAAATGCAGACCAAACCAGGAGTGGAACATTCCTTTACCCAGGGTTCCCCCGGCAATGCCACCTGATGTCCATCTTTAGGGAGCCCATACAGACTCCTTCCAGTTCCCTGTGTCCTCATCCGTAACGTGGCCATGTGAATACCTACCTAGCAAGGTGTGGACTGTTGGTTTGTTTTAGGATTACCTTAAAGGAACAGGAACCTAGTTCAGTGCTCAGTATGTGCACATTCCACGGAACATCCAGGGTAACTAGTGTTCCTCCCCTTCTCCTTTAAGGCTCTCGCTCCATCCATCCTCTTGGGTAATGTGGCTTTTGCTCACTTCATCTGGGTTGAAAGTTCTCGTTGGTCGGACGCAGGTCAGACCTAGTGTTTCTGCTCAGACTTCACCTTCCTTCACCTACTAGAAGCAGCACCCAGCCCTCCCCCTGTCCTCCCTGGCCTCCCGGGGCTCCGTCCTCCTCCTGCCTCCTCTCTGGTGGGTGCTCCCAATCTCAGCTGAAGCTGCCTCTGGGCTTCACTCTCAGCTCCTGCCCTTCCCTCACCTTGGCCCCTGCAATGAGGGTGTGCACTCTCACCTTCGGGGGGATGACCCCCTGCCTCCTCACGCACCTCCTTGCAGTCTTAGGGTGCCCACATCCTTCGGCATCTTACTACCTGGACAACTCACTCACTTCCCAAGGATGAGCCCCAGAATCACACACCCACTTGTTAGTCTCCTTTCCCTCTTGTGGCCCCCAGATCACTGGCCACAGGAAGATCATTTTCTTCAGAAGTCCTTGTAGACGTGACCGTATTCGTGAAATCATTCTCCTAATTCTCTAAAGGTGTCTAAGCGTAATGTAGGGGATTGGGACAGAATAAAGAAAAAGTTCACCTCCATGGCCACCACCTGGGGGCATGTTGCTGTACCCTGACTCTGACTTCAGACAGGGTTCTGTCCTCATAATCTCAAGATCAAAAAGGTCAAAAAATTGTAAGTCAAAACACCAGAGGTGTGAACAGTGGAAGTTGGGAACTGTCTGTTGATGGGTCCCGTGAAAAATACCTCTTGGTGTATTTATAATATTCAGTAACGACAACAACCAACCTAAATGTTCATAGTAGGGAACTGGCCATCAGTGCCATGAGATGTGGATACTGCTGTGTAACCTGGCTTCTTCGTAAAGAGTTTTTCCGAGCTGGGTGGGGTGGTGCACGCCTGTAATCCCAGTGGCTCAGGAGTCTGAGGCAGGAGGGTCACAAGTCCATTCAGCCTCAGCATCTTTGCAGGGCCCTACGCACTTAATGAGACTCTATCTCTGCAAGTCCCAGCTGCATGTGATCAGAAGGCCTGGCTTCCTCTTCTCCCTCCTGCAGCCCCTCCCTGGTCCCCCACCAGGACGTGGCCTCTTTCTTCCCAGCTTCAGGTCAGGTATGTCTGTGGCTCCTTCTCCCCCCAAGGTCAGCCCTCCTGAGAACAGGGCTCCCTCTTGTTCATCCTCTTAACCAGCTCAGCACCAGGACCCTAGTGGGTACCTGCTTCCAGAAGGTTCTAAGAGGGAGGGCAACATTCTCAGAAGCTCTCCTGTTTTCGCCGACTTTTGCCTGAATGCATTTAGACCTCAATTCCAATGGACTTCTTCTACCAGAGCTTTTGGTCAGGTGGGACACTTTCCTCATCCCTCTTTGGCCAAAGAAGAAATCAGACTAGAGGGTCTAGGTCACTGACTCATTGTCACATGCTTAGAATGTGGCAAAACCCACCTGGATCCCAGGACTAGCATTTCCCCCTCTAACGTCCTCATTTGCTGCCCAGGTCAATTTGAAGAAAAGCTCCCGCCGCCCGAGGTGGAGACCCTACAGGGCAAAGTCAAGGGGAAGTCCGCAACCCTGAAAGGATCTTCAAAGCCTGTGTCCATTTTCCTGGGTGTCCCTTTTGCCAAGGCCCCTGTTGGACCCCGGAGGTTTGCTCCCCCAGAGCCTGTGGAGCCCTGGAAGGATGTGAAGGACACCACGTCCTTCCCGCCTATGTAAGTGAGGTGGCTTGTTTCGGAGGGTGTTTGTCTCTCGATGCTGCAGTGAGGGGTGGAGGCCGTCCTCTGCTTGGCTCTGCTTTATTCTGGTATCCTCCAGACACTGCAGAGCCCTGAAGCCTTCTGGACCTCTCGGAGATTTCTAGAACCCTTTGTTCAGCACATAGTTCTTGGGCATCTATTGCACTCCAGGCCCGTTGTGGGTTCCTGGGTCTTCCAAACCTAGTGGGGAGAGAGAGAATAAATAATACGCAAGGCAATAAATGAATTGGGTCATATGTGACAATAGGATTCGTGATTGGTGCTTTGAACAAAGCACAGCTGAGCAGAAGGAAGAAGCAAGTAGCCACTTGTGTCTTCTGTCTTGAACCTCGTGGCTGGGCCTGGGTACGGGAAGGTGAGGGATGGTGCATAAGTGGGCACACGGACATGGCAACTTCTCAACTCCCAGGCTGGTGTGTCTAGATCCCTAGGAAGGGCCAGAACAGTGGCTGGTGTGCCCAGGCACCCTGTCTAGCTGGGCCCAGAAGGCCAAAGTCCCCAACTGTCCCCACAGATCAAGCATCTCGCTTTCATAGATTACCTTCTTCCCTCCTCCCTTTCTTGCTATCTTTCTTCGTGGTTAACTGGTTTTCTCTAGCAACATCTTTTGTTTGATCCCTTGCTTTTTCTTTTTGGCACATCTGATACACATTTTTGCTTTTTATTTACCATGAGGCTAACAATAAATATTTTATAGTTATAATATGTTAAACTGATAAGACCCTAATTTTGATCACAAAGAAAACAAAACAAAACAAAAACTCTACATTTTAACTCTGTCCCCATTTTTAATTTTTGGTCTCACATGGGACATCATTTTTTGTCTTGCTTAATATTAACAAATTAACGTAGTGATTATTATTCTGAATAGTATTCTTTTTAAAGATGTAGGTGGCTTACCTAGCATCACTACAATATTAAAATAATTATAATTGTATATTCACTTTCAACAGTGATGTTTTCTTGTGACACACTAACATCCTTTTCTTTCAATGTAAAGAACTCCCTTTAGCATTTCTCGTAGGAAAGTTCTGGGAGCAATGAATTGCCTCAGTTTTATTTCTCCGGAAAAGGCATATTCTGTGCTGCATTGTCTCTGACCTTTGAGAGTTTGATTCTAACGTCTTAGTGTAGTTTTATTGGGTTGAATCAAATGCATGACCTTTGGCCTTCCTGTACCTGGAAGTTAATATCTTTCCCCAGATTTGGAACATTGTCTGTTAGAGTCTCTGGAATTTGTCTTTCTTATCTCCCTCCTGAACTCTAACAATCTGAGTATTTGGTCTTTTGAAGCTGTGCCCTCGATCTCATATACTTTCTTCATGTATTTTTTATGTTATTCAATGTATTTTTCAGCTTTAGATTTTTCTGGATTTTTAAAAATTTCAATCTCTTTGTTAAATTCCTCTGAAAAATTTATGAATTGTTTCTTGATGTTTTCTTGAAGTTTGCCTAGCTCCTGTAAAACAAATAAACAGACAAACAAAACCCCAGCTGTTTGGAATAATTCCTGGGAGACATTCCACTGCTTCATCGTTTCAGGGTTGACCTTTGCTGCCTCACTCTGTCCATTTGTTGAGGTCCTATTTCCCTCAATGTTCTTGATGCTTGGGATCATGTTACAGTGTCTACACATTAAAGGGTTATTCATTCCTGTCTTCACCGTGTAGCTTTGTGTCAGCCCATCTTCAGTGAGACTTCTAGAGATTTTAAGTACATGGAATGTTGGGTTCCCTGAACCTGTGACGGCTGCAACCGTCTGAGCAACAGCTAGCACTCAGCCCAGGTTTGCCATGAATGTCACAGGGCTGCAAATTTGCTGTGGCTTTCCAGTCCCAATGGACATAAGCAAGATGCAGGAAGGTACCCAGGGAGAGCTGACCTATTCTGGAAGCCCGTCCCAGTCGCCAGATAGGTCCACACCCTAGCACCTCTCTCACAGGGGGACAGCTGCCTGACTTCAGCAGGAGCAGCAGGAGCCTGGAGTAGGCCACTGGACTGCCATGATGCAGATGCTCGCAGTCCTATCTCATTAGATCAGATGGTGCCTTCCCCCCAGCGGTGCCCTGAACAGGTACAATAGTTGCTTCACTGCAGCGGGAAGGGCCAAAGCTGAGACAATTCCCCCTTGGCATCTGCTGTCTGATGGGAGGAAGAAGCCAAGGCCTTCCCACTCTGCATAGTCTTTGAGCCCCTACCCAAGATTTCTACCAGGACCCTCAGAGAGCTTCTCCCTATCTCAGTGTCGCAAGTCTGGTAGCGACCACTGCATTTACAGGATTAAAACATCCAGTCAAGGGCCCCTTCCAGAATTAGGATGATCTTGTTAGATGTATGAACCTCAGGGACCCTTTCTTCTGTCCTCCACAGGTGCTCCCAAATCACGGAAAAAGGCCCAACGCTGTCTAAGGTCTTCAGCAACAAATTTCCTTCCTCCTCTCGTAAGCACTCTGAAGACTGTCTTTATCTAAATATATACACCCCTGCTAACCGGAAGAGCAAAGAGCTGCTGCCGGTAAGCAAGAGATGACCCACCCGACTGGTCACCACGTGGGAATTCTAGCCCCAGCCTCCCCGAGAAAGAGCCGGAGGCAGCTCTCAGCACACCCATCCCAGACCAGGCCTCCCTTCCCCAGTGTCTTCATGATGAAAATTTTGCTGTAATCTGAAATGCACTCCTGAATTTTTTCAGGTTTTCTGACAGTCATAGAAATAGTGACTACTCTAAGTTGCTAGCTGGAGAGCAACTAAGATATAATTTTCAATAGAATTAAAGTGCAGAGAATCTTAGGGAAAAGACAACGACCCCAAATACCATCCTTACAGATACAGAAAATGAGGCCCAGATGGAGGAAGGGAGGTCGCACACTAGGGTTCACAGGTCTAGAGCGCAGGTCTTCTGATCTTCAAAGCAATGTCTTTGAACATGGGCTAGGAAATCAAACAAGTATGTGCCCTCTCCCCAGCACTCCAAGATCCATGTGGGAAACCTCACCGGCCCATGACACAGGTGCAGGAGGCAGAGCCCGGACCACCTCCGGAACACTTTCCTTGCCTTAGGCCAATCATCTGGGGTCTCATCGAAGCTCATCTCCCTCCCTAAACTTTGGTGCAGACTGATGTCCAGAGTAACGTTCAGTGAGTCAGCATTTCCCAGCCAAGGAAGAGCCAGAGGTGGGGCAGCTGCCAGGGGCAGGCCAGAGGTGGGGGGTCTGCTGGGGGGGAAGAAAGGGCAGTGTCAGCGCCCAGTCCCCCAGGAAAACCCTGACGTTGTTCCCAGAGGTGGGGAAGGCGGTTGTGAATTGGAGACTAGAAGTCAGTCTTACGCAAGGTACAAGGTGGATTGAGACTTGGGCTTAGGGGGAGCAGGGGCACAGCGCCTTCCCCAGCAGCCCCTGCCCTCCAGGTCTTGCCATCTGCGTCACACACGTCCTGGTCTCTCCAGCCTGTCTGTGCTGACCTGTCCTTGAGCTCACCTTCACTCAGGTGACCCCCGACTAAGTCCCTCCCTGGGGACAGCAGGGATCAGAGGTGCAGGAGAAACAGGGCTCTGGGAGCCTGGAGGCAGGAGACCCCCAGCTGTGGACACAGGGTCTAGATCTCCAGGGTCTGGGTTTGGATCCTGGGTCTGCCTTGGCCTGGCTGAGAGTCTTGGGCAAGTCCTCCACCTCCCTCAGCCTCTGCTTCCTCTCATGGGAAGAATCCTGTGTGAGGATCTAATGATGGTGGTCGGGCTTCATCTCAGGGCTGGCTGAGTGCGCAGAGCGAGCCCTCCTGGAACACAGGTCAGAGCTGCAGCAGGACCTTCCTCCTGCCCTAAGGGCTGGCTCACTGTGCTGTCCAGTGGGCTGCAGGGAGTCGGGCAGCTCTGAACGTGGGCCCTGGGGCTGCTGGGACCAAGTCCCACTTCTACCACTTACTCCCTGCAGCTTCTTAGGCAGGTGAAGTGCCTCATTTTTACTGTCAAATAGGACCACATTAGGACTTACTTGTGCACATTATGGGTTATTTTTTCACTAGCAATATCACATTATTTCACTGACTCTCATTTCTTCTCTGCTACATGAGATCTTTAACGAAACAACCATGAATTTTGAATTGTGTCCATGCTCAATTCTTGGCCCAGTCGCGGTCCACAGAACGTTCTCAGATAGTGTCTGAGCAATGACTGAAGGCTTCTTGGAGGAGGAGAATGTGAGCCTGGGCTTGATGGGGAGTGGGTAGCTTTGGATATGCAGAGATGGCCGAGGGGTGGCACCCTAGGCTCATGCATGCTTCTTAAGACAGTCATCCCCGCAGAGGGAGGTTTAACCCCACTGGAGTTAACTGAGATGCAGCTGAAGTTCAAGTGCTGCCTGTTGCTTATGTCGAGCTGGTTAAATGGTCCAGGCATAAGGGCAACAGCAGTATTAGAAGAACTGGACATCCCTGGCCTTTGCTATTCCCAGGCTGACCTTCTCAGTTTGAAGAGACTTGGAAGGATGTGGCATTGGGGGCTAGAGAGAAAGGCAAGGGCAACCAGGTGGCACTCAGAGGGGTGGTCCCTGGGCCCCAGCTGGGAGAGCTGGGGAGGAGAGAGACTGTCTTCTGCAACCTTGCTGTGCACTGGTGGATTTGGGGTCCTGGCATGGCCAAGAGGTAGGGGATCACACCAGAGACCCCTCTTCCCTCTCTGCTTCCTTTATCTGTAAGCTTGCTCCCTCCCTGCCCAGGTGATGGTGTGGATCCACGGAGGTGGCTTAGTCTCTGGTGGGGCATCAAACTTTGACGGGCTGGCGCTAGCTACCCATGAAAACGTGGTGGTGGTGACTATCCAGTACCGCCTGGGCATCTGGGGGTTCCTCAGGTAAGGCACTGGACAAAGCATCCTTGTTTCCTCGTATTTGCACCCCAGCACCCACCTTCTCATGCCCCAGCCAAACTTGTCCTCTGGGTTCTGAGCTCTGGTGCGTTCTGCTCCCTTTGCCTGGGGTGCCTGCTCTGCCTGTCGAGGACCAGTTCCACCTAGGATCACCCTGACACACTCCACCTTTCTCGCCTGTGCCGCCCTCTGCGCTGCCCGTTCACATGCAGCAGGGCAGTGGACTGTGGCACATCTCCTCCCAGAAAGGACGGAAGCAGCGGGCTCAGCGAGTGCAGGGGCGTGAAGGCCAGGGTGGCTGGAGGTGGGACGTCACCAGAGATCTGACCCAGGGATCGCTGCTCCCTGGAGAAGTGCTGGCATCAACTCAGCTTGGTTCCTCCTTGGCATCTGGCACAAGTCAGAATCAAGGCTAGAGTGTTCTCTATGCCTTCTCCACGGGCACAGGAAGCAGGTGTCCTGTGGGGTGCAGCCACTGGGACTCTTTTCTGACATCTGACCCTGAGATGGTGGCTGGGGGTTCTGGAGCAAGGTCTGATCACCACTGGGAAGACTCCAAGCCGGAGGAGGGGTGCAGGTCTGCCTGTCGAGGTTGTCGGAGGCCACACATGCCCAGAACATGTCACCTGCCCAGGGAGCCTCTTCTCTTCCATCCGGGAACCGTGCTTCCGCTTCCTGTCCCAGCAATACGGCCCCAGACTCTCTCCACCTCCTTCCGCCCTGTCTCCTCCACCCACACCAGGCCGATTCCCTCCTGTCTGGGCCTCCTGTCTGTGCTTGTCCAGGTCCCTGATGACCTCAGCCCCTCTTGGCGCAACTTCACGTGACCTCTCAGCAGTGGCCTCTCACAGATGACCACTCACGGCTCTTTGAAATGTCTCCTCCTCTTGGCTCCTGGATGCCTCTCACCCTCTGGCTGCTCCTTCTCGGTCCCTCTGACGGCCACCGTTCCTTCTGCATGCTCAGGCCTCTGAGTGTCCCCCCGGCCCCCTACACTGATTCCCTGAGTGATCCCAGCAGCAGGGCCACAGCTTCTGTTGGGAGCCCCCGCCTCTCCTTGACCCCAGGATCCATCTTTAACTCTGTCTCCTTCTCCCTGCTCAGCAGTCAGAGTGACCACGTGACACAGACGGAGCCACGCCACGCTGAGCAGAGGGCTCCCGCTGTCCTGGCAAGGACCTCTGCAGTTCTTCTGGCTGTGGGCCAGGGAGCCCATGTCGGGTGGGATGGCCTTGGGCAGGGAGCAGAAGGAGAGTGGCCGCAGCTATTTCCTTGATACCTCTGTGCCTGGAAGGCCTCTGGCCTGGGATGGCAATGGAGGCCTTGAAGGTTTCTCAGATGGTCTGGGCCTTTCCCAGTGGCCAGAATGATTGCCCCCTGCTCACCTGTTTCTCAAGGGGTCCCTCTGCTCCACCCTTGCATGCCTTCTATTTGCTCCTTCCGTATCATATTGCAAATTTTCCGAATCTTCCTGCTCTGCTTCTCTTTGCTGTCCAGGCTCATGGTGATTCTTGCTGGGAGCAGCCAGTAATACCCGTGCCACCATCTGAGGGCTTTACGGCTTAGAAGTGTCTTCCACCAAATAAACGATTCTGCCATTTTTAGCCACAAGCTTGGTTCATCCAAGTGTCCTGAATTGCTATGACAAGGGTCGTCTTTACTCCAATCTGATCCTCGTTTCCATCGGAGACACTTCTACTTGTCCCCTGGCCCTCACTAGAATCAACCATGGTCACCCCTTACAGCTTTGGAGGCTTTTCCAAGCCCACTCCTGCTCCAAACTCTTCCAACCTTTTTCCAAAGTCTCGTCCACATTTTCGGGTATAGCTATTTCACTGATCCCATTCCTCAGTAAAACAATTTTTTTTTTTGAGAGGTGGGTACTGGTGATTGAACCCAGGGTTACTTTACCACTGAGGTGTATTTCAGTACTTTTTATTTTTATTTTGAGACAGAGTCTCACTAAGTTGCTGAGGGTGGCCTCGACCTTTCAATCCTCCTGCCCCAGCCTCCTGAGTCACTGGGATTACAGGTGTGCACCACCACATCCAGCAGTACCAATTTTTTTATATTAGTCCATTTTCCATTGCTACAACAAAATCCCTGGTACTGGGTACTTACTTCATAAGAGAAGAGGTTTATTTAACTCACAGTTTTGAAAGCTGAGAGTCCAGACAACATGGAGCGAGCTGTGGGTAGGGCCCCTTGGCTGTGTCACATTACAGCAGATGGCGTTTTAGCAGCACATGTGAAAATGAGAGAGACAGAGACAGGGAGCCAGAGAGCAGGGAAGAGCCATCTTGCTCTTTTATAACAAACCTCTTCCAAGAGCAATGAGAGCCCATCAGAACTATGTCAGTTCTTTCCCTCTGGCTCCACTTCTTAAAGGTTACACCACCTCCAACGTCACCACCCTGGGGACCACACAGGCACCACTGGGAGAAAAATCATATCAAACCACAGCAAGCCCCCAGCCCATCTCTGGTCCTGGGAGCCCCGTCATGACACCTCTACCCCCACCTCGCCCTGTTATCTCGCAGCACCGGGGATGAGCACAGCCCAGGGAACTGGGGTCACCTGGACCAGGTGGCTGCTCTGCGCTGGATCCAGGACAACATTGCCAACTTTGGAGGGGACCCAAACAATGTGACCATCTTTGGAGAGTCAGCAGGAGGAGAAAGTGTCTCTGTTCTTGTGAGTGCTCCTGCCCCCGCCCCACCCCGGACCTCTTGGAGACCAGTGGATCCAGCCACAGGCTCCTCTGTTACAAAAGACCTGGATTCAGGGTTGACTCTGCTCACTGCCTGGCTTCAGATGGGGGAGAGTCAGGGCCCAGACCCTCTTTTTGTCCTGGGGCCAGCAGCATCTCCAGCCCAGACTGCAAGAGGGACTTTTCTCCCTCCTTCCTAATCATTTTAATATTATGAACTATAAATAAAAGGTCAGGAGGAGGGTTTGATAGGAGGTCACTGCTGCAGTGGAAGCCAGATCTGCGTGCTGAGGGATGTGCTCACCAAGACAGTCAGGGGCTTCCTCTGGGGTGGTCTGATGCCTGGTCCATGTCCATCAGGGAGGCTAGCAGACTTGAACTGAAAGATCGTGTGCCATGGGGTGAGGTCAGTGGGAGACAGTAGGGGTGGAAGAGGGAATGGAGAGGGGTGGGGAAGGGGACACGGACACAGGCACAACTTGGGGACGTGAAATGACTTGATGTGGGGAGTGAGGCTGGGAGGGAAGATCTAGAAGGTTTGAGGAGCCTTAAGAAATCCTCTGATACCTTGAAGTTGACCCTGGGGTCAACTGGTCACTGTAGTTTTCAAACATCTACTGGTTTCATAGTTGGATACTCAGAAGAAAATGGTGATATATATTCTTAAAGTAGAAAAGAAAGAAAAAAAAAGCAAATAATCCCAAAGAAGAAAGAAGTCCTTCGTATTTCCACTGTGCAAGGAGAGTCACTGTGGAGGTTTTGAGATGCATTTCTCAGTCTTTTTTGTAAGACTTTCTCTCTCCCCCACCTTTCTGTCAGTGATCTCTCCTCTTGGCCTCTGGACCACCTACCGCGGGTGGCCTAGGCATCGACATTTTAGCACTTTCCTTGACATTTCAGGATATCATGACTGCTTCCCTAAAGGCCAAACACCCTTCTGCTGCAATATTTTGTTTAATTATTGGGTAGCATTTCATGATAAGGCTGAAAAAGAAAAATGTTTATTTACCCAACTTCATGACATTTAGAACCCCGAATGATTCCCAGTTTTTACGATAATAATCATCACGCACGGTGGCTGTGTGCCTCCATAATGGAAGGATCAGAACTTGTGGCTCGGAGCTGCCCAGCTCCCTCTCCAGTGCCTTTGCTTGTCATGATGGGCCCACACCACTCCCAGTTCTCTCTCTTACTCGGTGCTCCGATGTCCCCCTGCGGAGGTCCTCCCAGGGGAGACAGGCCCAGGAAGCAGGCCAAGCCAGGATGGGCACTGAGCTGTCCCATCTGCTGGCTGGGTGCCAGCGTCACCAGAGAACAGGCCAGGGCAGAGTTGGCTTGGGGGACCAAGGTGGCCCTGATTCTTCCCTGTGAGCATAACCTCCACTCTCTCCGCCCCCCTCCCTCCCCAGGTGTTATCTCCCTTGGCCAAGAACCTCTTCCACCGGGCCATCTCTGAGAGCGGCGTGGCCCTCAGCCCCTGCATGTTCAGGAGGAACACCAGTGTTGGAGCTGAGGTAGGTCTCACCTCCGACAGTTCCCGCACAGTTTCCTCACCTCTCCAGAGATCCTCGGGGGTCTTTCCACGGGATCTGGGGGGACATTCTCAAAGAGCCAGTGGAATGAGGATAACTGAGCAGAGAGGAAAGGGGGCCACCTTGTCCAGCCTCCCGTTTGGAGCCAGGACACTGGGGTGGAACATGGAAATGGTTCCTGGAGCTCAGCAAGTGACCAGGGCAGAGCTTCCATTCAAACTCTCCAGACACTTGACCTCCAGCAAAGTGCCGTGTCCATCACCCCCACCTGTCCCAGGGCTTCAAGGCAGGTGTGGGGCTGGACAGGGAACAGTGGCCTGGGATTAGGTCATGTCTCTGTCGCGGACTGAGTCCTAGTGGTTCCGCTTGCATGATGTGGGTCTGGACTGATTCTTCTCTGAGGACCTTGTGGCCAGGGCTGGTTTCCGGAGAATTCATTTACTGATTTGTTCTATATTCCACAAAGTTTTGATATATCATATATCTAGTCACCACTGAAATCATCCATTCCAGCTGGAGAGATAGCTTAATGACATTAATGATCACATATCGTGGAAATGATACAATTTCAACTATAACAAGAAAATTAAAGGAACCAATTAAAGGAACAGGATGGGTCTGGTGGTGCAGGCCTATAATCCCAGAAACTTGGGAGGCTAAAGGAGGAGGATTGCATGCTTGAGGCCAACCTCAGCAATTTAGTGAATGCTGTCTCAAAATAAAAATAAAAAGAGTTGGGGATGTACCCTGGGGTTAGAGTGCCCCTGGTTCAAATTCCCGTAATGTGAGAGAGACACACACAGACAGGGACAGAAATAACAGAATCTGATCTAATGATTAAACCCACAAGGAGCATTTAGTCCCGGTGTTATCATCATCAACAGGGTTAGTTCTGAGGACCACCCATTGGATCTCCCGATGTGGCGGGATTTGGAGCTGCTTTTGGCAGAGTGGCTGGAGAGCACTGGATAGAAAGGGGCTGACAAGCAGGAGGGAGGACTTGGAGACATGAGAATCTGTAGAATGTTCGAGATTTGGTTCAGAGGGTTCTTTGGTTATAAGCAACAGATGCCCAGATGCCCAGGCTCACTTCAAGAAGGAGGCATTTATTTTTTTTTTCAAGGAAATTAAAGTGGCAGAGATGAAGCTGCACTTTGTGAACAAAAGAAATCACAAATTTTGGAGCAAAGGGAATCCAAGACTCTCTTACTCCTGCCCTTTCGCTGAGCACCGATTCTGTAGCAGGCCCTGTTTGAGGCTCTGGGGAGCCCACAGCCCCCTACCCACCATGGCCCCATCATCGCAGAGCCTACCCTCGTCCCTCTATGACTTCTCCAATGTGGCCACCACCTCTGCCCCTGGGATTGATTAGGAACTCCAGTTTGGTTGCAGACAGCGGAAGCTTTCTTCTCTGTTTTAGAAAATGAATGGCTCCCTCTAACAGCTCTCGGTCACCATGGGATTGGAAACCAGACTGTGGGATTTGGGGTTCCATGCTCCTGATAGACCCTCGTGCCTATTTTAGCAGAAATCAGCTCACAGAGATGCAGCTGTGTAACCAGCTCGTGCCTCAATTTTAACTAGTTAACAGAGGAGTACGAAGTGGGGCCCAAACCCACACCTGCCGGCCTGGGGTGTTTTCAGCTACCTACCGCCTCCCCCTGCAGCCTTCGGAAGTCAGGCACCGCGGAGGGGAGGAGCACTGCTGTTGAACTCTGCTGTTATCTGTGGTCTCTACAGCAAGTTGCTGCCGCAAGTGGATGTCCCACCCACAGCTCCGCCGCGATGGTTGAGTGCCTGCGCCAGAAGTCGGAGAAGGATCTCTTGGAGACCACGAAGAAAATGGTAGGTGCCTCCATTCCCAGGGCCCCCACCCTGTTCACCAGGCCCCAGGCGCACTCTCTTCTTGCCCGCATCAAGTCACTCAGTTTCTCACCTCTCAGGAACAGTGTCAGGCTCCTGATCCCAAGTGGTAATTTTGTTTTGCCCTTTTTATGGTCCAACACCTCAAATGTCAACCGGTCCAACAATCACATGATGCAGAGTTGCATAGCAATCCCCCGGCTTCATCAAAAGTCAATATTTTGTCATTGCTGTGCTCAGATGTCTTTTCAAGAAGTTGAACATTTTATATCCACAGAAGTAACCACCATCCTGCATTTGGGGGTTGAGGGTATTAAGCACAAAGATTTTCAGGAAGGCGTTACAATGTGGCTAGCATTGATTCAGAAACTATAACCCAGTAGTGGCCCAATCCTCTACGTTTGCTGAGATTCTGCCTCAATTGTGAGGCTAAGATGACCATCCATTCATGCATTCCTTCACCTATCACCCACCCCTCCATTCATCCATCCATCCATTCATCATCTAATTGTCCGACTATCTAACCATTAATCCATTCAATCCATTGATATCCTTCCATAAATCCAGTATCAACCCGTGATGTTTCCTTGAACCATTTCCAATCATTTTAACATTCTCGCATCTTCTAGCACCGTAAATCTTCACTCCATCATCCACTCCAACCAAAGCAATGATCCATCCTCCATATATAGCTGTCAGGCTCAATTCGCGCATTCATCTGATTCACCCCCACCCCCTGAACAACTGCTTGGGGGGAGCGTGGAGGAGGGTGTCCAGGGAGCGATGCAGGTAGGATTGAGCATGGCTCTTGCTCACCAAGAACCATCCCCAAAGAAACACGCCTACGGGTTCCATGGTTAGATGAGGTGAGAGTTCAAAGAGAGGACGCATTCATTTAGTCAGCTGAGTGCTTTCCAGATGACACTGGAAGACTGGTGGACCCTCATTGTGGTTTGTCACCACAGAGAAGCTTACCCAGCAGAACAAAGCCCGTGCATGCGGGGCCAATGGACCCCCTCCCTTGGTTGCAAGGTGTCAGTGTGAGCTCAGAAGAAGCTGGAACCCTGGGCCTCTTTATCTGGACCCTGGACAATGCTCCTAGGCCCTGTGGCAGGCCACGGCATGAGGCACTGCCCACATGTCCATGGGGTGAAGCCAGTGTGACTTTGGAACTTGGGTCCTGGCTCTTCAGGTTCACACAAGGTACGCCAAGTTTTCCAAGAAGTAAACAAGTGTACTTTCTAATGCCTTGAAAGAGGCAAATCCACCCCATTTTGGCACAAGAGGACCTTGCTTATAAGGAGAGGAGGGCACAACCACAGACGTCCTCTCTGGAGCTCCGGCGGCCCTCACTGTAGGTCCCGGGGTCGTCCTTCCCTTGCTGGCACCTGCCCCTGCCCTCTCTTGTGCCTCCACCCTGTGCCCGTGTGCAGCTCAGACCCTGTCCTGACTGCCTGCTCTGGGCCCAGCCAAGGAGGCCCTGGGCGCGAGGCCCTGATACCTCTGGGTATCAAAAATCAGAAAAATCAGATTTTCCCCCAAGGAAGCCTTTCTCACCACGTCTTTTGCCTTTGTCTTTACAGAAATTCTTTAGTCTTGATTTATCGCAAGACCCCAAAAAGGTAAGGCCCTTTGGCTTGTTGATTACAGGTTTTGCGTCTGAAGACATTTGAGCTCCAATTCACAATGAATGAAAGAATTGTTCTTTGTGGAATCATAATCACTCCTTGCGTATGTGTTTCTGAAGCCCAAAGAGGGGAGGTCCCTTGTTAGGGTTACATAGGCAGGTGGCCCTCTCCCCTGACTGCAGCTCAGGTGCTCCCAGCCATCACCTCTGCGTGCCCTGGACTCAGCCACCCTTTTCCTTTACATTTCCTGCTTCCAGAAAGGCCCAGTGGGAGGAGACCGCTCTAGGACATTCTCAGGAGGAAGAGATAACTAGACAAGGGGCTCAGGAGTCTTTGCTGAGGAGGACACATCCTCCTCGGGAGACCCCAGGGTGATTAGCGGTGCAGGGAGGGAGGGAAGGAGGCCCCAGGATCTCAGTCTTGAGGACACGGCCCTCCTCTCAGGACCTAGGAAACCCCAACAGGATCCTCCCGACTCCTCCTTCTTTCCCTCCCACCTCCTAATGTTTCCAGGATCTGGTGACATCGACTGAGCACCCTCTTACAGCCCTGTCCTCGGCTCCCTTCCAGGAGTTCCCAGAACTTCTCTTAAAAGTCAGATGAAATGAGATCGATTCAGACATCCATCAGAGTTTCAGAAGCACTGATTACCTTGCAGGATGTGATTTGGCAGCTGGGATTTGGCAGTGGCGCTGTTGTAGGGACAGAGGAGGCCAGGCACCGAAGACAGCAGGAAACAGTTTTATTTGGCTGCAGCCAGGTTCAGAGGGCACAGCTTTTGCTGTAATCAATCAATCCCCTGAACCCCGAGTTCAAGGAGTTTCAGAGTTTTATACCCAGCGTGTAAAGGGAGGGGCTCAGAAGTTCACATAAAAGCAGCTTTTTCTTTCACTGTTCTGGGCAAGTTGACCCTTCAAGGACCACACCTGAGAAGGGGAGAGCTTCTTCTCCCCTCTCTTTCCTCCCCCTGCCAGCTGTTACCATGGAGCCCGGTTGGTAAAACTTATCTTGAAAATGGAGACATCTCTGTGAAGCCCAGCTCAAGACCAGAGGCCTTGTTTGCACTTTTCTTCAAAGGACTATACTGGATGTTTGTGAAAAACTAGTAAGGGGTGTCCAGCACCTGGAGTGCTGGTATCTTCTCGGCCAGTGGCCAAGTAAAACAGGGCGACATGAAAATAGGAAGTTTACCTACAATGGACTCTTTTGCTGACAGTCCTAAGTCGCCGTGGTGAAGAGGGCTCTCCTGTGGAGAAAGGGGGAGCCACTTCGGCACAGGCAAGAGTCCCTGCTTTCCTGAAGCGTTTCCTTCCAGGGGGAAGAGAGCACAATGGGGAAAAAAATAAAATAACATGAGAGATGTGGTGTGTGGTCATGGTCAGAGGTAAGGTGAACGAGGTTAGGGGCTGGTGTAGGGGCACACGCCTGTAGTCCCAGCGACTCAGGAGGCTGAGGCAGGAGGGTCACGAGTTCCAGCTGCCTTAGCCACTTAGTGAGACCCTGTCTCAGAAGGAAAGAGAGAGTTGCCCAGTGGTCTGGATGTAAATAGAGGGGTCAGCAGATGGGTTGATGAGCAGGTGACCTTGGAGTCAAGCTCTGGAGGAGGAAAGGAAGCCAGCTGTGAGGACAACTGCAGGAGGAGTAAGTGTTCCTGGCAGAGGGGACAGCAACTTCAGGGGCCCAAGAGGCCCCTGTGTGTGGAGTGGAGGGAGCGAGTTGGAGGCTGAGGAGGTCCTGGTCATTGGGGTTGGGTGGTCACTGGAAGGACGTGACTATGACCCAGCAGGAGATGGGAGGTGCTCAAGGGCTCTGAACAGAGCAGGGATGTGGTCTTCGATTTTACGACAGTCCGATTCACTGCAAGCTAGAAGGGGCAGAGGAGAGGCCAGAGCAGACACAGGAAGGCCGGCGGAGAGCCTGGCCTCTACAAGCCAAGGGAGCCTTGTGCCTTAGACCAGGGCCAGAGCAGTGGCTGGAGTCCTGTGAGCTCCGAGAGGAAGTGAGGGAAATGGGGATGCCCCTGAGTTCTCTGACCCACGCTGCGGCCCTCACAAGGAACCAGCAGCAGCCAAGGAGTGCACGGTGGCAATTACTGTGGTCCCCACTGCTGCTGATGTCACTGTCCCCCCACAGGCTGTCCCCGTAGGGCCTCAGGTCTGTCTTCTGGATTTGTACCACTTTCTATTCCTCTTTCGGTCCTGGCTTTCACACCCCTGGTGTCACCAGACTTGCCTTTCTTTATAAAGCGCGTCCTCTCCCTTCTTAAAAGCCTGGCTTTGTTTGCAAAACAGATTGGCTTCCTTCCATCGAATCGGCCTTCGAAGCCTATCTGAGTGTCTGAGTGCCTGTGATGTGTCCCAGGGTGGGCAGAGAAGGTGCCCTACAGAGGCCCTGTGTCTAACCCTGCCCCAGGGCATTCCGTGAGCACAGGGACTTTGGCAAGCTCATCTGTCCCCTCCCTCATGCCATTCCCACAATGTTCCCCAGAGGGAAATGTGGCCCATAGAGTACGGAGCTGGAGAGGGGCACCGGAGGCTGGTGTCTGCTGGGGTCTGCAGTAGCCTGCGCATCAGTAATACCCAATGTTAACTGAGCCTTTTCCAGGTATTGAGCACCTGAGCATTGCGTGTGTTCTGTCTTTTGCTCCCTGTGGGTTCCTAGATGAGAAAACCAAGCGACCCATGAGGGGAGGTTACTTTCCCAAGTTACTGGCTAATAGGTAGCAGAGCCAGGGTTCAGCTCCAGGACACAGGCTCTTCACAGCTACACCTTGATGACTGAGTTTGACATAACGATACCCAGAGCCAGCTTCCCAAGTGGTGACACGTGCATCCACTTGACTGTGACCCTGTATTTTGCATCAAAGGTAAATCAGAAAATTAAGAAATTTATCAACGTAATATCAGTCACCCTGGATTCTTTAACTCATGGTATTCCATTCAGTGGAGGCATCTTGAGGGTGGGGTGCTCTGCTCCTGTGCAAAGCAAACGGTTGATCCGTGAAAACTCATATTTAAATAGAGATGGATAATTTTCCAAGGCATAGAAAAGATGTTTGCTTAATGTTGTCAGTTAGACAGCAAGAAAGCAATCACCGCACAAACTATTCATCATAAGCTTTTACAAAGAAATAAATACTTAAAAAATAAATGTAGATAGCAAGATAAAGCTGGGGATACAGCTCAGTGGCACAGCACTTGTCCATCCTGTATGAGGCCCTGGATTCCATCCTAGTACCACAAAATAGAGAGAGGTTGGAGGGGGGTGGGAGGGAGAGAGAGTCAATCCTCCTTAATCATCAATTCTGTCCTTGTGAATTCTCCTATTTGCAAAATCAAACGCACAGCACTTTGGTGGTTATTTACAGATAGGTGCAGAGGGCTAAAAGTTTGAGCCACATGAGACATGTTCCCATCTGAAATCAAACAAAACAATTTTGTCTTCTTGTTTCATCTTCTGTCCTAACTAGTGCCATCTATTTCATGCCAGCTGTGTGTTTTGTTGTTGTTGTTTTGTGAACATTGGTGCTTTTCGTTAGTACTTTCTCTGTTTAAAATGCCCACTCGGCACAGTGCAGATGCGCTGCCTGGTGTTCCTTAGCTGGGTGCCTTGGGGAGAAAATGCCTGTGACAGACAAGCTGGGTTCAGCCTCGGGCTGTGGTGCTCTTGGCCACGCACCAGGAGCAGCACCTCCGCAGCATCCCTGAGCCTGCCTCTCTGCAGGTGAGGCCATCCTGGGAGGTGCTGATATAACATCTGGGTGAAGAAGAGGTTAAACCTGGGAACTCGTGAAATGAGGAAGGAAGGACATTAAGAGCCGGTATTGGACAGCATGGTTGGGAGGTCACCTACAATTTGCATGTGGGTGACCTAGGGCCAGGGAGATGTTAATCCCTCCTGCCTGGTGTGTTATTATAAGTTAATACGATGCATAACTGATTCTTTGTGAGAAATCCATGTGATCTAAAGCATCTTAAACCAGAGACTTACACATAAAACAAAGTCCACGGGCCTCATAGGAACCTTGGTCCTCATTTCCCCGTGGAGCTCTGGCTCAGTATCCACCGATCCAGGATTCACAGCACTTTACAGAACGTAACGACCGTGAATAGCAAGAAGCAACCACAGAGGGTGTGCCTGGTCCACAGCGCAGCTGTCTAGGGCAGCAGAATAGGTCACCAAGAGACAGAGAAAATACCCCACAAGGTGTGCAAGACAGAAAGCTTATGAAGACCCTTCAGGGGGACGGCCTGGTGGTGACAGGCTGGACAGGGCATATCCACCCCTCAGGGTGCTTTGTCCAGTGGTGGATGACCACCTTCACCGTGCTCTGCTCTGTGTCAGTGACCTCAGGGAGAGGGGTTTCGTAGGCTGGGCTACAGAGCAATGGCATCGTTCACTTCACTTGTCCCTTGGATGACCAGCCTCTCAAGGAACTTGGCATGCATGCAAGTAAGCAGCTTTCCACAGAGAACACTCACGGGCCCTAATTCCTAGCGTGTGTGAGAGCCAGTCAGCATCCTTCAAGATAATATTATCTAGGCATCTGACCTGCTCTCATTGTTCTCCAAAAAAAAAAAAAAAAGAAAGGGCTGGAGATATGGCTCAGTGGTTAAGCACCCCTAGCTTCAATCTAGGCTGAGTTCTTGGGAACATAAAGGAGCATTTCAGGGATATGGTATTTTACTCTCCTCCTTTCTCCAAGAATGACACAGATCAACAGAGAGATATAAAGACAGACAGACAGACAAATAGATAGAAATATATGCACATTTCAAATTGAATGGTAGATAGGTTTAAGTGTGTATGTGTATCTATCTCTCTATATCATAGATCTCTCTATGTATGATAGGTTTAGCATCCCTGATCTGAAAATATGAAATCTAAAATGCTCCAAAATATTTTGAGGGCTGTAATAATGTCATGGGTAGAAAACTCACACGTGCCCTCATGTGACAAGCCCTGGTGTAATTCCAGGTACATTGAAAATAGTGTGTTCAGACTTGAGTACCATTTCTAAGATATCCAATTATGCAATATTCCAAAAATAAAAGGAATCTTTAAAATCAGGAAGACTTCTGGCTGCAAGCAACTTAGATAAAGAATACCCAACCTGGCTGGGCACGATGGAGCATGTCTGTAATCCCAGTGACTTGGGAGGCTAAGGTTCAAGGCCAGACTCATCAATTTAGCATGGCCCTAAGCAACTTAATGAGACTTTCTCAAAAAAAAAAAAAAAGTTAGAAAGGGCTAGGGATGTGGCTCAGTGACTAAGCACCCCCAGCTTCAATCTCTGGTACCCAAATAAATAAATAAATAAATAACCTGTATATATTTCAATTTGAGTGAATATCTCTGCTCCCCCGACTAGTTGTCACCTTATCAATGCTACTAATTTCTATCCTATCAGAGACTTATTCACCTTATTAGGAGCCTGCGTTTCTGTTGCCACTGCCAATGGCCATATATATGGTCCATGGGGCTGGCCTGGCCCTCAGACAGGCAGAGGGGGATGGGCGTGTTTCCTGGGGAAGGAGAATCACAGACATGACCTGCTCTCTTCCCTAGAGATACCCTTTCCTCACAACTGTGATTGATGGGACAGTGCTACCAAAGGACCCTGAGGCGATTTTGGCTGAAAAGAATTTCAACACAGTCCCCTACATCTTGGGAGTCAACAAGCATGAATTTGGCTGGTTTATTCCAAAGGTGAGAACATACAAGCCACTTAAACAGATGGACCCCTGATCACCTATCTTCCCTCCAACTTCTGGTCCCCTGAGTTCTCCAGTCTCAAATCTCTTCCTCTGAATTCAGTGCAACTGTCCCCATTGCCACAAGTCAACATTTCCTGGGATGCCCCAACTGACCCTGGGGTGCCAGAGCCCCGGCAACCCCTCCCTTCAAACACTGATTGTTTTCCTATTAAAGAATCCCAACTTGTCCAGGTGGGAGGGCCAGAGTAGAGACAATAATTGTAATAAATAAAGTAGAAAACAAAGTATCTTTAGGAAAAGGAAGGAGCCGGGGGGGGGGGGGGTTCAGAGAGTGAGATCTGGGCCAGCCCCTTCCACCTTGGGCTTGGACTCATGGGCCCATAGGTCACCCCATGTGCTCCCAGGCACCATATGGACAGAGTCAGAGAAACTTGCTTCTCTTCGAGTTGAAACTGGCTTCTGAAAGGGAAGAGGCTTTTCTTCTCTTAAAGATAAACCAGTTGAAAGCAGATGGAACAGGGTTTCTTCAGTAATAAGCTCTCAGTGGGGCAAATTCCCTGATGGCAAATGCTGGAAATGTCTTAAGTCTGGGATGCTGGGGAGGCACTGTGGGTGGGGGGTGCATCACCTGGCTCACCTGGGGCATTTGATGATCAGGCTCAGCTGCGGTAAGGCCCCCACGGAGGTTAGGGCTTATCCTTCTACCAGGACTGGAAGAGAACTCAAGACTGATGCCCTCAAAGGTTCACATTTCAAAGTGACAATTTTTTTTTTTAAATGCTCTCAGGTCCTTGAGGAAACAGTTCTGTATGGGATATTTCTATCTCGAAGGACAGAGAAAGAATTGATAATTGCAAACTTTGCAATGTAAATGCCTTCAAAGAGGGTCTGGGGCCTGCTTGGCTGGAGAAAAACAATATTTCCACCTGGAAATATGGCAGGCATTTTAGAGGGCTGGGCTCCTCCTAGGACATGTCCTTAAGCCACTAGCAGCCAGGCTCGAGTTGGGTCAATGCAGAGGTTGGACAGGATTGTCACATGCTGAGAGTTCTACAGTTCTCACTTCAGAAGGGTTTCAGAGGTTATGACTAAAGGACAAACCCTCATGGGGGGTTTTGGCTTCTTCAGTCTGTGAAGGTGTGATCTTTCCCCTCGGTCCCTAAGCCCTCTACTTCAGCCTTCGCCTGGCCAGCACCTGCCTTCTCTGGGCTGACCCTTGGCTGGGTTCTAGCTGATAGACAGAGGTTGACCTAAAGATAAAGATATATTTAAATAGCAAGGACAGCTTCTCCTAAACATCTGTTTACCTTCTTTGCACTCCTTGACTTTCTAGGTACAAGTTCATTTGATTCATTTATTTTGTTTAATGCATCAAAGACCCACACCCTTCAGAGAGGGGCCAAAGGACCTTCATTCTGCACTGCTGTGTTGTTTGTCTCGTTTGGTTCTTTCCCTTAATTCCTGATGATTCACAAATGCTAAGCCATTTTTCCCCCCCAACAGGCGATGGGCTATCCACTCTCTGAAAAAACATTAGACCAGAAGATGGCCACGAAACTCTTGTTGAAGTCCTTCCCACTTGTTGTAAGAGTCTAGGAATCGTGGGGGTTGGTTAAGAAAGAAAGAAGGGCTGGGGGCTTGCTCCAAAGTAAAGATCAATTCCAAGGCAGAGCAAAGCGTGGGATCTGGTGTCCATGATCAATGGGGCCTTCTTTGCTGGCTGGTCACTTTATTGATGATTTCAGAACCTTTCAGAGAAGCAGTCTACTGATGCCATCGCGGAGTATTTAGGAGACACAGAGGACCCTACCAAAAAGAAAGACCAGTTCATGGACTTGATGGGAGATGTCATGTTTTGTGTCCCGACTGTGCTTACGGCCCGTGGCCACAGAGGTGAGTCTCAGAGGTGGAGTGGGAGAGGGAAATGGACTCACCAGCCTGATGTGGGATCCACCCGGCTCCAGCACAGACAGATGTGGGATCTGGGAAGTTCAGACCTGAGGGCGGGTTCCACGTGGCCCGGGGGAGGGTGCGCTCCTGTTTGGTTTCTGCTAGTAGCAAACTAAAAAAAATTAAAAAAAAAAAAAAAAAAAAAAAAAAAAGTTCAAGTGCAAGGAGTTTAATTTGGGAGGTGATAGGAGGTGATCCTGGAAAACACCCGTGGGGAGATGAGGAAGAGAGACAGGAAGAAGATAACAGTTGTCATAGTTCAAATTTGAATGTCCCCCAAGGCCCATGTGTTAGAGATCTGGTCACAGCCAATTAGGAACATTGGGACAAGGGGGAATTTTTAGAAGGGACAGCCTAGTTGAATGAAGTTAGGTCCCCAGGGACTTGGCCTTGAAGGAGATATTGGAACCCCAGACTCTCTCTTTGTTTCCTGAGTGGCATGAGGTGAACAGGACACCTGAAGGCATGGTGTCCCCCGCTGCTGCAGGTCCTAGCAACAAAGCCAAATGATTGTGAACTATAATCACAAGCCAGGACGGGTCCTTCCTCCTGACAAGTCGGTTGTGTCCCATGTTTGGTTTAGCAACAGGAAGGGAACTGACACAGAAGCCAATGGAGGATGTCCCGTCCAGCGATGCCTCCCAGGGTCCTGTGGCTCTGGGGAGCTCTGAGAAACAGGCCCTCCTTCTGGGTGCAACTGAAGAGCCTCACAAGACCTTTCTTTTCCTACCAATCTGCATCCACCTAATCTGCAAGCCAGGAAATGTCTCCCTGGTCCTGACTTCGAGACCCATGCTGCAAGTGTTTTCAAATTCAGTACTTTATAAGCATCATTTAAAAAAAAACAGCAGATCTAACATCTGCCCAAGCGCCCTCAGTACATGTGCCAAATCCACTTCGCCTCCTGAGGGTTCCCAGGAAGCTCTTCTGCCCTTCCATAAACCTGGGTGTGTGTGCCACTCTGTCTGATCTGTGATGTCCCCACCTGCATGTCATGGGGCTCCGCTCATGCTGGGCTTGTGTCTTTGCTCTGAGATTTCAGGACTTTTGAGTTCAGGGATTTGCCAGGACTATATGGATTTGGTCAGCTTTTATTTATTGTATTTGTCTCATTCTTCCCAATCAAAAGAGTGCCTCTGAATATAAAATTCATATGTTATAATTGTAGAAAGTTTTGAAAAGAGGAAACCAGATATCACTTAGAAGTCTTCTACTCAGAGGCATCTGCTATAAATTTTTTCTATATTATCTTCTGATAATTTTTCTACATCTTATATATAGTTTAAAATTAATTTATATAGTTATTTTGGTCAGGAAGCACTGTATTTGGGAGATTTCCTCAATGTCAATGAAAATCCGTAAAAATATATATTATTATCAGGTACGTAAAACCTCCTATTTCTATCCTATTGACTGCTTGTATTCTGATGCAACAAATAACATTATGCAGACCCTTATTGCATAAATGATTAATCATATGTCTTCTATTTTTTTTTATGATTGAGTCTTAGTCACTAAACTGGACCACAGGAACATTTTAAAGCTCTTGATACATATTGAAAAATTGCTTTCCAGTGTATTCAAATGCAGATTTCTTTTCTTCTTCTTTTTTTCCTGGTGCTAATGATCAGACCTTGGGGTGCTGTACCACTAAGCCACATCTGCAGCCCTTTTCAGCTTTTATTTTGAGACAGGCTCTCACTAAGTTGCTTAGGGCCTCACTAAGTTGATGAGGCTGACTTTGAATTTGCAATCCTCCTGCCTTAGCCTCCCAGACTGTTGGGATTACAGGTGTGTGACACCACCAAACCCCTTGAAGACTATGAACTTCTTAACTTCTTTTATCACTTGGAATACTGAGGTTAAAAATTAAAAATAGGGGTAAGGGTGGTGGCTCCTTGGTAGAGCACTTGCCTTAGCACATGTGAGACAAAGGGTTCAATCCTCAGCAGCACATATAAATAAATAAATAAAACAAGGGTATTTTAATTAATTTGCATTGGCTGCATTCCATTGGCCAAACCTAGCATTAGAAGCAGAAAAAGGGAGGCTTGTCCTGCCCAAGTTAGGAGGGTGCTGCCATTTCTGTGTATTGGTGTGGTTGTGTTATAGTTAAGAATTGGGGCCATCAATGCTATCTGCCCCAAGGAAGTGTTTTTCTATCTAGCTTAATTTTTTTTTTCTCTGTTTAGTTCTTTCTCATCTTATAGACTTCTATTAAATGTTACCTTAGGAAAGACTGAAATAGTCTTCGATGAAAATATTGTTATCTGCTCAAAAAAAAAAGTATGTTGACCCCCAATTGGAGTCTTCATACACGTACTTTGTTGAATGATGTCTATCACATTCCACCATCCTTGCTAATCCCCTGCCCCTCCCTTTCCCTCCCAGCCCTCTTCCCTGTGGAGAATTCATTTACTCCTCCCATGCTCCCCCTCCCTATCCCACTGTTCATTTTATTTTTTTTCCTGCATTTTCCAAGTTTCTTGCTGTAACCAAGTAGGGAAAGGCTTGATGTTTCTCTACCAGCCAAACTTAGGGCCTCACCCTTGCCCAATTAGAGCAACCCCTCCTCTGTGGACATTATGACCCATGCAACCTGCAGAGGTCTCCAGGCTGGGGGGTCCCTGGGTTTGTCCTGAAGGACCAGGGACTGGTGGCTTAGATGACCCAATGAGAAGGAGAAGTGGAATCTTCTTGGGGCTTGGACAGGGGGCCTTGGTGGTAGATGAAAAGGCAGAGAAGAAGAAAGGTCAGGAGAGAGGCAGGGTCTCACTTCCTGACCCCGTCTCTTCCCTGCCACCATCTTGTCACCTTAATGCACCCTGGGTGAGGAAGGAAGTGAGATTTGCGAGGTGACAGAAGTATGAATCCCCCCACTTTGCAGTTTCCTGAGACGCAGAGATGCGTGCTTCTCTTTCTGCCTGTGTTTGGGTTTAAATATCCTCACTTTCAGAAAAGCCACTTGGTTTTTGCTTCCTTCTTCTCTGAGTAGGTGCGAAAATCACTGGAAATGCTCAAAACTAGGCAGAACAGGAGACAACAACCAGGTTCAACATTCTCTTGAAACAAATGAGCACGAGTCTGTTTTCGACGATGCACAGTGTTAACTGGGCACATAAAGATGTTTTGTGTGTGAATGTGGATGGGACCAATGTCCCTATAATGAGATTTTAAGTGGATCCACCCAAGGGGTCGACATTCATTCCTTCCAGCAACAGCTGGCCCACGTCCCATTTCCACCTCGACCAGCTCTGCAGCCGGAGGCCAGTCCCTGGGCTCTCCAGGAACTCTGTCCCCGTCCCAGGCTGACACCCAGGGGTTTCCTGCACAGCCAGAGACCTTGAGACCATCCAGCTGTGTGTCTGGTGATGTGAACTGTGCACAAACCTGTATCTTCTCAGATGCCGGAGCCATCACCTACATGTATGAGTTTCAGTATCGCCCGAGCTTCGCATCACGTGAAAGACCCAAGTCGGTGGAAGGAGACCATGGGGACGACGTCTACTCTGTCTTTGGGATGCCATTTTTAAAAGGTAACGGCTGTGCTGGCTGCAAGCTTGTGGACAGTAGGCCTGGGTTCCAGTGTTGCTTTGGTGGCCTTGAGCAACTTCTGCTGTCCCAGGCTGAGCTTCTGACTCCCTGGAACAGGGCTGAGCTACCCAGAGCAGTTCCCAGCCTCTCTCCTGCTACTATGCAAGGAGGAGGTATGTGCGTGTGTCCTGAGCCAGAGTGACTCTCAGAATCCTGACCTGTGACATCAATGAGAGAGGTGGTGGTCCACCTGCAGGGCCCTCCTCTATAATAAAAATGCTGCTGCTTGATTTCCACTTTAAAAGGCATCTCAGAATGTGAGGAAGGGTGAGGTTAAAACTGGTGATGACTTCAAATCCACTGTCATATGTAACCGTCTGTCTATGTCTGTATCTAAAAGTCATCTATTCTACCTAGACCAGTAAAATAATACTAAAAATAGTAATAATGTAATATTTTTAAGAAACTTTTCACAAGTGTCTTTGATATGTGAACTCAGCAGTTGCAGATGACTTGTGACCCACCTCATGGCTGTTCATGACACACCAGGCGTCTCCCAGTCAGGTGACTCCTTAGGCTCTTAGCATGTCTGATATTTTTCAGACTCTCTCGAAATGTGAATGCACACAGGAGATTAAGAAACAACCCGAGAGCTAGAAATCCTACAAGATAAAGGAAACCCCGGGGTGACTTTTGGACCTTGAGTGCGCAAGGACAGGATAAGTGAGCAGAAGACAGAGGCAACCAGCTTCCCGATGAACTGCGTGCCCGTGGCTGAGTCCTTTACTCAAGATGTGTATGTGTGTGTGTGTGTGTGTGTGTGTATGTGTGCGCGTGCACGCCAGGGACCGAACACAGGGATACTTGACCACAGAGTCACATCCCCAACCCTTTGGGTATTTCACTTTGAGACAGGGTCTTTCTCAGTTGCTGAGAGTCATGCTAAGTTGCTGAGGCTGGCTTTCAACTCCTGATCCTCCTCCCCCAGATGCATGTCCTGCATTTCCCACAAGGTGCTGCTGCTGGCCCATGCAGTCAAAGCCTTTTTTCCTTCTTCACCAACAGGGGGCGCCTCACAAGAGGAGACCAAACTCAGCAGGATGGTGATGAGATTCTGGGCCAACTTTGCTCGCCATGGGTGAGACTGGTGGCAAACAGGGAGCAGGGTGGGTAGGTGGGTGGGCGGCACGGGGTGGGGCCTACCCTTTGGGAAGAGGTGAAAGTGCGAGTGATAGACCCCAGAACTGTGATGGTGGTGCTCTGAGAACTTACAGGCTGCCCCGAGAGATGGAGAGTTCCCTATCTCTGGAAAGCAGAGAAAGTCCAGGGGGTTCCCTGAAAGGTCTCAGAGAAATGTTCGGACCACGAAGTAGCTTTGGGTAATTTCTATTTGATTCTGTTCTCAGGAACCCCAATGGAAAAGGACTCCCCCACTGGCCAGAGTACAGCCAGAAAGAAGAGTACCTGAAGATTGGCCCCCAAACCAAGGCCGCCATGGGGCTGAAACACAGGGAAGTGGTTTTCTGGACCACGCTGAAGTCTGGGAGAGTAGGACACCTGCTTCACGAAAGACAGGAGTGTATGAACGCCACTGGCCAGAGAAGAGAGCTGTGTATGAGGGACAGAAGCACAGAGTACTCATAGTTCTGTGTGCCACCCTCCAAGAACCCCAGGGGCAAAACAGGTGTGGGTTCTGAGAGGATGGAGACTTGTGGGCTGGGCTGGGCATAGACCAGGGAGGGGGAATGTTTTTGCTTATGACCTCCATTTGTGAAATAAATGTTCTTCCTGTTATCAAATCAGTCTCTGGGACTGGAGCTAGAGATGAGGCCTTCCTCCTCAGAGAGAGTCTGCAGAGGGAGGCACCATCAGGAGATAGGAAGGCTTCACTTCTGTTGGGGTAGTTCATCCTCTGGACCTGCCCAGTCCAGCAGTATGGGACCCTGGACCTGCCTCATGTCACAGGACCCCCAACAACTTCCAACAATAGGATCTGGGATGGTCAGTGTGGAGGGTCTCCCTCCTCAATTTGGAACTATCTGTGGAGAAGGCCAGGTGCCACGGCGAGCCTGTGGCATAGTTCCATGGCTTCCTGACCGTCCCACAGTTCTGCAGTCCCCTCCTCGACATACACAGTCACCACCCAGGCCCCTCCACGAGACTCTCCCCTCCAAAACCTCTTCTGAGCCCTTCTGTACCCTGGACCGACCACTTCAGGTCTCAGCAGTGACCTCACTAGAGCAAGACCTTTAAAGTATCATTCTAAAACAGCCTCCTTCAGAAGTTGAGGGCTGACTGCTGGGTTCTGCAGCAGTCAAAGCTCTGAAGAGTCTCACTCCAACTGTGACAGTAAGGGACAGCTGGATTGTCCTCAGAATCAGAACTTTCTGCACCAGAGAGCTGAAGGGGCAAGGCACGTGGGCACCCTGAAATCCAAAGGAAGAGAGCATTTGGAGGAGAGGTGGATGTGAATGCTGGCTTATTTTCCATCGACAGGAGGAGAATTTGGTTGTCCTACGTGTGAATAGAAATATTCTAAATGGTTTAATCCAGTGCTAAAGGCTAAATGTGGCCTAGTATGACAGATTAAAATCCCTGGAACTCGAGTAGAAAAACCAAACTCAGCCCCAGCTTGCCCCATACACTCACAATCCAGATCCCTTCTGACTCCACATATGTGGGGGTTGTTCCCCACATATCAAGCAAGCAATTCTGCAGCAGCCGAGCCGCCTCTAACTCAATTGGGTTCTGATGCTGTCTCTAACAAAACTGCCCCCTCCTTCAGGTGCCAGGCACAACTCCACATGGTTTTTACCTGAACTTCTTATTGACTGGCTATAAATTGGGATTCCCAAAACTCTCTCCTTGAGTTCGATTAATTTGTTTAAGCAGCTTACTGAATTCAGGGAATTCAGTGTGTGTGTGTGTGTAAACGATATTACAAAGGATACAGATAGAAGGTGAGCTATGCGGACAGAAGCACAGGGTACTCGTAGCACAGAGTACCCATAGTTCTGTGTGCCACCCTCCACAAGCTCAGTTCTCCAGAATCTCCCCGAATCCTGACCTTTCAGACATGCGTGGGGGCTTCCTTATGTCGGCATGATTGATGAGACCATCAGAGGTTGGTAACCAGCTCAGCCTTCAGTCCCTCTCCCCTTGGGGGCTGGGGGGCTTTAAGTCCCAGCCCACTTTCCCTGCTTTTGTCTTTCCACAGACCAGCACCTTCCAGAAGCTACCTGGGGGTGCCAGCAATCATTTGCATCCAAAAAGACACTTTAGAGATTCTGAGGATTTGAGGAGACATATGCCAGGAAACCGGCCTGGCATCCAGAAATGCAATATCACCAAACCACACTCCCAGGGAGAGTCTACACTCCGACAGACTCCTCTCCGTGGACCCCTCTGTGGTGCTCATGAGAAAGGCTGAGCACGGGGAGTAAGGCTGAGAAAACCTGCTTCCAAGGGTGCGGGCCTGAAGCTCTGCCAGGTCCTATCTCCCATAAAGAACAAAAACAACCACCAGGAAGAGGGCAGCAGACCTGACCCCTCCTCAGGAACTGGTGAGCACCTGTTGAGGCCGAACAAAAGGAAAAATGTTGAGCTCTATACCTCTATGGCGCACCAGCCTCTCCCGGGTCAAGATCATTAGAGAACTTTGAGTGCTGGTGAGAGGCAGGATCCCTGAGGGGAACGCCAGGCTCCCCAAGGTTGAGACTGAACCAGGGAAGAGAAACAATTCCCGGATGCAAAGACCCAGTCCCAGGACTTTCCCGCTGGGGAAGAGTAGAGGTCTGGAGAGAGACCTTCCCTGTAGGCAGGAGCACAAGGCAGGTGTGGAGCTGAGGGCGGAGCAAAACATTTCTAAAACCCCTTCAGAACCTTCCTGCGCACAGGGGATACAGAACAGAGCTCAAGGGCACACTGGAAGAATTTGAAGCTGGTGGTGCACTTAGGATATCCAAGGTAACAGTGTGCACACATACACACACACACGCACGCACGCATGCACGCAATCAAGAAGAAAAGACACGCCCATTTTTATTTCTAAATGCCTTCAGTTTCTACTTTCTTACACATTATGTAAAGCATTGAATCCAAAAATTGTAAACACACCCACACACAGAGCAAGAAAACATCTATCGACAAGAGAGAAAGCAAACAACAGACCCAGATTCAGAGATAACCGAGGTGTCAAGCCAACAGACGGGGGACTTAAAATAATCTTATGAAAAGCTTACATGAACGGATGGGTAACGTCACGGTTTGGATAAGAGATGTCCCCCAGAGGCTCACATTTGAGACAATGCAACAAGGTTCAGGGGCAAAATGATGAGGTTATGCAAGGTGTAACCTAATCAATGGCTTAATCCACTTATATGGATTAATTGAGTGGTAACTAGAGGCAAGTAGGGTGTGACTAAACGACGTAGGTGACTGACGGTGTGTACCTTTGGGGTATATATTTTGTCCCTGCTGAGCAGAATGCTCTGTCTGAGCTTCCTGATGGCCAGGGACTGAACTGCTTTGCCACATCCTCTGCCATGATGCTCTGCCTCACCTCGAGCCCCAAGGAATGGAGTCAGCCATCTATGGACTGAGACCTGTGAAACTGTGAGCCCCCAAATAAGCTTTTCTTCCTCTACATTTGTTCTTGTCAGGTCTTTGGGTCACAGCAGCCTAGCATGCAGGCAGTGACATGGATATTGCTGGCAGCTTTTAGCCAAGTTTATTATGATAATCAGGAGCAGAAAGAGTTGAAAAACTTGCAGTTTGGCCAGAAAACTTCAAGTAAAGCTGGGGCTAAGGAAGGTGGGGTTGTTAAGAAGATGGCAGCCACTAAAGACATGGTGGATACCCCACCCAGAGACGACAGGAAATGTGGCTTGCGGGTATCTCAGCAATTGGCAAGGCCACACACTCAAGGATGTAAAGGTAAAAATTCCTTTGAGAGGAGACCATGGGAGCATCCTGCTTGCACAGAGGTGCCTGGGAAGTTGTTTCACCTTGTTCAGCCACCCAGGCACTCAGAAGCTGTTGTGACTGTGGTCCCCAGAGGCCTGACTGCTGCTTGAGATGGCAGCAGAGCATGGCATCATCTGCGGGAGGCTGGTTCTGCAGGAACGCAGGATGCTGGAGTTAGGGGGTGATGGAGGCTCCCACCGAGATTTCCAAGGAAGGCCCCGGCGGCCAGGCAAAGTGCAGCAGGGCCAGTGTCCCTGAGGGCTCTGAGACCCTGAGAGGGCAATGCATGAAGAAGTGAGACGGAGCCCCAGGATTAAGAAATGCCAGCACCATGGAGTGTCTGCCAAGGAGGGCCGCAGAAAGCAAGCTCAAACAAGCCAAAAGAGGGGCCACTGGGCTGCAACCCACAAGGCCACAGGAGCAAGCGACACAGCTCTTGGGAGAGAACAGTGGATGCCAGGTACCCCGAATCCTGAACATGGAGCCATGGGGCTTGTCTGCCCAGCTGAATCTGGGTATGCTTTGGTCCCATCTTGTCTTGCTGTGCCCCTATTTCCCCTTATAGTATGGAAGTGTTACTCTGCTCCTGTCTACAATGGACATGTGACTTGCTGTCAATGTTTACAGGGACTCGTTGTTAGGAGTTTGTCTTGAGTCTCACATGTATTTTGGACCTGGACTTTTGAGCAACGCTACAACCATTAGGACTGCGGGAACTCTGGGAAAGGGACTAAATATATTTTTCATTGTGAGATGGGCATGAGCTTTTGGAAGCTGGGGGTGAATACTATACACACACAAAAAAAAAAAAGAAAAAGAAAAAGAAAGAAAGAAAGAAAAGGAAAAATTGTAGCCAATAATAGAGAAAAATATTGAAGCATTAAAAACATTCGATCCAAAAGCAAGCAGTTAAACTGGGAAATAAAGGAACCAAGAACACAGAACCACATAGAATATTCTGTTAAACCAGATTTTAATCCAACCATACCGATAATCATGTGAAATGAAAATGTCTTAAAATTCTCAATTAAAAGAGATTATTAGATTAGATTTTAAAAGCAAGACCAACCCGGTGGTGCGTAATGAGGCGCCCACTCCGCTCCTGGATAATGCACTGCCCACAGCTTTGAAGCCTCTCCCCTCCCCCGCCCATCTTGCCCCTTATCTGGAAATGCTGATAAGCAAGGCTGGTGCTTCCTCCTTTAAGCCAAAGATCCAAACCTCCCAAAGCTCACCACGGCCTGTCCCCTAACCAAACAAAGGCCCCGGGCCAGTGTCCTTCCCTTGCTCTCTCAGGCCGTGCTGGACCTGCCTTGCAGAGACCCCAACCATGCAGGTAGCAAAATCCTTTGAGCTTTCTTGTGAGTCCGGGGGTACTGTAACCCTGGGGCGGAACTAGAGAGCTAAGCACACAGCTGGGTTGAGAGTAAGAGGCAGAAGAGACGCAGCTCAAGATCCCCCCAAGGAAAGCTGGGTTCCACAGGGACATGTCTAAGGACAAAGGGGTCAACTCACTGAGAAGCCATGGCAGTCCTCGATGTGGACACACCCAACAACAGCGTCACCGAGGGTTTGGGTTTGGTCCACTCAAGTGCAGGCCCTGGGTCAAGGATTTGGGTGTGGCCATTTGGGGGGAGAAGGTGACCCCAGGAAGCACTCAGAGAGGAGAGAAGAGAGACAGATGGGAAGCCAGCAGTGTGCTGCGAGCAGCTGGTCCTCTGTCCCAGTGGGGACCCACAGAAGATGGTCCAACACAAACCCCCAGAGCTGCTCCTGCAGAGGAGGAGGAGGGTGGGTATTCAGGCACCAAAGCCATCACTGCTCAGGAGCTGCTCCCCCTGGCATGTGACCTGTCCCAAGGAGAAGCCCCCCGTGGGGTGACTGGTGCTTGTTGAGGGAGGCTGCTCAGCCTCTGGGAACAGCAAGTGTAAGGTTGATCGGGAAGGACACCATTGTGTCTATTAGGCCACAGAGAATGAGAACAGAGTGCCCCAGAGAGGGGACCTGGCTCAAAGCCCCCCAGAAGCCATTAACCAAGCCCCTGGGGCCAAGCCAAGGCCCCCTTACTCCCATACAGGGTTCTTTCAACCACTGTGCCTGGAGCCCCCAGGCTCTCTTCACCCGGGATGACACTCTCCCCCTTGACCACACTCTGCGGCCCGTCCCTCTGTATCTGCCCACAGTTGGTCCCCTCTCCGCTTAGCTCCGGAGTGCATCATGGATTGTCAGACACCCCTTGCCCCCACCCAGGGCAGCCCTCGGAGTCCCGGGGCTCTGACATGTCTATTGACAGTTTCCTCGCAAAAAGGGTGACCAGCCAAACCTCCCGGGAATGAGTGGCTTGAGCTGTGCCCTCATCTAAACCAAGCTGTGACCAAAAAAAAAATAGCAACCCAACCAGACGAAAATGAAGGGAGGGAAGGAGGGAAGGAAAAAGGAAAGATTGGAGATAAGAAAATGCAGAAGGGATTTAAGAAGCCAAGCCCTGCAGAGGCAGGGAGAAATCCCTGGCACCGAGGTCCCCACCTGGCTGCTCATTGGTATCACTGGGTCAGTGTCTAAGAGGTGCCCTTGTCCCTGGTCCACCCTGATCCTGATTTCTGTGGCCCAGGCAGGGACCTGGACATTTTTGTGGGTTTTATTTTAAGCTCATTTCTGGAGTCAAAGGGAAGCTCACGCTGGTTTCCTTTTTCACCCCACGAAGGCTGCGGAAGCTCTGGAGACTGTCTCAGGCAAAGGACCAGGAGTTGATTCCCCATGGAAGAAGGGGCTGGTGCCCCAGGACCTGACGGTTCTTCACTCAGCCCCGCCGTCCTCCACCCCTGGAGGGTGAGTGTGAGCAGGGGAGCGGAAGAAGGGGGCTCTCCATCTGGTCCTAACCAGCTCCCGTGCACCTCTTGGTGACCCATGCGGCCATGTCCATAACCATGACCTCCTTGGAGCAGGGGGTGGTTACTTTTATTGATCTGTCTCTGGGGAGAAGGGATGATCTGTCCCAGGCCCCTCGGCAGGTACAAGGAAGCAGGAACACAGGCACTGTCTCTTTTCAGATCCTGGTGGCTCGGGCTCCCTGTGGTTTGTGGGGGGGCCCTCTGCTCACTTGTATTCATCAATACAAATAAAAGACGAGATAAGGTAGCTAGTGACCAGAGGTTTTCCTGTTAGAGGTGAGCTCCTTGGGGTGGGGACCAAGGTCAGATTTATCTTCACGGTGCCCTTCACAGCTAGTGGCTGTGAAGCCAGAATCAGACAGGCAGTCAGTGTAGATAGGTAAATCGAGTCAGGTCGGATCCAGGAGGCCAATTTTGAGTGAACCCAGGAAGTTGGAGACTGTCCCCTGAAGGACTGAAATGTTAATTCCTTCCTCCACCCTTATCAAAAACCTGCCCCTGCTCCAGCCTGTTACTAAGGTAACCTGTCCTGGGAATTGTCCCTCCCTACATGGAGTAGAAGCTTGTTAATTAATGTGTCCTGCCCTTCCCCCTTTGGCCCACCTGGTTCCCACCTTTTGGCCACCCTGGGCCTAGTCTTACACAGGAAGGAGAAAGATCAGGGGACGAGGGCAGGAGAACAAAGGAAGCCTAGGACATATAAAAAGGCAGAACACCTCGCTTCTCGGGGTACCAGGAACCAGCTATGGCCCCCACTCCCTGCCGGGAGAAGTCTATGTGGCCCCTTTTGGAAGAAACCCTGCTTGATATGCCTGCCCAGGCGTGCTTCTCCAATGTTCAGACTTCAACATGCGGGGAGCAGGACTCGTCACCCATAATCGGCGGTATCAGTTGACCATGGAACTAGATGTACTGAAGGACAAGAGGCCAGCCACAGGGTTCTGTGCACAGAGAAGGAAACATGAGCCTTTGAGGATCTGCCAACGATGCCTTTAAACCCTAGAGTGATAATGATAACTAAAAGTGATCGAATATCTGTTACATACTCTCGTGATAATTTTCATATTAATCCACAAAATCTTCAGAGCAACCTCTGTGGTTAATACTTGGTATCATTGCCACGAAATTCAACAGGAGGCCCAAGAACACTCAGCTCACCAGTGACAGACAGGACCGGCTACTTTACTTGCTGTGCATAAATAAAAATGCAGGACCCCTTATTTTGAACATTAATTAATTATTTATTTATTCTAATTTGTTATATAGGGCAGCAGAATGCATTTCAATTCCTAGTGCACATATAGAGCACAGTTTTTCATGTCTGGTTGTACACAAAGTAGGGTCACACCATTCCTGTCTTCATACATGTACTTAGGGTAACGATGTCCATCTCTTTCCAGGAGAGGGAGGCTTGTGGAAAGCCGGTGGTGGCAGTTGAGGCTCTGAGGGTTTTTCCTGAGAGGCTGTTTTGTTTGGCGTGTGTGGTTCTAAAAATAAAGTTAGTTTCTTTTGACAAGTGGCTCCTGATTGTGCCCAGCCAGACTGCGGCATTTGGTGGCCCTCACGGGGAGCGACTGAGGGTAAGTGATAAGGTAAACTGCTCGCCCCTGAGGGCAGGGCGAGAGGATGGGTAGCCATTTTAAGATTCTTCTTTCTTTTTGTTTCGCTTTTAAGTTGCCTGTCCCTGGAGATGGGTGAGATGGAAGAAAAACCGCTCACATCTGAGGAACAGATAGGGAGAAAGGACGGATGGACATTTCAGGAGGCTATTATAATGATTTTGTGTTGTTTCAATTTTGTTTCACTCTGTTTCAGTTTTGTTAGGCGTTATCTTGTTGGGTTGTATTATAGTAGAAATACGGGATCAGAAATTAGTAAAAAACAAACTGAAAGAGTGTTAAGTAAATTGTTAGAGGAAGGAGGCATCTCAGTAAAATCAAGAACAGTCAGGGCATACGTTGATACAATACAAAAATGTAGCCCATGGCTTTTTAAGGAGGAGTTGTTAAATATATCACAATGGAACCATCATGGTGAAGATTTAAAAAGAATAGAAAAGAAAAGCCCAGGGACTCTGCCAGTTGGCA
Source organism: Marmota marmota marmota (assembly GCF_001458135.2). NCBI lineage: Eukaryota > Metazoa > Chordata > Mammalia > Rodentia > Sciuridae > Marmota > Marmota marmota. The sequence continues at coordinate 22,471,901 of NW_026000221.1, forward strand.
CATTGCCATTGTGGATGTTGATATCTTGTTTGCTTAGTCCAAAGCCTTCAGTTCAGACAATGGTAGAGGAAGGAGAAGACATATTGATTCAAGTAAAAGAGAAGGTCTTTCAAGTTAGTCAGACAGAGGAAAAGATTCAAGTAAAAGAGAAGGTCTCTCGAGCTAGTCAGACAGAGGAAAAAATTCAAGTAAAAAAGAAGGTCTCTCAAGCTAGTCAGACAGAGGAAAAGATTCAAGTAAAAGAGAAGGTCTCTCCAGCTAGTCAGACAGAGGAAGAAAGTTTAGAGCAGAAAAAGCCATCAGGGGAAAAGTTACAACAGGAGACTGCTACTAACACCTTTCTATCACCAGAGGGCGTAAGTGTCCAACCAAAAGCTCCACCTCCATATGCTGGGAGGCCCCCAACCCCCGTAGTTGAGAGATGGGATCCTGAGACAGGACCTCAAAGATTAGCATGCCCTGTACCCACGATATCATGGAGAAAGGCATCGGGCTCCATTGCCAAAAAACGGACAGGGGGGCCCAATGCTCTGGGGCCCATGACCACAATTATACGGGGCACTGGAGGAACCCAGCAACACCATCAGGGTAGTGCCCAGGACACATTATCCATTAGATCCCTCACTAGACAAATCAGAGGAAGCGCAGGATTGGACATCTGCGCCTCCGCCAGAGCAGTACTAACATCCAGGTGGGGTCCAGGAAGCTCTCTTCCTCTCCAGAGTGCAAGGATTTCTTAGAATGTTAAGACTCACCTGTTGGGGGGGGGCCCTCTGACCTCCCCAAGTGGGGCTCAGTGCCTGATTTCTCTTTTGCCCTTTCTCTTGATTCTCTTCTTCCTGCCTGAAAGATGACCCAATGTCTGCAGGGAAACCCAGGTGCTATGGACCAGAAGGAGCCCAGAGACTTGATGAGTGTTTTAGGCAGCTCCAAAGTCATCCTGAGCCCTGGTGCCCATCCAGCAGGAGCCCTTGCTAAAATCCTTCTCTCCAACCAAGCACACTCTCCCTCTTCTCCCTGCAGACCACCCCCTCCCTGACCCGTGGCCTGCATGTCACGAGAGAGCAGGAAAACCTCACTTATTAAGAAATCCTAGTTACATTTCTGTCACAGTCACTTGTCACCCTCGAGTGCTGATAGTGAGCCCAGGCACAGTCTGCATTGGGCCTCAACAACCTGAGGGCACAGGGCTGGGGTGTATTTGGAAAATGCCAGTTGAGTTATTTTCCAAGGGAAATTGGAGACCTTTATTCAAATGGAACTCTCTGCTACTAAGTGACCTAGCTGTTATGGTTTAGATATTAGGTGTTCCCCAAAAGCTCATCTGTGAGACAAGAACATTTGGAGGCAAAATGGTTGGGTTAAGAGAGACTTAACCCATCTGTGAATTAATCCCCTGATGGGATTACCTGGGTGGTAGCTGAAGGCAGGTGGGGTGTGGCTGGAGGAGGTAGGCATTGAGGGTGAGCCTTTGCAGTATATATTTTATATCTGGAGAGTGGAGTCTCTCCCCCTGTTTCCTGGTCTGCCGCAGTCTGGCTGGGCACAATTCACGAGCCACTTGTCAAGCAGAAACAAACTTTATTTTTAGAACACACACGCCACACCACACAGCTCTTCAGGAATTCCCTCAGAGCCCAACTGCCACCACCGGCTTCCCACAAGCCTCTCAACCCCCACTCCTCCCGCTCTTGAGGCCGATTGGCTGGGTCACATGGGTGGAGCCAAAAGAGTCCCCCAATGAGCAGCTCCGTGGTCTGAAAGGGTGGGGAAACAGCCCAATGAGCATCTCCGCAGAGGAGCCAATCAGCTAGCAGCTGGAAGTTTGCTGGGGCCCCTTCAGCTGTGGCTCTCAACATCTCCCCCTCTCTATTTAAACAACAAGCATGTGGCTAAGGGACCGTGCCTGCCTTAGGTTGTCCAATAGTACATATGGTCCTTACCCATCATCGGATGAGCTGACCTCAAGGCGTCAGCCTCCTGTCTTAGGTTGGTACCATTGCAATTGGATCTTACCCATCATTGACTACCGGTCCAGCATACAGCCACACCTGTGGATAGGCCTTTGTACCGGGGGGGCGTGGGGTGGTGAGGTTCTTTGCCTCACCTCTGTTGGCCCCCAAATTTTAGCTGAACGACCATCACAAGCAGAAGGGAGGAGGATACACCAAGCCAATTGANGGAGATGGGTGAAACGGAAGAAAAACCGCTCACATCTGAGGAAAAACTATTTGCATCTGAGGAACAGATAGGGAGAAAGGACGGATGGACATTTCAGGAGGATAGAAAGGGTGATATAATGATTTTGTGTTGTTCCATTTTTGTTTCTTTCTGTCTCGGCTTTGTTTGGCATCATCTTTTTGAGTTGTATTATAGTAGAAATATGGGATCAGAAATTAGTAAAAAACAAACTGAAAGAGTGTTAAGTAAATTGTTAGAGGAAGGAGGCATCTCAGTAAAATCAAGAACAGTCAGGGCATACGTTGATACAATACAAAAATGTAGCCCATGGCTTTTTAATGAGGAGTTGTTAAATATATCACAATGGAACCATCATGGTGAAGATTTAAAAAGAATAGAAAAGAAAAGCCCAGGGACTCTGCCAGTTGGCACATTGCCATTGTGGATGTTGGTATCTTGTTTGCTTAGTCCAAAGCCTTCAGTTCAGACAATGGTAGAGGAAGGAGAAGACATATTGATTCAAGTAAAAGAGAAGGTCTTTCAAGTTAGTCAGACAGAGGAAAAGATTCAAGTAAAAGAGAAGGTCTCTCGAGCTAGTCAGACAGAGGAAAAAATTCAAGTAAAAAAGAAGGTCTCTCAAGCTAGTCAGACAGAGGAAAAGATTCAAGTAAAAGAGAAGGTCTCTCCAGCTAGTCAGACAGAGAAAGAAAGTGTAAAACAGAAAAAGCCATCAGGGGGAAAGTTACAACAGGAGACTGCTACTAACACCTTTCTATCACCAGAGG
>NW_026000221.1:22476898-22517829 GCF_001458135.2 Marmota marmota marmota
CTCCTGAAATGTCCATCCGTCCTTTCTCCCTATCTGTTCCTCAGATGCAAATAGTTTTTCCTCAGATGTGAGCGGTTTTTCTTCCGTTTCACCCATCTCCAGGGACAGGCAACTTAAAAGCGAAACAAAAAGAAAGAAGAATCTTAAAATGGCTACCCATCCTCTCGCCCTGCCCTCAGGGGCGAGCAGTTTACCTTATCACTTACCCTCAGTCGCTCCCCGTGAGGGCCACCAAATGCCGCAGTCTGGCTGGGCACAATCAGGAGCCACTTGTCAAGCAGAAACAAACTTTATTTTTAGAACCACACATGCTGCACCACACATTCCTCTTCAGGAATTCCCGCAGAGCCCAACTGCCACCACCGGCTTCCCACAAGCCTCTCAACCCCTACTCCTCCCGCTCTTGAGGCCGATTGGCTGGGTCGCATGGGTGGAGCCAAAAGAGTCCCCCAATGAGCAGCTTCGTGGTCTGAAAGGGCAGGGAAACAGCCCAATGAGCATCACCACAGAGGAGTCAATCAGCTGGCAGCTGGAAGTTTGCTGGGGCCACGGTGAGCCAATCAGCTGGAAGTTTGCTGGGGCCCCTTCAGCTGTGGCTCTCAACACTGGTCGCCATGTGAGCTGCTTCCCTTTTCCAGACTCTTCCATCATGATGTTCAGCCTCACCTCAGCCTGAGGAATGGAGCCGGCCTTCTACAAACTGAGACCTCTGAAACCGTGAGACCCCAGATAGACATTTCATCCTCTTAAATTGTTCTTGTCAGGTGTTTTAGTCATAGCAGCCCAAAAGCTGACTAAAACACTAGCAGAAGAATTCATTTTATCCTTAGCATATTGTAGGCACTTGGATGTACACATTTGCATGTTTTGATTTAAAATATGCATGGAAATTATCTATCCTTGTAAACAAGTTACATATATGTCTATATAAAGGGTGCCTTATGTATTCATCGTTGATGAGGGTTTGGAACTCTCCCTGAGGACCAAGGAAGATGGGTGTCACAGCGGCACAGACGGGAACCATACCTCCTGGATTCAAACCCTAGTTCCAACAACTCCTTGGGTCTCAGTTTCCCAGTCTGGACACGGGAAGCCTTCCTACCCCGTGGGGCTCTTAGGGGGCTCAGCGCTGGTGTTTGTGAAACAGTAAGAACAGCAGTTGGCACCCCAGGAGCCGACCCCTCTGCCAACTCAACGTCAGCCCAGTCGTTGGCCTTGTCCAAGGTGCTGATGTCCTCAGGTCTCTGTCCTCCTGGGAATCTGAGGTGTGTGTGGCTGCGGTTTGGCTCCTCTCCGCCAGTGGAGTTTTTGAATAAAGCCAGGCACACCTTGGGCCATTTTGTTTTGCAATTCCAAACTGAAGATGACTGGCAGGGGGTGGGGGTGGGGGGTGTCCCCTGATGCTCACGGATGTCGTGTCGCTGACCTGAATCATCAGCCTGTTTGACATACCCCGAGTTGCAATGTCCTTGAAGGACCTCAGCTATCACCCCCACCCTGTCACTCCTCCCAGGGACAGGACTTGGCTACTGTGGAGTGGCTGGAGATGTGGCCTGGGTTCTCTGGCACCTACCAGAGCTGCTCAGGTTGCAAGAAGAGGCATTTAGTGGGGTCCTGGGAATGGGCTCAGGGTGGGCAGCAGGCAGAGGCCCCGTTACTGGGTGACAGTGGCTGTGCTGGGGCTACCGTGGGCCTCCCCTCAGCTCCCCTGAGGCTGCTGTCCCAGGCTGGGGCTCTGGGCTAGAGCTTGGAGCCTCAGAGCGCAAGGGATTTTCTTCACCTGGCAGCTGTCCTCTGCAGCAGAGCCCCAGGCTCTGTGGTCCCTGGGAAGGCCAAGACCACGGCCCTCACTGGGACCATCGCTGGGGACAGGGGAGGCCCTCTTGGATTCCCTGTACCCCAAGCCTTACCCTCATACCCTGCTATCCTGGCCTCGCCCAGCCCCCTCCCAAGCCTGGGCCCGACAGAGCCAGCAGTTGACAAGCAGGACACCAGAAGCCAGTTAGTTGCTGGCTATTTTCGGAGTCTCTGGTCACAAGTGTCTGTCTCTTCACCTCTGGGTTGCAGATGAGGTCAGGGCCAGCATGGTGTAGTGTCTCCCTTGTCCGCCATCGAGGGGGCTGATGACGGAAGGCTTGAGGGGCCTTGCAAGAGGCCAGGCCCAGGGAGCCAGCATTTGCTGAAGGTTGAGCCCCCCCCCCCAGGTGGTCACAGGCGCTCAGATCCAGTGAGACTTGGATTTGGCTGCCCAGACCCAAATTTGAGCCTCAGCAGCACCATCCTAGATAGGAAGAGCCAGGACGAGAAGGGAACAGAGCTGTTCTGGCCACACAACATGGAAGTCACCTTAACATGGGCAGAGTTGGGCAAGAGGAAATTGGTCACCGCATGGCCGGTATGGACCCAACGTAGGATAGCTGAGGGTGCAGCAAGGCCTGTCCCCGACACACAGTACTCCCAATCCTCCCATGGCCCATGATGTCCTCCTGTCACTCCCCTTTGTCCATGAAAATCTGAGGCAAAGGGAAGCTGAGTAACTTGCCCAAGGCTTCGGGACCAGGGTTTGGATCCAGGCACCGCGGGCCCAGAGCTGGCTCCTAAGTGCTCTTACCCACTTTCACCTTCGGCTACGGTGGTCTCCTGCCCACCCTTCTGAGACAGGAAGGCCTCTGAAGTTTTAGATGAGTTGCCTGAGATTCCACAGCAATGTCCTTATTATCCAATATCCACAACATCCAGCTGAGGGCTGGAAGGAGCTCAGTGGTGGAGTGCTTGGCTGGCATGCCCAAGGCCCTGGGGCCATCCCCAGCCTGAGAAGAATGAAGGAAGGGAGGGAGGGAAAGAGGGAGGGAGGAAGGGAGGGCTAGACAGCTGGATGCAAATTCAGTTCTAGTCTAATCCCAAGCCCTTCACCTTTTCTACTAAACCAAAGACCTGAGAACCACAGACTACAGCCCCAACCCAGTCCACCACCATTAATTCAAGTTGCCTCCGTGTTGTGAAAACAGAGTTCTCACAGGGAGACCCGCATAGGATGGATAAGGGGCAGCCACTTATTGGACAGATCAAAAAAACAGGCCTGAGTGGTGAGTGGCACCAGGGGACTCGGTCCCAACATCAGAGGAGCTGTCTCAGACGGGCACTGGGTGTCTCAAACTTACCCAGACCCTTGGCCCTGACCTCACAGATCCATCCAGACCTCCCTGGACAGTCCTATTTGGGGCTAGATGACAAAGTGATCTTCCCAGTCCCCTGCAACAAGCCCCGACACATGAATTGGTCCTGATGACCCTGCTGCCCTTTCCTGCAGCCCCAGGGCTCCTGTCAGGAGGGAGCACAGGATGAGGACAGTGTTGACCAGGTGCGAGGGACCTGGCTTTGCCTGTCAGCAGCGGGGCGACTTTAGAGAGGTCACTCTTCACCCCAGCGCCAGGCGTCAGGTCTGTCCAGTGGAAACACTGGAGGCACTGGTGGGGTGGGCAGAGAAAGGGCAGTGGACATCACCTTTAGTAAGGGGTGGTGCACACAGATGCCCAGGACCATCAGAAGAGAGAGGCCAGAGGCAACATGGTTGTCCCTTGTGTCCCTAAGGGATTGGTTCCAGGGCCCTCAGGAATACCAAGATCAGCAGACGCTCAAGCCCCCCATGATTGGCACAGAACCTTCTCCCACCCCGGCCGCTGCCCACTTTAAATCATCTCAAGATTGCTTATAACACCTCCCACGATGCGAAGGCCACGGACGTCCCTGTAGGGAGAGGCTCAGGGGATGGGGACCAGGGAGGAGGCTGCTGGAGTCCCGGGCAGTCCCGAGCTTTCTCCAGCATTTCGATCCACGATGGTTGACCCTGCAGGCGCTGGACCCACAGAGGAGGGCTGACCGTATCCACCTGTGGCTCTGAAATACTTGAGGATCTGAGGACCACGGGGGTCCTTTCCTTAGGAAACCGGACGTGAACTCCTCCAACATCAGATTTCAGGAGGGGCTGCACTTGGAAGCCCACCCTGAGCGTCTGGCTTGGGCAACTCGGGGTCCACTGGGCGAACGGGCACCTCTGGGGACAGTAACGATGAATCTGCACAATGTCCTCAAAGAGCACAGCATGGGATTAAATTTCAGGGAATTCAGAACCCCACAGGGGCCAAAAGTGAGGCTCAGGACTCCCCGTGCTCCTCTGGCTCCCCCCACCCCTGTCAGACCAGGGGGCGGGGTGGAAACTTCCAGAACCCCCATCGCCCCACAAGAGCCCACAGGGACACCTGCTCCCTGCCGTTTGCTCCATATGCAGGTCGCATGGGAACAGGTGGCTGGAATGGTCACGGCGTCTCTGGGGGCCAGCGGCTCCTCGCCGGGCCCCTGGGAACAAGTGACCTTGCCTCTCCCAACACCGCTGCCCAGGCCTGGGCTTAGGGCTGTCAGAGAGGAGCCCAGAAGTTTCAAACAGAGGGGCTTAGAGGTGTGCCACCTGCTGCTCCACCCTTTCCTGACAGTGTCCCCTCTACCAGGTCCCAAGAGACACTGCCTGCCCTCTGCCTGCGCCTCTCCAGGGCTGGGCGCTCACGGCTTCCCGCACGGGTCCTTCCTGCGTTGCGGCCTGAGGTGCTCTGGGCTGTCCTCTGGGGCTTCCTACCGTTGGCCTCCGTTCAGCCCTGGGCCCAGCCGCCCGCTCTGACGGCCTCCGCATACGTCAAGGCTCAGACTGGTTTTCTGTTAACAACCCCTCCCAGACGGGTGTCATCGTCGTGGTTGAAAACAAGTCTCTGTGAGTTCAGGTCGTCCCCAAGCAGTGACAGTACTCAGCTCTGAGGACCTACGTGTGACTGTGGCCCCCGTCCCAGGAAACGTCACACACACACAAAATTGTGCATTGATTCAATCCAACTGGAAGTTCTGATTCCCCTGAAAGTCAGTCCTAGAACCAAACACAGAACTGGAGAGCTACACCTGCTACTTGGTAGCCGCCTTTTATTTAGGTAAAAATATATGCTGGGCTCTGGGTCAGTGTGTGTGAGGCCCTGGGTTTCATTCCTAGCACTAAAAATGTAAAATGCACATGAATCTCAGAGCTAAGATCACAGACTCAACCCCTTCCAGTCTCCGGTACCATGGGTTATGAAAGTAATCATCGGGGTGAAAAGTGGGCCACTAAGACCAAAAGCTCTTCCTTACTAGCTGGAGGCTGGTCACAGACAAACCCACTTGCCTCACATAATTGGCAGCATTTTACCTCATGACAGAAAGCATTTGAACTCCATCAGCAGATACGTGGCACAGGAAATATCCTTTATTATTCTGTACACTTATATTTCTATGAAGAGAACAACTTTTAAAATAAACTCAACCAGACATAGAGAGTTGCATGACACCAAACGGCCCGTGATTCAGAGAGGACACTATTGAAACATTCCTTGTTTACACAGAAACAGAGACAGAGGGACGACAGCAGGCACCCCCGGAACGACTTCATAGTCACCAGCAAGCCCGAGTGGCCCATCAGCAGGGCTTCAGTCCTGGGACGTCCGGGGACAGAGTGGGACTCCTCAACTGGCCTCCAATACCATGGGACTCCACAGCCAGCCTCCAATTCCACAAAACAGGCCTCAAGACAAAGGGTCAGACTTTTCTTTTATTCAAACAGCAAGTGTCTTGGAAATTTGATATTTTTAAGCTCAGTAGGTCTTTGGTGACGGGATCGCTTTGGGAAGCCCTGCAGTTAGGGACATGCTGTCTTCACCATAAATTTAGCACAAGAATATTGTCATGGAGACATGCAGAGGCTTTTTTTTTTTTAAGTGAATGAGACCTTTGATTATCTGATATAATCCCTGATTTTACACACAAGGGCCTTAACACCCAAAGAAGTGAAGCCACTCACCCCAGTCCACCCAGCTAGTTAGCCACAGACCCAGGTCTGTGCAACTCTAAATGCTGTGCTATTTTCACAACGCCATAACACCCTCTCTGTTCTTTTCCATTCTGTAGCTTTCAAAAGAAATAAACAAACATATAGAGTGAATCCAGTGGGATTCTTCTAGGAAATTCCTATAGGAAATGACTTCTTTGGTGAGAATGCTCCCGTCTTACATTATCAGACTAGAAAACAAATCATACGGCAGGATATTGGCTCCCACTTGGGGAAAAAAATCCCTCTGAGAATTAAGGCAGCTTGGGGACTTTGTTCAGCAGGATATTTGGGAGGAGTTGGAAGCTCCCCTTCTCCTCGGTCTCCTTTGTGTCTAGAATGAGGACTCGCAGGTAGATGCTTAATCACAGACACCAGGTACATAGGACAGGACGGTTGAAATGGTGTCTCATATTTCATGGAAAATAATAATTCTTTAAAAATCTGGTAAAATATCCCAAGTGTCCAGTGTCATATACAGTACACAGGAGCACCCTGGTCCTGGGTGACCTCTGCTATTAAAGAAAGGTCCCAAAAAAGAAGTCAAGCGATACTCATGACCAAGCACTCCATCCCTACCCCTCAGATGGCGCGGGTGGCGAGGTGAACCCCGAGGGTCTCCCAGAGGGTCCTGTGCCCACGGCGAGGTGGTCGGATCCCTTTCTGGGTGTGTGCTCTTGTCAGCCCCGGCAAAGGGGTCTCCCAGGTGGGGTGCCCCTGTTCCAGGGGTGACTACCTTCCTCCAAAGAGGAGCAGCTGAGCGACTTCCTGCGGCAGGTGGCCAGGGGAGAGTGAGTGACAGCCTCTCCCCTCTTATCCCTTTGCCCTGGGACAGAATTTAGTGAACTTCTCTGGTCACGTCAGTCTGGGTCAGGGGAACCCCATGGCACAGGCCGATGGATGCCCAGCGCCCTGGACCGAGGGCCGACTCGACCCCTTAGGAGCTGAGACCTTGAACGTGAGCCATTGAAAGGCCTGGTCTTAGTTTGCTCACGGGGGGAACCAGGCGACAGGAACCCGCCCTGCTGTCCTCCTGGGGGCTGGGAGGCGACATGGGTGAAAGTGCTTTATTGAAAAATAAGTAAATGCCAACACCTAAGAGGAACTGTCACCATGGGAGGAGCAGCCACACCTGCTGGGTGTGGAACAGGACAGGCCGCACCTTTCACAGGGCCCAGGACACTTGGGCTGGAGCTGGCCTTTGTGAATGGAAAGACCCAAAGTCTCCTGATTTCCCTGATGCAGCAGGGACACCCTAGGGCCCTCAGGGACAAACCCGGCAGGTACAGAGGCACCCCCGTCTCAGGCCCCACCCCTTCTCCATGTGTCCCCTCCGTTCCCCCGTGTAATGCAGTGGCCTCTTTTATTTTGCCCAAAATTCTGCAGAGGGGCTCCCCTCGTCAGAACAGCAGGGCACCATCTGTGTGTCCAGCGAGGGCACAAGACACTCAGACCACAAACAGAAACCTCACAGCCACCCATCGGTTCCCACGGAACTGCAGCGAGCCACCACCAGAGGGCCCCGCTGGCTCGTTAGTGAATCCCCGGGATCTCCAAGCCACCCACGTGCTCTTGGTTGGGTGGCCAGGTGCTTGGTCCCCACCCTCCCCTCCAAGGTGCCAAGTTAGTTTATGAAGAGACGCAAAAGGGAGATTCAGGGCCAGTCCCCCTGGCTCAAGATCCCCGGCTGGGAAAGGCCTTGCAGGTGTTAGTGGACAGTGATCACCACAGCCTTTCAGGCTGTCCCTGGGCAGCCACCTGGCCCCATGAGGACAGCAGAGAGTCCTGTGAAGGAGACACACAGGTGGCTTCACTGGGTCTCTGCCTGCCCCGTTTACGTAGGAAGGTCCTAGGAACCACAGATGGGTTTGTGGGCGCCATGCCTCTGACACAGGGGACCAGCACAGGGCTTTGGGGTCTCTAGGGGTTTGCCTAGTGCAGACACCTCTGTGGAACCTGCTCTCTGTGGCTCATCCACCTGCCTCCCTGACATCCATGGCCCTGGACTATCTGAACACCAGAAGCCAGTGGAATGTTCTGGAACACACAGACACATCAAACTCAGATGAGCCAGAGGGGAAACTATGAAAGTTTCAAGATCCTCCAAAGTATCTATCTGCTGACTTCATCCAAACTCCCAAACTGAGGTTCAGCACGCTACCTGGGGTGGGTAAGAGAAAGAGGACCTGTGGACCCCGTCTCCCCTCACCAAGCTCAGCTGAGCTCTGGTTGGTTGCTTTGTTGGTTTGTTTTGTTTTTAATCTGAACAAAAGATGGTCCTCTTGCAGTTTTGGCAAACTGAGGATTTCTTCAAAGTACAAGGGAATGTGGTAGGAGATTCAGCCTGAGCCATGGAGCTCAGATTCAGGGGGCTTCCAAAGAGGTGAGTCTCCCCCTCAAATAAAGGGGGTTCCCGGAAGTCATGATCCTTTGTCCTCCTTTCCTCCTCTGCCCTGAGGCTTACCCGTCCTCCCCGCTCACAGCCCCCAGGCCAGAGGAACAGAGGCAGAACAAAAGTCAGAGCCACTCAATTCTTTGTAACTGGGAGAAGTAGAATATGGGGGTCAGAAAGGGCATCTCCAGGAGAGGAATGACAGGACAGCGTCCGGGGCAGGAGGGAAGCAGCTGCCTCTGGCCTGGACGGTGGGTTCCTCCTCCTTGGGGTCAGGTTCAGATGGCCAACCAGTGCTTCAGCTGCACAGGAAGACAGCAGACCTTTAAGACAGGGCCCAGGGGCAGGGACCAGGAGCACCCAGGGTCAGTGGGGCAGGGCACAGCAAGCAAAGGGGAGGCAGGAAAAATAGCCGGTCCCTTCAGTGCCCTCAGGGGACAGGCAGGTGGATGCCATACTTATCACTGAGGCCTGGAAGGCACAAAGGCACCTTCCCAAATATGGAAGTGTGACACAGACCCTGGCTACTCACAGGACTCCCTGATATCCAAGTCCTGGGCTTTTTTTATTTTAAGGGATATAATAGGGCTTAGGCCAGGAATGTGTTACTGATGTCCCTGCAGCTCTTTCTTCAAGATAAGACATTCTCACCTAGTTTGGGGGCACCCCATGGTGACCACTCATGGAAGGAAAATAGAGATGTAGGCAAATGTGGCATTGGGTATCCGGGGTCCAAGGACCAGAGGGCAGGAGGACGCTGGTGAAGGCAGAGGGCAGGCCCTTCTCCTCCTCCACCCATCACTACTGTCCTGGGGGCTGCGGCCACCGTCGCTGAGTTTTCTGGCTCCAGGGTCCTGCCAAAGCTGTACAGCGAGGAACAGCTGGGGCCCACCCCACCCCAAGCCTGTGCTCCTGGCTGCACCGACCTGGAACTGCCTGACGTCCCTCTCCGCCACCAGGTGGTGCTCATTCTCCGGTGTGACGCCGTAGGCCACTCTCTGTGGAGATGGAGCAGGGGGGAGCCTCAGTTTGGCCCAGGGACACCTTCCCAGCAGACAGCTGGCACCTTTAGACCTGAAGCCCCTCTTGGATCTATAGAGACACCCTCCCACTCGGTCCCCTCGGGTCCTTCATCCCGGGAACGTTTGTCAGGCCTGCTCTTGTGCTCAGGCTCTGGGGAGGCCTGCGGATGGGAGCTGGAGGAGATCCACGGGGTCCCCTGGGGACCTGACAGCCGTTAGGGGCTGGCACTGAGCCACCACATACAGGTCACTTCAAACTATGGTCGCAGTGAGTGGACAGTGAGAGACGGAGGAGGCGCCTGGGCTGGCGTGGGATCAGGGAGGGCCTCCCGAGGTGGACCCAATGCAGGGACTGAGGAGGGAGCCTGGGTCAACGGCTGACCCTCCATGACGGGAGGCCCTCCGCTCCCAACGGGTGAGGAATGAAGGTCCTGGTCCTGGCTCCCACATCCGGGGTGAAGCTGGCTGAACACGGTCCGCCCCGTGAGCCAGGATGGCGGCTGTCTGACTTTGGGATTTCAGTGTGATAAGGACCGGGATTTTCTTAATATAGTTCCTGGAACGGTGCCTGGCACACACTAGAGTCTTGATGAATACCTCTCCAGTGAGCAGATCAAGGAAGGAAGGAATGGGATCTTTGTTTTACAAAGTAAGGACATGAAGGAAAGACTACGGCCATTAGTTAATTAAAAAAAAAAGGGGGGGGGTGGATTTTCACAGTCAAATAGTGGGAATGACATAATTTCAGAACACGGGCTCCACGTCCCAGACATCCACAGGGACTTGTGCGTGTGCATGCGTGTAAAAAAGGAAAACACGTTAGAAGTCCTTGATTTAGGCTGCTCAGGTCATTATGGTCAGGAAAGAAGTACGGAAACCCAGATGACCAGATCAGTGCGCTGGGTAGGGAGAGCTGGGACATCTGCCAACTTTAGAAGGGGACCCAGAAGTGGGCCCAGCTCGGGCAGTCTGGCTGATGGATCCTTCCTGACTCCAGGGCTGAGCCTCTCCTTGCTTACAGTGGCAGGAACAGCCATGGTGACATGGTGACAGCTGGCCCAGCTCCTACGTGCTGGGCCCTGAGCTGAGGACGTCCTTTCTCCTTTAAAGGTGCACAACATGGTCCTCAGGGACAGAGGTGGACACGGAGGCTCAAGGAGATGGATAACTTGGCCAGTGAGGCAGATCTGTCTGGCCCCGGCAGCCCTGTCCTTCTGTCTCACCCCAACAGAAATGTCACTTCCCATCCCACCCCCATGACCAACCCAGAGCTCACCTCCCAAAGGGAGCCCCGCAGGCTGAGGAACTTGTAGATGATGTAGGCGGGGACCAGGACCATGGAGGACAGGGCGATGCCCCAGCCCACCCAGTTGGCCCAGGGCGGGAAGACGTAGTCGTCGTAGGTGAGCGGCTTGAAGTTGATGATGCTGACCACCACCACGAACTGGGGCGGGTACGAGGGGAGAGGGAGGAGAGCGTGGGAGGGGAGACGAGCCAGGAGAGATGAAGCAGGAGGGAGTGGATCCCAGGGAAAGGAGAGAGCGGAGGAAGAGAATCCCAGAGGGCAACTGCTGAGGTGGACTCCCACCATGTCCCCAGGCTGAGCACCCCAGGCTCCTGTCGGCACGGCTGGCCTCCAAGGCCCCGTGCCTCCTCCCCGAAAGCAAAGGTCTCCACCCCAGCCCACCCTGGGCTCCCAGCCACACAGTACGCACCAGGAGGAAGGCAGGGCTCACAAACTTCCAGCACAGTCGCCAATACAGCCCGGGCTTGAACCCCATCATCTGCTGGATGTCGTTGCTAAACCTGTCCACACCTGGGCACACGAGGGCACGCCTGTCACGGCAGTCCCTCCCCATGGCAGGCTGGACCCCCAGAGCCAGGGTATCCCCTGGGTCCCCCACCCCTGGAAGTTCTGGCTCCAAGTAGACGGCAGGACAGGGGGGTCAGAGACTGAGCCGCTGGGGCTGAGGAGACCTGGGAGGGCACTTTATTGATGCAGAGCAAGGGAAAGGAGAAACTCAAGGACAGTGTCACCTTTTATAAGCCACCCCGATTAGTGTGTAAGAGGGAAGCCAGGGCTCGGGCAGGGCAGAGGACTCGCCCCAGGCTACAGAGCCACATTGCCCTGACTCCAAAGCCCAGCTCTTTCTTCTTATTCTTTTTCTGAAAATAACAACCGTGTGCACACCCTTTTTGCATGCCCACGTATACATACGTGTATTGTGTCCCTGGCTGCAATCAGATAGAAGAGGTCAGGCTCCTACACTGCAATCACCTCCCAAGAAAAGTCAGAACAAGACTCATACTTGGGTGTCCCATAGAGGGGAAAAACAGCAATTAGCATCTGACAGTTGATCAAATGTTTTCTCAGGTTCTAGAATAAGGTTATCAGATAAAACACAAGATCCCCAGTTGAGTTTGAAAAGGAGTAGGATCAATACGTCTATGCAGCATTTGGGACATAATTTTACTAAAAAACAAAAAGGAAAAAAACATTGTCTATCTGAAATCCGAGATTAACTGGGCATTCTGTCTTTTGCCTGCTCAGCCTGACAACCCTGGGTGAGAATGAATTCCATGGGTGGGCTCAGTAACTCCTATGGGCTCCTCTTTAGACCCGGACCCTTGGTGCCTCCAGGGCCTCTGTCGCTTCCTGTTAAAGGGAGTTTGTCCAAAGAGGAGCTGGGGTCAGGGAGACGTGTTCCCCACATGAGGCCTGCCCAACGCTGGAGAGTCAGGAGGCTGCCTAGGAATGGAATGTCCTCTCACATCCTGGAGGGCCCCAGGAGCCCTGGGGACCAGAGCTGTTCACATACCATAGAACCAGGACACTCCGATGGCTTCCATCAGCACAGCAAAGAGGATGGAGGTGCCGGCTGCAAACGTGTCCAGGAGAGTCAGCACGTAGATTCCACCCTGGGGCACAGAGAGCAGGCCTGGGGCCATCGTTGGCCAGAAGAGGCCACTGACTAGTTGCATCTACCGTGTCTTACCTGTCCCCTGACCCACATGCTCAGAACCCTGTTAGGGAATGCAAGTGACAGGGTTGTGGCCCTACACATGGAACCTACCTATTTGCGTTCTAACCAAGGCCTCTGGGAGCCATGGGCTCTAGGGGTGGTGAGATGGACTTCAGAGGGGCTCTGCTGCCCCCAAATCAATAAGCAGCAGGGGAGCCTGGAGATCCTCGGGCTCAGAGGTGGAGGGTCACCCAGAGGGGGGGCCGCAGGGCTGAGGACGATGCTGGCCCCTGCTCTCAGACCCCATTGCTCCACGGGCTCAGCCCAGCCCTGCACGTGCCAGCTCCACCGCTGGGGACTGACAAGCAGTCCCGGAAGCTCCAAGTGGCCCCGAGTCCCTCCTCACCTTGGTTATGCAAAACAGGGCCAGAAGGAAAGTGCCCACAGTGACGCCCAACGTGAAGAGTTTCCGGTGTCGCTTGAGCACCTGGAAGTCGTCGGCCAGGCCCGTGATGACAGCCTCCATGCCTCCCATCTGGAGGGAACAGGTGGGTGTGGAGCAGGTGGCCCTCAGTCTGAGGCACCCTGGCCTCTCTCAAGAAGTCAGTGCGTGGTCCTACCTTCCTCCCCCTCCTCTCCTCCCTGTCCTGCCCTGCTGTCAGTCAAACTCAGACATAGAGGATGGAGGATTAAGTTGACCTGTCCACCCACCTCCAGCTGCCTGATGGCTCCCTCAGCCCCAAGGAGACTGAGGACCCCGCAGAGAGTGAAGGGCGTCCAGTGTATTCCCCAGGGGACACATTTGCATACAAAAAGGGCTTTCTAGAAATATCCACCAGAGAAGAGCTTCTAGTTTGGGCAACTTCAAAGAAGCAGTTTTTGACAAGGACTTTCAGCTGCCTTTCTAATCTATCAAGTGGTCACCTCGGACTCCAGACTCTAGGTCCGAATGGCTCTCCAATCCTATTGCTCTGGGCACACGCATCCCCTAAGGGATGAGCCACTGGCTGAAGAAGACACGGGCCACCATGCTCCTGTCCTCTCCTCTTGGCAGACATTGTCAATCAAAATCAGAATTTCTCCCCTGGGACTCAATACCTGCTCCTGGCAGATCTATCAGTTAACGGAAAGGCAGCGGGAGGAAGCTGTTTGTCACACCTCAGGCACGATGTGCAAGGGGTGGTCACAGATATAAAAAGATGTCAGGAAATCCAGTCCTGCATGTGAGCCTCACAAAAGGATCTAAGATATGTTTTTGTTGGTTGTCGATGATGAAATAGAATAAATGGGAAAGTGCTTGGTTGGACCAGAAGATGCCACCATGTCCCCTCTGCATTCAGCTCTGTCTGCACAACGAGGAATGCTCCTTTTGCAGGCTGAGTCGGGGTGACCCTCAGGGAGGCGGGTCAGGCCCAGGGATGGGGCAGATCCTGAGCAGGGTCACTCACGGAGCTGTCAAGGCCCAGGGCCAGGAGCATGATGAAAAACAAGATAGCCCAGAATGTCGATCCCGACAGGGTGGAAATGGCTTCTGGATACAGGATGAACACGAGGCCAGCTCCTGTAACACACATCAAGGTCCTGATCAATGGCTGGAACTACTGATAAGAACCGCAGGGAGCTGGGGAACATCTGCTCAAGCTCGGCCCCAGGACACTTGGTCAGTCATGTGTAGTGGGTAGTGCACACCCAAGGTCAGGAGATGACACGTGAAGCCTGTAGGACCATAAGCCACCGGGTCCCCAACCATGGACTAAAACCTCCAAAACTTGATTCAAAATAAGCCTTTCCTCTTTATAAGTTGATTTTCTCAGGTATTTTATTACAGTAACCGATAGCTGGCTAACACAGCCAGCATATCAAGGAAATTGACCTCAAACATCCAGCCAAAGAGCAGTGCCTTTGCCTAGACAGCCATAAGCTACATGAGGCAAACCCATCTCCTACACGCCATGAAGGATCCACTCTTATTTTCAAAAGCTGGTGGTCCTCAGAGTCAATTAGAGGGAGCCCTTACCCAGGTCTCAGCTTCTTTGTGGTGGTAAGAATACAGGAAGCAGTGGAGAAGGACATGGCTCCTAAAGCCAGACTGATGAATAGCTGGCATCATTGTTCACCAACTGGGTGACCTTGGTCCTTGTGCTTTGGTTGTCTTACTTTTGTCAGTCTTGTGAGCACTAAATGGAATTAAGTTCCTATGGTTTGAACGTAGAGTTGTCCCCACCAAAACTCATGCTGAGGTCCAGTCCCCAGTATAGCAATATCAAGAGGCAATGGGGACTTAAAGAGGTTACTAGGTTATTAGGATTAACATTTTTCTTGTAGGAGTGAACATTGCTCTTTAAGGACTGGATTGTTAATGGGAGAGCAGATTATTTAAAATGCTCCACACCCAGCCCTTCTTCACAGTCATTTCCCCTTCTACTTTGTGGTGAGTTGAATAGCATGTGGCCCTCACCAGAAGCTCAGTGGATGTTACTGTCACACTCTTAAATCTCTAGATCTGTGAACTCATTGAATTTCTTTTACGCATAAATCACACTGCCTCAGGTACTTTGTTATAGCAACAGAAAATGGACTTAGACATATGTAAAATGATTAGCATAGGGGCTTCCAGAGTGGGGCACTTTGAGAACTGTTCCCCCTAGTCCAACTCAGAAGAAGGTTCTGTTGCCTATCCAGGGCCCAGCGTTGCCTGGAATTCCCACTGACAGCCTCAGGAAAAGTCTATCAAGGGGACGGTTTGGAAACGCCAGCCCTCACAGTCCTACAGCCAGGGGAGGGCTTTGCAGCCAGGAATGAGGTGGCTTTCTTGGTCCCTCCTCCCTTGGCTGGAGCCAAAGTGGTCTGCTCACCCACCTTCAGTGGCAACATCCTCGATGTTGACCTTGTGTTCATGCGCCATGTAACCGAGGATGGAGAAGATGGCAAACCCAGAGATAAAGCTGGTGACACAGTTGATGGTGCTGGTCAGCAGGGCGTCCCTGGGGGAAAGAAGTGCTGCTAGTTCAAGTACCCCTGACTCTCACCCTCCAGCCCTGCCCACCACAGATCTCTGCCCATCTGTGGAATCTGCACCCTGGACCTAGCCTCAAATGCCATATCCTGGTGCCACATGGACCCCTAGTGACCTTCGCTGGGTCAGTAGCTGGTGGTGCAAGAAGTAGATGAATAGCTGTGGAGGGAATAGTTCAATGCCAGACTCTGGTATCCAACTCTTGTTGGGGAATCAGGTCATGAGGCTTCATCTTCCAAACTCTCCATGGCTCCCAAGGGTCTCCCAACGGCTCACCTTGGCATCAATTAGGGTAATTTCCCACGACTTCCAATATGTACTCCTTAAGCGAACCAGGCCAGTCACTTTGCTGGTCCCAGCCCTGGTGCATGCTGCTCCTCACCACACGTGCCTTCCACCCCAGGTCTGCCAGCCGTAGTCTATCCAAGGCCGACCACCACGCCCTTCCTTCCCCATCCTGAAACTTGCCCTGATGGCACATAGTCATCCTACTCTTTCTTGTACCAAAGACACTGTCATTCTGCTTAAGCCTCAGATGGGGTGACAGATGGACTCTGATCTGTACCCATCTCTGCAGTCCTCATAGCAGGGGGCAGCACTGAGAACTTACTGACCCAGACTGGAGCAGGTCTGACTCACTCTCCCCTCCAGTCTTACCTCTGACCCAGCCAGGCCTGATCAGCCGGGCTATTCCACCCCTGGCTGCCTGGTCATCTGACGGACAGAGCCAGGCAGCACCGTCTGCTCTGAAAGTCACACGGTGCTCCTCTGACCCATATCCAGGATCTCCTGATCCTACTGACCCCAGCTTTCCCTGATGGGTACCTCATGACCGTTTAAAAAGCATCCCGGAGTAAACACATTCATCAGGACACCACAGGTCCATCAGCATTCACAGAATTCCCAGGATGTCCACGGGAAGGAAATTTGGCTTGTCCAAGAACATCCGGACCAGACCCAGACCCCTCTTCCATCCCCACAAAGGTCTGAGCTTTTCATAGCTCGGAGAAGGAACTTACCTGTAACAGTTGTTGTCAAACTTGTTGTAACTGGCGAATGCGATCAAGACTCCAAATCCAGCCCCCAAGGAAAAGAATATCTGAGTTGCAGCATCAATCCACACCTGAAAGCGCAGACAAAAGCCGTCACCCTCTGCTGCCGACAGAACTAGAGCTCGGGGTGGACAGAAAGCCCCTGGGATGCTCTGGGACCAGGGAACGCCCCCTCTCCCAGAGACAGCGGGGGGTCTCCCTAGCATCTCCCAGCCTTGGGCAGTCAGGGGCAACCTCAGGTTGGAGGAACTCACGGCATCAGCTGAAAGCCCTTAATTTTCAAAGACAGTTTATCAGCTTCCTAGTTCTAAGCCAGGGGGTCGACAGGGCAAGAGCAGAGGGTCCTGACCACCTTAGGAGTTAAGGGGTTGACATCCACAGCAAGGGATTAATGAGTGGACTTTTCCGAGTCTAGGACAAATGGTGGCCTTGGGAAGCAATGGGGTTTATTGATCGCATCTTTGGGGTGATGCGTGCACACAGCTGGAGGCCTGAAGATATGAGCCCCTCTCCCACCTCCCTGCCAGGTTCAGCCCTGGTCAACCTCACCCCTCTAATATCGTCACCCCTCTAATATCGTCACCCCTCTTCTGTATAGTGGGGGTCATTATACCCAGTCCATAGGAACTGAGCTGCAATTCAGATTTGAATGGGGAGATTTCTGTTCTCTCCCCATCGCACAATGAGGGGGGCACTCTCACGGGGGGGGGGGGGGCTTGATCTCCACGTGTCTGAATGACTGGGGACAGCGAGACAGTTGCAGAACAAGAGGACTCATATGTTTCACGATTAACAAGGCAGATTCATGCTGGGTTACATTTCTGGAAGTTGCTAAGTCAATAGGTTTTCTCTTGGCCGTTGGTCTACAGCATGGTGATGTGCTGGGACATGGAGCGGGGCAGGAAGCACACTGGGATATATCTCTCCTAATTCTATGTTGCTGCCGCCTGCCAGGATCTTTGTGGGTTCAAATAAAAAGCGAAGAAGCCCTGGAGAACTGTGAGAAAGTTGTTGAGGTTTTCTCCCTGGTGGGGACCTGCGGGAAGAGGCTGGAAGTGATCTTGGCTGTTATTTAAAGATGCTCAAGGCACTCGGCCCCTCCAAGATGGTCTCTGCACCCATCCTCACCCACTGCCCTGGACTTCATTACCAAATTCACCCCTTCTTCATTGCAATTTGGGACTTGAGGCAGGACGGTGAGCTGGAGGAGGCTGCTGGGGGAGAGAGGTGGCAGGTCCAGGTCTCCCTGGGGGCTAAGGCTGCTCTTTCTGCTGACATGACAGGATGGTGGAAAGGCCATGGCTGGGGACTAGAGAAACAGGGAAGGGGCGACCGGGGTGGACGAGGGACCAGTTTCTCCCATCACCGTCTGCTCCTGAGAGCTCTCCCTGCCCTGGCCCAGTCGGGGTGACACTGACCGTGGCCTCCTTTAGGCGGTGGAAGTCGATGTGCAGGTAGGCGTTGATGCCGTTGGAGGCGCCGGGCAGCGTGACGCCGTGGACCAGGAGCACGAAGAGCACAAAGTACGGCAGGGTGGCCGTGATCCACACCACCTGGCAACGGACGCACGGCTGTGAGCCCCTCCATCGGCCTCCCGCTGAGGGGAGGGTGCTGGAGGGACACAGGGTCCTCTCCCAGAGAGCCAGTCAGGCCCTCCCGCCAGCTCCCTTCACCCAACACACATGCCAGGCTCCACCTCCAGGTCAGCCCCGAGCCAGACTCCAGGGACGGAACAGTGAACGGAGCTGGCACACCCGGGGAAGCTCAGAACCCGCGAGGCCATCTCCATAGTGCTGAGACGGAAGCTGAGGTCGCCATGGGCAAAGACCAGGCTCTCATAGCACAGGTGCCACCCCCTCACAAAGCCACCTCTCCTTTGAGTTGCCTCAGGTAGAACTAAGCTTATCCCCATTTTTGTGTCCACTGTTCCTGCCAGTCCTGCATGCATCCGACCACAGGTATTTTCTGGACCCAGGCAGGGTTTTAAAGATCTTCATTTTTTTTCATCCCTCCTCCTCCTCCTCCTTCTTCTTCTCCTCCCTTCTTTTTCTCCAAATTTGTTGCTTCTCCCGCTTTTCCTTTACCCCCACTTAAGCACACCCTCCGAAGCCCACTGCCCAAGCAGGTCTGTGGTTGGGCAGAAAGCAGAGTCTCTGTCCCTTCTCCATATTAACTGGAGCAGATTTGGGACAAAGACAAAGTGTCTTTTTCAGAAACGCAAAGGGGAAGAGATCATCCTCAGACTAAAAAGAGCCACTTCACTCTCCTGCCCACTCGGAGGAAGAGATTACAAAATGTGGATGCTAAGGGCTATGCAAGCCTCTTGGCTGTTCCTTGGTGCCGGTGGCCACATGTCATTGTCCCTGGGGAAGCTCTAGATAAGAATGCCTATGCTCAGTTCTCAGTCTCGGAGTTTCCGATCTAACTGGTCTGAGGTGATATCTGAACCCAGACTGAACTTCGGTGTATTTCAAAAACTTCCCAAGTGACATCAATTTCAAGGTTAAAAATCCCTGCTATAGGCAGATGCAGCTGTGGGCATCCTTGTAATAAAATACTGTACCCTGAACAGAAAATCAAGCCAGGACCAGGGTGGTCAGACCCAAGGAAGACTCAGCTGAAACAGGACAGCACACATAAATTAAAGACCAGGCGGTTCCTCCCCTCAAAAGTTCTGGCACTCTGCAGCCCCCAGGGTCTTTGCACGTCCCTTGGGAGAAAATGGAACCCTCAGTACATGACTGAGAGTCAAGTTCTTTGTCCACCTTGAAAGATAAGGGCTCAAAACAAAAATCAAGACACAGAAAATAAAGTCCTATGTTTTCCATGCCTACGCTTAAAGATGAAAATGTATTCTCTTTGTTTGTTTGTCTGTCCTTCCCACTGGACTGTCACACCTTAGAAACAAAAGTTTCAAAAAATTATGCCCAGCACCTGGCTTGAATGGGTCCTTTAAACCATTTATTGGATGAATGATTGGACAACTGGGGAGGTAAACATGACCTGGAAAGAGAGCTGTTCAATCTGGGTGGCCTCACTCAATGGCCCTGGACTTGGTCTCCCTAACCAGGACAAGTGGGTCCTTAGCATCAAACACAGAGATTCCTCCCATACCTT
The DNA here is from genome assembly GCF_001458135.2 of Marmota marmota marmota. Taxonomy (NCBI): domain Eukaryota; kingdom Metazoa; phylum Chordata; class Mammalia; order Rodentia; family Sciuridae; genus Marmota; species Marmota marmota. Next base: position 22,496,363 of record NW_026000221.1, read on the forward strand.
TGTGGGGGGCGGTCCTATCTACTATGGGCCCCTACAATTCTTGTCAGTAGCTGAAGCCCAAGCTGCCCTGCCCATCTCCACAGGTCAGAGGTAACCACACAAACTTTATTTTTTTCAAAAAAGAAAAATAAATCTTGCATTTTTTACTCCAGAGGATCTCTCCTTGGGCCTGGAGGTGGCCCTGCATTGGCCATATGTGAGGTTCCAACATGGGAACACGTCAGAGGGTGACCGAGCTGACCGTGACAACAGTCAAGCACGGAGAACAGGAGCTTGCTCTGCCCATGCACACATCTTCAAAACTAAACCATCCGAGTCTTGTTGAAGGTTCTCAGAATTGATGGCTTATATGAGTTCCACTGCCTAAGACTTTGTGTCAAAAGTGAGACTCCTAGATCCTCAGGCCATAGCTCACCCTTGCCCACAGGAGCCCTGTATGCACCTTGGTCAAACAGAGGGACATTTGGGTTCTGTCTCCATCCCAGGCCTTTCTGCTCTCAGAATTCAACTCACAATGCATCTCTGGCCACGAGAAACCAAACTCCTATTAAAAGTTTAACTTTGAGTGCAAATTTTACTTTGAGCATAAGACAATGAACAGCCCATTGGTCTTAGAAAGCATGTTCCTAGACCCCAAGGAATGTCACTTTTTTCTATCACCTGAAATTTCTTAACCGCCTGATGTTTCTGCGGATAATTCGTGAAGTTCCGGGGGTACTAAACCCAAACCAATTGCTTATCATCAAAATGAGGAGGATCTTGGTTCCAAGAAAGGAAGAACTTTTGAATGATAGAGCTCTCTAAAGGAAATGAGCTGCCCAGGAGAACAATGAGGTAAATGTACCTCACTTGAAGGTATAGAAGCCTTACAATAAATCCTGGCATTGGGAAAAGAATTGCCTAGACTCAGGTGAAGTCGGTGAACCAGCAACATCAGCATTAGCATCTCCAAGAGTTCCCAGACTCTCAAGAAAGGACAAGGAATTTGAGTTTAATCTTCACACACACTCATGTTAGAGAAGCTCCTGATCTACTCTAAGGCCTAATAGAGAACATAAATGTCCATACCGCATTAATTTAACCTTTACTGACTTAGAATTTGTGGACCTCTGAACTGGGTCTCAGGGACATTTTCATTAATAATGAAGGCACAGTTTTTTTTTAAAAAAGACTTATGGGGTGTGCGCTATGCACTGATGTTACTCAAGAAAACACTGAGCTACACGTATTTTGGTACATGTGTGGCTCATATGCAAATGATGTTGTTCATCACAACTGGGTCCAAACAAGTTACCAAGGCAAGCCAGGACCAGCCTGAATTGAGACAGTAGTGGGAAGGCTTGGCGAGAATTATGACTTGAATATGAAAGTAACAGGGCTATTTTTTAATTTAAATATTCTAGAGCTCAGGTTTCCTTTGAATTGATCTGGCTTTCTCTCTTCCCAGTAGCACCATCTCTGCTTGAATTCAGGAGGTGCTCCATCTAGGGCCACCCCCCAAACAGCCCAAAAGCTGGCAGTGAAGTGGGTGAGTGACGCTGATCAACTCCAATGTCTTGGTTTCTCTCCAGGGAAGGGGAGCCTGAGGTCTGAGTCCAATATGTTCACAGAGTAGACAGGTGCGAGAGATCCAGAAAGAGGGTGGGGCTCCGGCATAGCAAGCCCTGCTCAGGCCTCACCTTCCACCCTGAGGTGCCAGATGGGCCAACCTAGTTGTCATCGGGTGTGTGGCCTGGCATAATCCCTGTCCCATTCAGACCTGCTTCCACCATCTCCGGGGCCCAGGAGTCAGCATCTTCTGAATCCCAGCCTCCACTTGCCCAGATGGGAAGTGTGTGCATTCATGATTCACCTCAGGCAGGCTCTGCAGCCGAGGAAGGCTGCTAAGAAAAGCTGTGTGCTGTTCCAGACATCGTCCGGGAAGAGATAAGCAACATTCTTGGTTTCCTCCTGAGCCACTTTATAAAAACTATTAAGAACAGGGCACAGGAATGTCCTAAGCAAAGCTGCTTGTTCTAAAAATCTTCCCCACGGACGGCCTGGGGCCTCTGCCTGCTCAAGTGCCAGAACACTGGGGGACTTGCGCAGAGTGTGGGCTGTGGCTTCAGCGGATGCATACAAGGGGGGACTCATATTCCCCGCTCCTCCTGTTTCCACATGGGGGACTTCCCTGGGGTGACACAACCATCCCGCCCTTCATTACACTCCTCCTCCTCGCCTCTGAAAGTGCATTTGGCAAGAGAAACTGATCATGCGCCTCCTGGCCTCTCTGTAGCATCCAGTTGGCTGGCTGTAGACAGCTTGTGCTCTGCTCTGGCCAAGTTCCAAGCTGAATGGTGCAGGCTGCACCCCTTTGGCAGGGGCTGTGGGGAACTTAATCTTGGCCTGCGGTATTAGAAGCCTGTGGTGACCCCACACATGGGCCAGTAGACTATACTTCTGTCGTTCACAGGGATAGATTGTGACTCTGCCGTGGGCCTCTGCGGAGGCCAGGAGAGTCCTGCTCTGGTAGCTAGAGAGTTACAGAAAGCACTAACTCAGGCTGGGCTGGGGCTTCCACACCTCTGTGGCTTTGTTCATGAGGATCCTTCCATAGAGAACCTCTTCCTTCCTCCTCATTTCTACCCATGCCTGTCCTCACAGACCCAGCACAAATGCCCTCTTCTCCACAGTCTTTGTAGACTCCCTCAATCCAAAGATCTCCCTTCCTCTACTAATGCAGCATCTCAGGCTTTTTAACCATATCCTTTGGTAAGGAATACTTTCTATGTCAAGTTCAACTACACATAAACATATAGGCTGCCTAAACTGAAACTGAATGGCTCGAGACAGCTCATCTCTTCTTTATGCAATGCCCTCTGATGATCTAGCCTATACCATTTTAACAACTTGTGGCAACCCACTAAGTTGATCTAATGACAGCTTAAAAACCCGCTGTTTGTATTTCTATTAAGGTATAACCTGACCACATAATGGGAAATTATCTCCAAGGTAAAATTAACTTTAAAATATAAAGCAAGAAATGCTGGGATGTGACTTAGTGGTAGAGCGCTGGCCTGGCACACACAAGGCCCTGGGTTCCAACCCCAGCACCACAAAATAAATAAATATATAAATAAGCAAAATACATAATACCATGTGTAGATTGTAACCGTTAATATTAGTGTAAAGGGAGACACCCATATATAGCTCTGGATAGAGTCCCAAGACACTGTGACATTGGCTGACCCACAACCCATCCATAATGAATATAGACTAAAAGAAATTGAAGAAAAAATTTGTCTTACTTATTCTTGCATCATCGGTACTGGCATCAAGCCTAGCACACAGTAGGTGTCCACAATAAGTTAAAAAGTTTACTAAGTTTGATGAGTTGAACTGAATTCAAAAGAATCCTTAATAAAGTATTAAAGACTTATTTACCCACCCATTCTTCAGTCCTTTAACAGATATTTACTGAAGACCTACTATGTGCCACTTGTTGAGATGGTGGTGATCCTAGACTGATTTTGCTCTACACTCCAGAATTCCTTCCAATCCTAATCTGCATTCCATTTTAGTCCTTCCTTAGGAAAAAAATTACTGTATCCCCAATGTGCCGATAGGAAATTTCACCTCCAATTGTTAACAGATTACATTCCCAGTGGCTGTTGGTCCCCTGTCCCTGTCCTTGATCTCAAAGGTATAATAAAAATGTCAAAGTACCAGACAGAATCCTGATGCACCCTGCTTTCCAAAACCAGTTACTGAATGAAGCTTCTTCCAAATTCATCCCTATCTGATTTCAGCAGACTTGCCTTGTGACCCCTCACCCCTCCAATGAATTTCCATCTGTGTGTAATCTCCTCCCACATGAACTCAAGTCTTCATCACAAGAGTTGCTTTGGCCATTAGACAATAGCTAGCATCATGCAAGAGAGACTGGAAGAGCTATTGCACATCAGGTCTTGTCTGCTTGGAACGTGATCTGGAAACACAGCCACCATGCTGCGAGATACCCAAGCAACACAGAGGAGCAGAAGAACCACCCCGCTGAGCCCAGTCAACTCCCAGAATGAGAGTTAAATATTTAAAATCACCACATTTCAGGGTGGTTCATTACACACCAATTGCTAAGAAAAACACTGGAAAGACATTCCCCAGCTTCATTCTTTTTCATACACTCAAGTTCTAGAACCCAGAGGGATTGGTGTCCCCATGATATTCCACAGGCTAACAAGTCAGTGCAGGCCATTCCCTGAGTATACTCCACTTTTAGAGGCTGACTGTAGAGGGCAGTGTCACCCAAGCTGAGAATGCCCCATCTCAGCTGGGCCTCCATGACCATCTTACCCTGTGTGCTTCTTTCCAAAGCACCCAGACCCCTGGGGGCCCTCAGCACTGTTTCAGAGGAAACACAAGCCCACAGCATACAGCTGGATATCTTCTGGAGCATTCTCTTTTACTCAAAAATTCAGAAGGGTGGAGATTTACTAATTTTATAGTAAGACAAATGATTATGTTCCATTATATTCCAAATAATTATGTTCTGTGCAACATTTGCATGAAGCTTTAGGTCAAAATTCAAGATCTATCAAGGTAGAGATGGGTCAAGTGTTGTTTTAGGTTTGATCCCCAAGTCTTTAGGGGTGTCCCAGTACCTGGTCTCTGCTATTAGGGGAGTTTGGCTGAAAAGTATGAAAAGCCCAGATCCACTTGCACCCATTCACCCTGCTGTTGGGGTGACTCAGGCTTAGGGAAGGAAGGGATTCATCCGTGTCAATGCAGAGCTGAGGGCTGAACGAGGCTCAGTATTCTTAGAGCTCCCTTGTCTTTTCATCAACCACATGGTTATAGCTAGAAATTTTTTTTCCCCCAAGGCCAAGCTCCCAACTGAAAGAAAAACAGGGACATTACCTTTCCTGATGTCTTCACACCTTTCCAGAGGCTGAAATACAGGATGACGACAACAAACATCAGACAGAGGAGGAGCTGCCACTGGGGCAGGCCGATGTCGTGAATCCCGCTGCTCTCGTGAAGATGCAGGACACCACGCCTGTGGGGAGGAGAGGTGGGGGACCAGGGAAAACAGCATCAAGGAGCATGTCCAAGGCCATGCTCATGGGCCTGTCCCACATGCACCCTGATGGAGACAGGGGTCAGCCACTCTCCCTGACTCGGGGGCACTGGCCACTGCAGGCATCACATGGACTGGCTCTGGTCAGCCATGGCCTGTACCCCAGGATGGCTCTCCAAAGTGCCTGCTGCATGGCTAGCACTGGGGACACACTGATAAGACAGGGAAGGTTTCTGCTTTCTAGAGCTCACCCTCTGCCGCAGCAAGTCTCTAGAGGAGGAAGAGCCTATCTTGCACCCCAGAGCATGTTTGACAATGTCCGAGGTGCTTTCTATTGACATGACTCCACTGCTGCTAGACATCCTAAATGCCCAGGACGGTCTCCAATAACAAAGAATTATCCCATCCAAAATGCTCATCTTGCTGAACCTGAGAATCTCTTGTCTAGAGACTAAGACAGGAATAAACAAGTCTCCTGTCTAAGAATATCTTCTAAAATCAAAGATATGCATACTCTGTGTCCTAGCAAGTCTACTTGTAGGTATTTATCCAATAGAATTTGTACATATGTTTACCAAAAGATATGTTCTAGAAAGTTCATCACAGCCTTGAGCATAATATCCCCGAATTGCAAAATACTCAAATACCCATTAGCAATAGAATGGATAAATTATGTCACATTAACTCAAATGAATCATTATACAGCATCTACCCCCAAATGGGTGAAACTCTCACACATAACGAATGCTATGAAAAAGTAGTCAAAGTCAAAAGAGCATGGAAGAGACAGAAGTCCAATTCCATTCAAGTAAAGCACTGTACAATAACAAGCAAAATTCACCTAGGGTTAGAAATCAGAAAAGTTATGCTCTGGAATGGGAGAGAAGTTTCCTGTCTGGGAGGGACTCCTAGGGATTTCTAGGAGACTTGTCATGCTCTGACTCCTGATCTAGGTCGTGGTCACATGGATGCATTCAGTTTGTGATATTGATTAAGCTGTCACTTCTCTGTAATACGGTCACCTACAATAACATGTTTCTTAGGTAAGGAAAATATACCATAAACATTTAGAAGGTTTGAGAATATTGAGGCACCTCATACAGTGAAGGAATGGTAAATAGAATTGCGAACAAGATGTCCATTTGCTAATTAGAATCAAATCAAAATCCATTGGGATCAAGGTCAAATAAGACCAACTGATAATCCAGTACAGCAGGCTCCATGGAGGGAGGGTACCCCAACAATTCTACACCTTCACAAGATGCAGCAGCAGGCCTGGGAACACTTGGGTGTGGCATCTCGGCTCTGCACCCCAATCATGCATTCCTCATTTCGGGCCTGTGGCTAGCTGGCCCATCTGGGCCTCACACACACTCAGGGAACTGCTGGCACATAGTCCCCGCCTTGGTGGGCTTCTGTTCTAACATGAGAGGTAGCATTAACTGCAAAAGACAGCAATAAAGTGTGCCAAGTGTTGGGAGGGTTCAGGGAGCTGTAGAGGCCCCCAGAATGGGTCTCTGCCCGCATCTTCCTCTGAATCTGATGCTCAGAAGCTATAGCCTACTGCTGGATACCTAGCCAGGCCCAGCTCCAATGTCACCTCTTCCTGGAGGGCTCCCTGATTTCCCCTGATCCTAATCTCTAATCCTTTCAGTTTCTGTGTTTCTTGGCTCATTTGTCAGCAGTGTGCCCCTGCAACATAAAGGCTAATAGAGTTGTCCCTTGGTATCCATGGATATCAAAATCCATGGATACTCAGGTTTCTTGCATAAAATGGTATCATCTTTGCATATACCCTACACTCATACCTATGTATACTTCTAGTAATCTCCAGCTTCCTTATAATACCTAATACAAATAAATGCTGTATAAGTAGCTGTTATACTTGGTTAATCAAAAGTCAATGTTATGCAAATAACTACTATACTGGTTCATGTAGGGGAAAATGACAAGGAACTGTACATGTTCAGTACAGATGTATTTTTTTTTTCAAATATTTGCACTCTATCCTTGACCGAATCCTTGAAGGCTCAGCTTTTTAAAAATTGCTGATATCAAAATTTTAAAAAAAAATTAAATCTTTTATGTCATAAAATATTACTATCTGGGCCCTGTTCTCAACCAATTAATTCATAACCCTTGAGCAACAGAACCAGGCCACCAGTGCCACCCCTGCGGATGCCAACTGGCAGCCAAATCTCGGACCACTGAGTCAGAGGCCCACCCAAATTATAGGCTTCTTTTAGACCAACTTGAGCCTTCCAGAAACTTTTACTTTCCTGGCAAAATAAAGTTGGATTTCTAAATTTGAGGAAAAGAAGCCTCAGAAAGGCTCTTAAGAAATAGGTGTGTAACTATTTCAGGAGCCTGGGTGGTCAGAGGAGTCCACAGACGAGAGGCGGATGATGGGTTTTGCTGGAATCAGAGTAGAGGACATGGGAGGGTCCATTTCAGGCTCATGAAGGACAACACATACCCTCCTCCTGGAAACCCATCCAGCTTATCCTCAGGTGGGAATTAAAGTTCGCTCTGGGACTGCAGGCCATGACTGATGTTGTGTCTGCTTGCTTCATTCATTCATTCATTCATTCATTCAAACAGACATCTAATATTTGCAAGAACTTGAAGGAAAATAGAAGACTATCATACAGAAGTTATCCAGGCTTTGGGGTCAGACAGACCTGGTTCCCATCCTGGCCCTAAATCCTCAAAGGTCCTTTAACTAGTGGGTAGAGATCAGGGAAGCTGCTAAACACCCAGAATGCACAGGACGGTGCCCCCTCCAACCCCCACCTCCCAAGAAAGACTCCTCTAACCCAAAATGTCCAGTGTTGAGGCTGTCAAGTGAAATCCTAGCCCGGAGGATGCAAATGTACACCTTGCAGAATCTGAGGCCTGTCGCAATCCACCCCGCCAAGCTCATCCCTGCCATTTGCTCCTGACAATAGCAGGCCACTTCTCCACAATCTCCTCTGCTCTCCGGGCTCTGGCCTTGGGACTTCCTGTTCCTGCACCCTAGGACACACTTTCCAGCCCGATTTATCAGCCTGGCAAAACTTATTCTGCTAGTTTCATCTCAGAAAAGAAAGAAAGAAAGAAAGAAAGAAAGAAAGAAAGGAAGGAAGGAAGGAAGGAAGGAAGGAAGGAAGGAAGGAAGGAAGGAAGGATGGATCCCCTGACATAGGCTCTTCTCCCATCGAGAGAGAGAACGAGAAAGAGAGAGAAGAGGGAAGAGGAAAATCGAGTAGCTGGGCCTATCCAAAGACAGCGTCCTGACCCTGCCTGATGCTTCATTCGGCTTCTTCCCGTGCTTTTGGGGGCAAAGTGTTGAACGGTGTCAATCACCATTTCCCTGATTTATTGTTAAAATCATGAAAAAAGCAATGGCCTGCATCTGTTTGCCCCTAAACTTGCTAAAATGTCTCCTAGTGTCCACTGGAATAGCCAAAATGAGCCCTACGTGCACTTGAAGGCCACTTTGGGGTGTCACGGTTACTAGATGTTTCATCAGTAAAAAGAGCCAGACACCAGAGCTGATTTCCAAGAAAAGAAGTGAATCCGGCTTCCTCTGCAGGCCTGAGCCAGGGGCGGGGGGTGGGGGGGGGTTGCATAAATACCTTGGGTTTGGTTTAGTTTTCCAGCAGTTTAATAAAAGTGAATCATCGTGAGGGGTACAGTCCAGGCTTTCCAAAGTCTATGGGCCAAAAAAGCTCAATTTTTCACTTGACATTTAAAAGCTCAGAGGGTTAGGATTGGGGTAGAGAAAGGTTCCTCTTCCCCCTAGGAGCCAGCGCGAGGCAGAACTTTCCTATTGCTGAACGCATATCCACCAAGGGTGCACGTTAACAGATAAAGGGACAGCATCAGAGGTTCTTTTGCCGTGGAGCCATGTGGCTTCAGGCCTGGAGCCTGGGGAGAGGAGCATTTTTGTTCCCTTAAATGATAGGTTCAATCCATCTGCCTAACAGAGTACAAGGTGAGGGCAACATTGGTCAGGAGTCTTGGGGAAAGAGAAAAAAAATATCTAATCTTTTAGTATCGGTCCTGGGAGCCCCACTTGCTGGCTCCCCCGACTGAGCTGACTTGTCTTAAAGCAGAGGCCTTTAGACAGAAAGTTCATGTGTCATGGAAAATCCAGAGGCACTCCGCAGCCTAGGGCTATGCTCTCTGCAGCCCATAGGCAGGGAAGAGGGGAGATAGACATGCCCAAGAAGGGGTCCCACCTATCAGCAGGGAACCTAACTGGACAAGAACTAATTGGAGACTAACTGGAGAGGAAAAAGCCCAGAGAGCTGTGGACGGGGTGGCGCCTTGGATCAGAGAGCTGGCGCTCAGATAACTCTGCCAGGAACCTAAAACAGAGCCTCTGCTTTCTTGTCTGTGAAGCAGGGTAATTTCCGCCACTGTGAACGGTGCAGATGAAGTGGGATTTGGATATGAAGAGATTATCAGTCCCTGGTTCAGGGTAGCTATGAAGGTTTGCAGTGGGGTGGGCTAAGGAGAGGAGAAGAGGGGTGGTCTGCACCCCTCTTTCACTGCATTCTCCAAGCCCTGCACACAGGAATGTCACCCTCCACTGTGCTCTTCTCACAGCTAGGCCTGGAGGAAGTGGGTGGCTGCATGAAAGGTACCATGGTCCCCAGACCTGTTGCAGGAGACCTGCCACTGCAGGGGCAGACAAGCTGGTCATAAAGACACCCGTGGAGAAATCTGATACCCACTAGACTAGAGATGACCAGGCTATCAGTTTCCACTGTGATTAATAAGAACAGAGCTTGCCAAGAGCTAAAGAAAGATCATGCTTTTTTCTGCCTGCGAAAACAAGGTGGGAGAAGCTCGCAACTACTTACAGGGATCAGAAACCTCCTCGCCCCCCAGCCCTTACTGTCTCCCTGTCCAGACCACACTCAAACTGAGAAGACCAAGACTTCCACCAGCAAGTTCTCCAAACATTCTGGGGTCTTCTGAGGTTACATTCCTCGGGAAAAGTGAAGAAACCCTAGTTTTTCCATGACATGTAGAGATGTCAGCCTGACCTCCGCAGGTATCTTATTCTGAGACAGGTGGGTGCAGTGGCTAGGTATTAGAATCCCGGAAGTAGCTGTTAATAATAATGCACTTGTGTTGGTGACACCCACGCCTGAGAAACTCAAGTCCCTGGACACAGGATCCAGGAGGAAGGAGTGTGTTTAAAAGCTCTCCGGGTGATTTCCACATGCAGCTGAAGTTTAGAACCACTGAGCTCAGAGCTTAGGCCTTGGGACCCAACTGCCTGTGTTCAAACTCACTTTCCAATACCACTTTCAAGCTGGATGACCTTGGACAAGACACTTCCTGTTTGTGCCTATTTCCTCATTCACAACTGGCTGTGGTTTCTTAAGAGCAATTTCTCTCTCCAAACTGACGGTTATTTCCTAGAGAACTAACACCTCCTGGGGTCCTCGTGTGTTTCCTGGTACTGCTCCCCCACTCCACTCTCCCACCCACATCAAAAGCCCCCCAGGAAGCCGCAGACAGGGCTGCATCCTCTGCTTCCCCCTCAGCCTCAGGCCTGTCACATGATCCGTGCCCTGTCCCTCTCCACCTGAGGTCTTCCTTGGAGTCTGGTTCAGATCCTGCCCAGGCCTCAGTCAGCCCAGGACGAGGAGTCTACGACTTACTCATAAAACTCTGCTGCTGGCGTGAACTTGTACTTGGAGTACTTGGTGTGGTTGCCCAGCACGGAGCCATTGAGGAGCTTGGGGTCGGTGCAGTTGGGGCTGTTCCAGGCATGGCCACAGTTGGTCCAAGGCAGGGTGAAGGTGAAGGAGGCGAAGAGGTAGTAGAGCGACCAGGCGATGATGACATTGTAGTAGAAGCCAACGTAGAGGGCGATGAGGATCACAGCATAGCCGACTCCTGGGTGGGTACACAGAGGTCAAGCCCCCAGCCCAGGCCCAGAGCCACCTCCCCCTGAGGATTTGGCACCAAACACCGCAGTCCCCAACCCCTACATTGTTTTGTAGCAGATTTCCAGTCCTACCCGCATTCCTTGGGTACCGACCACCCCTTTGCCTGAGAGCTCTCCTTCACCACGGTAGCCCTCTCTGCCTGTTGATTGATGGGTCAGAAGGTCCTTGATGGCCCCAGGGAGCAGCCATGTTGGAAGCTGGAATATAAGTTCCCCCACTCCCTCGCCCCGTGGACCCGATAATGAAGAGGTGTGTTTCACACCCTCTCCACTCACCCATGGTGGACTTGACCTGATGACACACACTTCATGGGCTGCCCCCCCTTTCCTGACGCCATCTGGCACTTCCTGGGACCACTTCCCCAAATAAGTACTTACACTAAAATCCTTACCTCCGAATCTGCTTCTGGGGGGATCTCAAGCAAGCCCTCAGCCCACTGAGTTCTCTGGGTCTCATTCTCAACCACCTGCTTCACGTGCCCACACATTATCTTCCTGAATGTGTCCAACGCACCTCTAACGCTAATTCTACAGTTTTGCCTAGAGCAGAAATTATTTTTGCCTGCTCAGCACTGCTTTAAGGGATTTCCTTAAGTAACTCAGCCTGTGAGGCTTGGGTAAAAGTAATCTCTCACTTCCTTGATCTGCTCATGAGCTTGTGAAGACCTGGCCAATCAGGGTGCTGCTTTCTCACAACCACAATGATTGGTTAAGAGATAGGCATATTGCTCAAATCAAACCAAGGAAAGTCTTCACCCAGAACTTTAATGAAGCCACGGATGCATAAAGGTGTTTTGTTAGCTTATTCGTTTGCTTATTTGCTTTTGGTCACTGTTAAACTCAGCAGGATTTAAGCCTGGAGTTGCTGACAGCCATCTTTTTTAGCAACTGAGAAAAATGTACCAGAGAATGATGCAAACACATATTCTAAGAGTACAATTTGAGCACCTGGATCAAACTGTACCTGAGTAGACTAGCATTCCCCCAGCAAAAAAAAAAAAAAAAATCTCTGTTATATTAAAGCCAGTTTGAGTCATATTTCCAGCAAGTAAACAAAAATGATGCTAATACACACACAAGACTCTTGTATCAGTCTGGACTTAGTTCAGGATTGAGTAAACAGAAGGTACTCCATGGACACTTGCCAGCTGAGAAGAGGCTCATGGTAGTCACATTTGTCCTTACTGCTACTGGTTCTCTAACCAGCGCTTGGGCAATATTTACTCTTGCTCCACACCCTTCTGCCAGATATCTGGAGGCCAAGGGATGACGGTTGTCATGGTACTTTCTGCAGATGTGTAATAAGTTCCAAATGCAAATAGGCTCAATCCTATCCCATCTGCAATCAATTAGCTATGGCTGTTGCATTAAGAATTGTGAGGCAGCTTTCCAGCTGAGTTTGAGAAGCTCCACAATCAATTTGTCATGTCTGCCACGGGAGCCAGAGGGGAGCAGCAGAGGTGTATATGCTGGGTTTCTGACATTTCTGTCTTTCATGAAAATAGACTCTCTCTGGCCACTCAGCTGATGGAGCTAGACTGAAACTTGGGACTCCAGACTCTGAAACTTGGGTTACCAGCTCCTGACACATCAAATGCTCCCTGTGTAACTTTGAATGGTGGACGCTCCTGACCTTGTTGATGCCTATGAATCCCACAGATAGTTGGTTTATCTCAGATCTCATCTTTGGAGTGCATTTCCCCAAATGCACTTTGACTTCCCCCAGACTCCTTCTTTACCTTTGAAGAAAGGACAGATCTTCCAGACGGTGGCCGCCCCTTCCCGGTTGTACTGCCCGAGAGCCAGCTCCATGTAGAACAGGGGCATCCCAGCAATGATGAGGAACAGGGTGTATGGAATCAGGAAGGCACCTGGGGGACACAGAGGCAGAATGTGACCCACTAGATCCCTGCCCCTCACAGCGCTTGGATCAGTGTCTGCAAGAGCTACCAGGGTCCCTCATCAGCTGCTCTATCACCTGGCCATTTCACAAGGAGCATTGTGTGGCAGGTAAAGAGAGTCATGCCGAGAAGTGAATAACAACAAACAGGACCAGGAATAATAACAGTAGTAGTCCTAACTGCAATAATGAGGGACTCTAGTTGAATTGGTAAAGTCTGTAGGTTTCTCCTAGCCTCTGCTATGAAACACCACAAGAAGAATCCTAGGCGTAGCTTTCACCAAATTTGCTTAAGCAGAAAATCTTTCCTTTATGGATCATCATTCCAGGAACGCCCATCTCTTACAGGTAAGCAAATTGAGACCAGAGAGGGAAAGACAGTGCCTAAAGGTACATCCAACTGGGTTTCTGATTTGTCTCATGTGAATATCACTTTTAGGTTGCACGTAGCTTTCCCAAACACTAGCTCATTGGATTTTTCCCAATGCTTACAACAACCTGTAGACCCAATATGCAGGCAGTCTCATTTTAAGCCCTGAGGGACAGAGAAAGCAGTTGACTGTTCCTGTTGGCACTGCTGGTGAGTGACAGAAGCAGGACTTGTATTTAGGTCATCCAACTGCTAAATGCATCTAGGATCTGGGCCTAAACCTTCCTGGCTCCCCAAGTTCCAGAGTTGTTCCCAACATACCCTGAAAATTCCAGAACATTCCATCTTAGATGAAAGACATGAGTGTGGATAGGATGTGGGGAGAAGGAGATGCTCTGGGGGTTTGGGACCAGTGGAGCCACTTAGTCTCTTGGTTATAGGCTTGTTCATGCTCCAGTCCCTGCTCCAGGCTGGATTTCTTTTGAAATTCTGGGGAAAATTCTCATTTCTTCCACTTACTCCCTGCCCCCCCCTCCCACACAGAGAAGGCTGGTCTGGTACTCAAACCCACACCTGTGTACCTGGCTAACAGTGGTGGTGAAGGTGGTAAAGGTAGGCAGTGGGGGTGGTGAAAGTAACAAGTATCAATTATGGAGCACTTTTTGTATACCAAGCCACACGCAGGATTTCATGTACATAACCATTTAAAACCACCCCTAAGAGATAATTGCCACCAATTCCATTTTGCACGTGGGAAAACTGAGACTTAGAAAAGTCCAGTTGCTCATCCTAACTCGTAAGTTTGCAGCGTGCTTTCCAACCTGCTCTGTCTGAGTTCCCCTGTGCCTTGGGGGCCACCTGCTGCTCCTCTTGGACACCAGGAGCAGGGGGCAGAGCTGGAGCAGAGTGGGAAATAGAAACTTGAGTGGTTCAGGAGCCTGAAGACTGAAGCCAGGGCCAAGGGAGCGGGAAGCTGGGCCTTGTGGTTCAGGTCCTGGCCCTGCCCTCTGCTGTTAGCGACTCCCGGGTTCTCCTACAGGGCCAGCAAAGGGAGAGAGCACCATCGGCCACCAACCAGGCGTCCTTCAGGCCCGTGCTCTCTACTGGTTTCCTCTGGGTGGCACTGCCAGCCAGCAGTAACTGTCCCTGCTTGAGATCTACCTCCTCTCCTGCTGGCTGAGTCACAGCAGAGGAAGGGGGTCACCCCAGGGTCTGCAGGATCCCGCGGGGTTGTCAAGGAATGGTGAAACGGTTGTGCACAAATAAAAAGCAGAAAGCTGTCCCATTGCCAGGCCCTTTTTCTGAAAGAGGATGTGGCCAGCTCGCTGGCTCAAGCCCCCTGTGGTGGGGAACCAGGGCAGGGCTCAAGAGTCAGAAACGGGCCTCAATGGTGAAAAGGTCAGCTGAGGCCGCCTGTTCCTAAAGGACCCTGGAGTGGCTCCTTGGAACTTGAGGCTTATTACAAACCCCCTAGACGTCACTGCCCTGCAAAGCCCATAACTGCCACATTCTTGTGGCCCTGCTACGTCTCACCCGGGGCCATGCGGGCTGCAACAAGTCTCACACAGGGCCTGAGAGTCTCAGGGGCCATGAGCCCGGCGTCCTGCTTGGACTCCGGCCTGCTCTGCTGTGTGACGCTGGGCTGACAGGGGCTGAGCTGGGCCTACCTCGTAAGGGGCTCAGCGACTGGGAGTACGTGACACGCACAAACACAAATGCACACCTGTGCACACGAATGCAGCAGTACACACCCAGACTTCTGCACACCAACGCACTCACACAGCCTCACAAGGAAAAAGAAATATTTGTGGTGAAAGAGCTTCTGGCCAGGGGCCTTCGGACAAACTTAGTTTTAAAAAAAAAAGATTGTCTCATGAGTGCAACTCACTGACACTGAACCGTTAGAGAGGAACCCTGCTGGCCACACAAGAATCCTGGGCCCTCTGTGCAATGCCAAGCCCTCAGGAGGGAAGCCCAGTGGTTACTAAGAGTGCTAAGTGCTCACCAGGGCAGGTAAGGAGATCCTCTGGAAAGGGGAGGGGTAGGAGGGGCTCAGCAAGGAATGGGGAGGCCCGGGTCTGAGGGGAGCCGGGGGAGGTGGAGAAGTGTGTCAGGGAGGAGCTAAAGAAGGAGAGGTGGGTGCCCTGAGATCAGTCTGTGGACAACGGGGTTCCTCAAACTGTCAATTCTGGCCACACCCAGGTGGATCCCAGGAGTGAAAGTCCGCAAAGTTGTCCCCTTGATGCTGCAGCTCAGCTGCAGGCTGTCACTGACTGTGGCTTTCCCCAGAGAACAGGAAATCTTGGTCAATTCCTAGGGGAGCTAGGTTTGTCCCTGTCCTCCAGTACCCCAAGGGCGTAGTGTACAGAGTGCCAGGGAGGCACGGTGTCCGTCAGCAGCAGGGCTGCCTGCCACAGGCTGGCCAGACGCTTTCAGGACTGAGCCAACAGCACAGGGAGGTCCGTCGTCCTTTTTGTGACAAGTTCAAAATGATAAATCAAGCCACCACTGCTAACTGAAGCATGTGGCATCTTCTTACTTTGACAAAGTGATCTTTGCCGTGGTCTTTGTCCTATTACAAACTTCAAGTTTGAAATTTTCAGCTCTTGGTCAGAATCTGGTGGCCCCGAGGGAACTCCGCTGGATTGCCCTCCGCTTTCCCACCTCAGCTCTGGCCAGCCACGTCCAGCTTACATTTAGCATGAAAGCGTGGACTCTCAGACCCCTGTATCTAAACTCTGTCTCTAGCGCCTGTAGCCCATGCGCCTCTGGCTGCCCCACAGACCTGGGGCTGAGCAGACCTGCAACACAGCACACATAGGGAGAAGGAACCAAGCCCGAGGGTCACGCAGACCTGGAAGGGGGCTTGGGACTGACGGACTGAGCAGGGAGACCTGCCTGGAGCAGGCTGCGGGTGAGAGCAATGGTTCGCGCAGGCAGGGCTGGGCTTTCTAAAGGGTAGATCTAAGGATGATCCTCGACCCCAACTTTCTACTTATACCCACGAATCCCTGCATTAATGCGCCTTCTCTGAGTCTCACCACCCCCACCCCACTTCATTAATGAGGGAAATAAACCTGTCATTGGTTTGCTGTGATAATTTGATATAATGGAGATGAAGTGCAGGGACGTGGCGGTGCTGTGTAAATGGGAACGGGTCCTGTCATCGCACACAAGGCCTGATGGGAAACACCTTTATCAACTGTTTACTGCCAGTGAAGGCTCACCATGCAGTTGGTGGGGGCGGGGGGGGCCTGTGTGGTACGTGGCCATGCACACAACCTGGAGGCGCAGGGAACAATCCTTCAGACCCCTCATGTCCCCATCCCAAGGGAATCTATTTACCTGTGGGTCCAAACAAATATGCTGACCACAAGCAAGAACAGGACAAAGGACACCTGGGCCACAGCCAACTCTGTTCCCCAAGGGGCTCTCATAGAGCTGTCCAGACCCCCCTCAGAGATGAAGGACCTTCCATGTGTGGTTGAGAGAGCTCAGTCCTCCACAGCTGGCCTTTGGGAGCCATCTGGAAAGAGTGCTTCATCCAAGGCCATACCCTGTCCCCATCCAATGAAAAACCAACACAGAGCATAGAGTCCCAGCCCCCTCACCCCAACTCTGCACCAGTCAGAGTAGCCACCTGGTTTCAGGGTTTCCCCGAGGTCAGCTGACACTCAGCCAAGACCGCCTGAGTGCCCAGCCTCTTCCTCTGGCCAAGTTTCCCACCCTGCAGCCTCCCCCCTCTGCCTGCCTCCTCTGCTCCATTCTATCCCTCCATCCATGGAGAACAAGACAAATGAGTTTTTTCTAAAGCAAATTTTTGTGTCTTTGACGTCAGATGTAGGATCCCCCTCAGAATCTCTGCCAGTCAAATGGCTGGCTTCCCATGGTCATTTCCGCAGGAAAATACTCTTTTCCCATAATAAACCAAACCCAGATGATTCGAGTTTGGCAACGGAGACTCTCCTCTGGCGTGGGGCAACTGAGTTGTGGTGTCAACTCCAGCCTTCTCCCCAAGAATGATCTTCTCGGGGCCGTCACTGACCACAGAGGGCCCTGCCCACTGGTTTCAAGGGCCCTCCAGCCTCAGCCCAAGTAGGATCTCGCATCTCTTTGCTCCTTTCCCTGGACTTCACTGACAGGCTGGGACCATCGGCACGAGTTACCAAACTGCATTCATTTCTGGTGCTACACAAGAGAATTCTACACAAAACGATGGGAACTAGCTTCAATTCCTCACCTTCACCCTGGGTCCCCCACTTGACCTCCTGCTTCAGCTCCAAGACCCAGAAATATCCCCAGAGAAGCAGCAGACCCACTCTATTGGTAGATTAAACCCAGCTCCAGTGGTGGATGGCCGGGGTGGAATGGAGGTGGAGCTATTTCTACTTATGTGGCGGTCCCATCTGGACTTGATTTTTACTGATAAAGCTGTGACTTCATTAAAAGATCCTTGAAGATTTCCTGTCTCCTCCATCTTGATCTCTTTAAGAGGAGCAAATTAGAAGGTGTTTGGGATGCTCAGGACCACAGTCTGGAGGAAAATATGACCCACCAAGAACAGAGGAGGACCTCACCTTTGCTCACTTGGGATATAATACCTTAGATTACAGAATCTGAAATGGCAACTGGGCAGAGTGGCACATGCCTGTAATCCCAGTGGCCTGGGAGGCTGAGGCAGCTGAGTTCATAGCCAGCCTCAGTAACTTAGCGAGGTAAAAAAAATAAAAAGGACTAGGGGTGTGGTTCAGTGGTTAAGTGCCCCTGGGTTCAATCCCTGGTACCAATAAATAAATAAATGAAATGGCATTAGCTTTTGAGTTGTCTCCAGGAGACTATGAACTCTCCCGAAAGGCAGGGATTTTCTTTCATTCACCTCTGTATTCCTGGCATATGGTAGGCATTTAGTAAGTGATTTTTAGTTAAATAAACAAGTTTCAGCAATGAATCACATTGAGAATGCAGCTAATGACAGCCCCGGGGTCTTTCTCTACTTGTGCTGTGGCCTAATCCTTACTTAGGCAGTTAGGTTTGGGACCTCAGGGCAGGACAGAACATTTTTCTTTATAAATTCCATCTCGATGGAAACGGCTCCTTCAGATCCTTTTCCTGCTCAGGGACAAATCAAGTTGGTAACTCCAGGTTGAGGTCCTAGATGAGGTCCTCCTTCCTGTAAAGCAGTGGGCACACGTGTCAGCTTGGTGTCACGCGAGTGGGCTGGTTCATTGTGCATCTGAGCTAACCCGTTAGAGTCAGCCTGGCAAGGCCAGGGTGTAGACAGCGCCCCCCACTGTCAGGCTGGATAGGAAGACACTGAGTTTGGAAAACCCCAGTCCTCTGTACCAGTCACCACCTCACTTGGCTTTGAGACTCCCAAGGTTTTTAGCCAGGAGGATTTCCAATGGCCCATGTGCACCCGAGACCCTGAGCTTTCTTAGAGAAGGATGAGAAACCCACGGGGGGCTCAGAACCATAGCATCCCATGGGACCCCCATGGACCACCTCCAGAAAGGTCAATCCATAATTTCCAGGGGGAAAAAATCTAGAGTGAGAAAAGGTTAGGCTGTCAGGGACTGGAACAAAGCCCAACTCTTGATTCTTAAGTCTTCCTACCATGCAAGGGCCCCAGGCCAATACCTTATTTACCTTCATCTGTTCCTTCTTAGGATCAATTCTGCCCCCTGCAAAATCAGGACCTCATTCCACTCCTGGATCTCCAATACAGCTGCCCTCATCCACCAATAGCAAAAGAGTCGCATCAATATTATTGAGGCCTGATTATGAGACACTATTTCAGGTGCACTGTGGGACAGTGGTTGTTCAGCTTTCCTGCACAAGGAAACTGAGCTCAGATCAGAGAGGGTGTGTGACTTGTCCGAGGCCACATTTCTAGCAAATATCAATGATTCAAACCCCCAGCATGCCCCAAGATCACCAGAGGGAAAATTCAGATCCTGGAAATAGCCCGCTGCTTGCTGCTGCCTCTTGATTGAGTCCAGGAGGGTCCAAACAAAGCCCCCAAACTGAGAGTGACTTTCCCCTCCCACCACCACCCACCACCTGTCATCCCAGCAGCTGGCCTCAGGAAGATGTTCAGACAGGCTGATCTTTCCCAGCAATTCATTCAGAAAATATTAGCCAGGGGCCTAAACTATTGGCACCTTCATCATTTGAAAACATCCTCCAAGCTGGGCCAGTGTGAACAGCAAGACTTTGAGAGTGTCTGTGTTAATATTGGCACCGGAAGAGCACACAGACCGGAGGCTGTTAGAGAACAGGGTGGTGAGACACGGCTTGGGTACAGCCCTAAGCCAGGGCACTGCAGATGGATGGATCTTGAGCATCCTCTAAGCGCATGTCCCTCTATCCTAAGGAACTTGAAGCTCAGAGAGGGACTGAGTGATGGCTGGGGTCACTTCGTGAGTGACAGAGCCAGGATTCAAACTCAGTTTATTTGGACTGTTTCCATGAGTGCAGGAATTCCCACCTGCCTGTCCACTTCTCATCTCTGGGGCTGACTTCAGAATTCCTGGGTGAGAATTGATCCACAGGAGTAGCCAGCTAGGAGGTGTCAGCAGAGACCAAACCCAGAGGGGACCTGCTAAGCATCTCCTGGAGCAGTAAGTTAGAAAAGGAGCTGTTGCCTACCCCCAGATGGGAGCCTGTGCTCTCCTGCCTGCCAATTGAAATCCACTGGCATACATCCCCAGCCCCTTAGCCTAGCAGTCACAGCCTCCGTAGCCTAGCCCCAACTTGCCTCTCCATCTTTATCTCTTTTGACTTTATCTCTTCAGCCTGCCTCCTGTTCTGAGATGGCTGTGGAATTGTACATGCCTGTCCCAGATGCACGGCTAGAAATACTGCCTGTCCCTGGAGATTGCCCCTGCCCCCTCCATCCTGGGCAGCTCAACTCCAAACACAGCCCCTCTCCACTGAACCTTTTCTAAGCAACTCCTTAAACCTTTACAGCACATGTCCCCTCTCCCATCCATGTCACTCATCATCATGATGATGATAATAAAAAAAGCCATAGCCACCTTTGCTAGGTCACACTCTGGGCCAGGCTCTCCTGCCTTTGGACCTTAAGCACCCTTTAAGCTGAACACCAGCACTTCAGATTGACAGAGGAGGAAATAGAGGCTTGGACAGTTGCTCAAACCACCTGGCTAGAAACTGGAGCCCTGGACTCTACAGCCAAGATCTCCACGGTCCAGGCCACCAGGGCCCCTGCACATGATGCTTTGTTTCCTTAGTCATCATTGTATCTCTGTGGTGCTTTCTGGATTGGCAGCAGGTCTCTGAGAGCCTGGACCATTTCACCAATTTATCTATTCCACAGGAGTTTGTTGGGCACCTCCCACCACATTTCCAGAGTCTAGCTAGGCCTTATCTTGGGCATTAGAAATCCAGAGATAAAAAAAAAAAGAAAACAGTCACAGTCTCTGCCCTCCAGGGCTCCGTCCTGTTTGGGAGACAAGACCCACAGAGAGACAAATGACTGGGCCACTCTGGGCCATTAAGGGGCTGGTTAGCCGAGGACTTCTGGCCAACTTCACCTCAGATTTGAAACCTGGGACCAATTTGCTCCATTTTGTCCCCGAGGCACCTGGTCTATTGTCCTGCACACAGCAGGTGCTCCGTCTGTACTGGTGGCAATGGCAGAATGAACACAGTGTCAATAAAGCCCCAGAGTATTTATCTAGTTCAGGTGTCCAGTGGGCTATCTGGGGTGCATTTAGTTTCAACAAACATGTGTTACAAGGAAAGGGACTTATCACAGCATGACAACGAGGACCTTCTGAGTTTCAAGCTCCTGGCTGGCAAAAGTTCTGGTTCATTCATCTAGGTGACCCAACAGAGTCGAGAACTGTGCCTCTGACTGAGGGGACCCAGATAAATATTGCTGATTGATGACAGAGGCTTCTGCTGTCTAGGGACAAGTCGTCTCGGACGGTCACTGAGGACAGGCCGGCTGGCACGTCCTATGGTCTCCCAATCTGTCTTTCATTCATCATCTCTCTGTCTGCTAAAAATATTGAGCGGATGCATTTTCTTCTTCCTTGGGTCCCAAGGGACAGAAAGCTCAACTCTGCCCTGAAACCCCTGAGGAACTACAGCAGGCAAATGTGGAAAAAGTCTCACCTCTGGATTGAATTTTCTTTTTTTTTTTTTTTTTTTTAATATTTATTTA
>NW_026000221.1:22519235-22522952 GCF_001458135.2 Marmota marmota marmota
GGGGGGGGGGGGGGGGGGTCCTTCCTGCCTGTGCCAACAGAGACCACTGGGGAGATTGGGATCAGCGCGCGCTGAGCGGACTCGCGGTTCGCAGAAAAGGGATTACGTCTGTTGGAAAATATTGGATATAGAGGTTGTGACGCGCACCATTGGGACAAAACTCAGAGGTGGAGACCGCTTTGGACCTCCCTGTGAGTCCGACTGAAGAAGACCCCGCAGCGCTCTCTCTGGTTCACTTTCTTGCTCGCGCTCGCCCTCAAACAGCCGGGTCTGGACATACCAAGGCTGAAGTTTCCCGCGGTGACAGTGCCCGTTGCGCTTTCCGCCCTCCTCCCCACAGCGGGTCTTGGCCGCCTCCAACAGCCCCAGGAGCCTCTGCACTCAAACTTGTGGGCACTCTAGTTCGTGGGCGTCAGCCTGGGTCTGTCTCCCTGCACACCTAACCCGGTCCCGCGCGCAAGGCGCACTCACGTGTGGGGCAGCAAGGGGACCCGGGTGCCTTGCGCTCTGCCGGTTCTGGGGAGTGAGCCGGGATTGGGCTCCGCCGCGTGGCACTCGGGCGCGGCCAGAGGAGCGCTGGAGTCCGGGGCAGCCGGCGGGACGTGGGCTGGCTGGTTCTGGCCACGCTGGGCGGGGGCCGGCTTGGTAATGTAGCCTGCGCCCCAGGTAACGCGCCGATTGCATTAGCCCAGCGCCCAGCCCGCTCTGTCTGGAGCCTGTTAGCACTAATGGAGACTGACAGCCAGGGATGGGCAGGGGCGGGGGCGCCTTGCGGGCCAAGGGCGGCCGGAGCGGGCTACCCGAGGACTCAGGGGACCCGGGAGCGCACTTTCTCCATCCTGCGCTGGAGCACTCCAAAGGATTCCGAATTCTCACCAGAAGACGACAGACTCCTAGAACTGGGGTCTGAGTCGCCTCAAAGAAGGTCCAAGAAAGGACTGGACAAGGGCGACCTGTGCGCAGCCAGCGCTGTCATCCGAAGCAGGCCACTTACACTACCTGCTCAGTGGGGACGAATGCTCTGCTCGCTGTCCTGGACTCCAACTGGTGGTCTTCGGGCCGTTGGGTGGTTTTGACGGGCTCAGCGGGCGGAAAGGTTACTGTCTTGAGCAGTGACCTTTGAGGTTGTGACCCCTGTTTTATAAGGTGAAGAACTGATATTCATCTATTTAGTCATTAGTTCACCCTTTCGCTCATTGGTTCTTGCCTTTTCCTCCTACTTGCTCCTTGAGGCCCATTCGTGGATGACACCACCAAGATTCTTGATGACATGGAGTTGATATTTAGTCTGGGGAGACAGGGGAAAACAAGAAACATAACAAACACATTATGTAGTAGGGAAGAAGGTCACGTGCACTATGGGGGAAAGCCTGCAAGGTAAGGGGATGGTGGGGGAGGAGTGGGGTCAGCAAACTCTAGAAGGTAGGGTTTAGCAAAGAGTTGGCCACTTGGTGGCTGACTGCCTGGTGGCCATTTGCTTACTTATTCACTTGTCAGGTGATTAATTTATTCATTCATGACACCGGATTCATGATCACTTGCCGCCGGCTTCAACAGAGCAGGCTGGAGGAGCTATGGGGAGTTCCTGCCAACAGGGAGTTCCCAACCCAGTGTGTAAAGAGAGGGTCGCATCTTAGTATAGTGGGGACTGATTGTAACCATAAGAGTTATGGAAGTTTGGTAAAGCTGGATCGGCAAGTAAGGGGTGGTGTGGTAGGAATTTGGATAAAGCCAGCCACACTGCCCTCACCCTGTTTTTAGCATCCAAAGATAAAACCCACCCCAGGACTCTTACACTTGCTGTTTCCTCTGCCTGAGTTACTCAGATCCCTTCCTAACCTCTCAAATCCAAAAATACACTCTCCATCTCAAACACACCACCCTATTTTGTTCCCTTCATGACATCACAGTCCAAAATTATTGATTCGACAACTCCCTTTGGGTGTCATATGAACTCCACGAGAGCAGAGACTTTGTCTGATACACCACTGTGTTCCCAGGACCTGTGACATACAATAATACAGCATCAGTTAGTAAGTGAGGTGAATGAATGAGACGGAAGGCAGAGGGCAGGAGACGAGGGGAAGCGAGGAGTAGAGGTTTTAGGATAAGATCTGGGAACACAGGTTCCCATCCATCAAGGCTACTTATCCCCTTTGGACTATGGACCACTGTGAGAAGTCTGTAAGGAAGAGTGCTCAGAATCATCTTTCCAGTTTTCAGGGTTAGGACACTGTGGCTCTGAGGGCACAAGCTTTCTTAGTTCCCACAGGTGGGAAGTGGCAGAGTTGAAATGAGAACCCCGGTTGCCTGGCTCCCACAACTTATGGTTGGAGACACTTGGGTCCCTCCTGCCCTCCACCCCCTGCTCCATCCATCTGATTATCAAACTCTGAGACTCCCATTCCTAAAAGCCTTGCAAAGCCCACCCCCCCCTCCCACAGCAGCCCAGCAGAGGGTCCTCATGTCCCCTGACTGGTCACCCCACGTCCAGTATCTTTCCAGCCACATGATCATCACCAGCTGCCGGGATTCTTTCTACGACTCAAGCCTGACCACCTTATTCCTCTGCTTAAGACTCCTCTGAGACACACCAAGACATCAATGTGATTTAATTAACCTTGGACTCGAGGTAATTTTATTTTCTTCTTTATGCTTCTTTGTAGTTGCCAACTTCTCTACAATGAGCAGTTGATATTTTCGCAATCAGGAAAAGATAACCCACAATTTTCAAAAACCTTTTCATCTTTCCAAGACAATATCTAAACATGTTCAGCTGTGTAGACAAGATTCGACTTGTCTGGGTAACCGTATCTTCTGCCACTCTAATTCCTCATTTTCACTAAAGATTTTGCTACTTCTGACACATGCAACATGGGAAACTCCATGAATAGTAGTTCCCTGAACTCATGCTTCTTCTTTTATGCATTACTAAATTTTTAAATATGCTATTTCCATCTGATTGTCTTTATGGAGAACTCCTATTCATCCTCCAAAACCTCCTACGTCACCTCTGAAGCCTTCCCTGATTGATAACCGTCTCTCACTACAGAGTCAAATACCTTTTGGCTGCTTTTATACTGCTGTATATATTTGTGTAGTTCAGTTACACATAGGACTTCCCTACCAGGGACAAGGACAATGCTGGATGTATCCTAGTATATAAATAGTATCCAGAAAAGGTTTATAAAACAGAACTAGAAGAGATCTCATTCTTTGATTGGGTTGAGGGTGGTTTTGTATTGGATTCTTCTAGAAGCAGAACCTGAAGCAAAGATTCAAATTCAAGCAGTTTATTTAGGAGGTAGTTGCTAGAAGCATTGGGAGAGAATTAGGGGAGTGAGACAGGAAAGGGAAAGAACCCTCAACAGAGGGTAAATGTTAGTTCGTGCTGGGGGCATCTGGTATGTCTGCTGCTGGGACCTTGGAGACACAGAGTATGGCCCGGAGTCGTCTCATTTAGAGGCAAGGAAGCTGGCGTGTTGATCCACCTGGGTGGCACCTGAGGACTGTCTTTCCCACATTTCCAGCCCACCTGACATGGGGCAATCATGCTTCTGCTGCCAAGGAAAGGCTTCCCACAGAGTCCCAGACACTTGCAGCAGGAAGCTGTAGGGTCCGGTCTGCACTGGCGAGGAGGGTGTGGGCAGGGCCCTGGAAGAAGTACTCGCTGCAGGGCCAGAGGAGCCCCCCCCCCCCCCGCCACCCGCAATATGC
>NW_026000221.1:22522975-22528216 GCF_001458135.2 Marmota marmota marmota
GCCACCCGCAATATGCACAACCTCAGAGGACCAATCAGCAAGAGTTCCTTCTGTGGTTTCAGAGACATCTGGGATATAGCACCGAGGACACCAGGCTGAGGTTGAGCAGAAGGGAAGGCGTCTCCTACATCTCCGGCCCAGACTCCCCGCTCCCAGCTCCAAAAGCCATGGGGCCATGTGGCTTCTCCTGGTGCCCTGCATCCTGCCCCCCAGGCAGCCTGAGGGCAAGTGGTGGGCAGGAGGCTGGAGCATTATCAGAGCTAACATGGTCTCTGGGGAGGCGTCACTTCCACTTACTATGGCCCTTGGTGACACAGGCCATGGGATGCACGGCGATGGCTGGTGCTGTGGGTCCAGCCCTGGCCATCTCCCTGCAGACACCAGGGGCCTGGCACAGGGGGCTGGGTCCTCAGGGTACAGTCAGTCTTCACCTCCATTGCACCAAGGGGGAAAAGAAGGGGAAAGAGAAAAGGAGTCTGCCTCCTGCCTCCCTCCCTCTCCCCACTCCTTTAGGGACATTAGATCTGTTTCATTGCAGTTAACTTTCCCTAGGGTCATTGGTCATTTATTCAAATTGTGCAATATTCACAAATAGCATGAAAGTTTCCTCATCACAAGACCCCTCTGAGCTGGGCAAGCAGAGCACGTCTGTACTTCCAGTGGCTCTGGAGGCTGAGGCAGGAGGATTGCAGGTTCAAAGCCAGCCTCAGCAACATAGAGGTGCTCAGCTCCTCAGTGAGACCCTGTCTCTAAATCAAATACAAAGTAGGGCTGGGGATGGGGCTCAGTGGTTGAGTGCCCCTGGGCTCAATCCCTGGTACAAAAAAAAAAAAAGAAGACTGTCCTCAGCTGAAATCGATCTCCCTCAGGGCACTTTGACTAAAGCCCCATGGGGGATCCTTGAGGTGTCCATCCCATCCCGATGTGACTCAATCCCTAGAGTGTTCTCCCTAAAGTTCTTAGCCCAGCTGACCCCATCCAGGTACTGGCATGTCTTCCACTGTTGACCTTCACAAGTGTGTCCTCTGTCTGTGTCTCCCCCACCCCCACCAAATTCCACATGCCTTCATTCAACGGGAGACTGGACATCTCTATGTGGGTAATAAAAGGCCCTTGTAACTGCCCATGTCCAAAGCAGAGTCGTGGAGGTCCCCTCCCTAACATAGGCACAGGCCGGCTTCTCCACCCTGCTCCCCGTCCCAGGGAATGGCCATCTTCCTCCCTCCCTCAGGCCAAACCCCAGAGTCAGCCTGGACTCTTCTTCTTTCACTGCCACATGCGACCCTGCAGCACACTCTGGGGGCTCCAGGTCATGTCACATCTCTGCATCTCTGTGCTGGGGTGACTTCTCTGTTCTAAGCCACCATCTCCTGCTGGGATGACATGATGGCCTCTAAGTAGCCTCCTCGATTTCTCCCTCTGTCCTTTGAAGCTTGAGCCCTACACAGCTGCTAGAAAGACCTTTGGGAATGAGTTTGGATCCTTCTCCCCCCAACTCCACCCCCTCTCTCCTCTCTGTCTCATTCAGAATAAAATCCAAGTCCTTCCAGGGCTGATAGGAATGAATGACTGAACTCATCCTTGGGTGGACTTGGCCAATGCATGGGAAGCCAGGTGGAGCAAGAAGAGCAGGGTGCTGGGGCAGAGGACAGAGTGCAGGTGGTGTGGCGGAAAGGGCTCCGGGCTGGGAGCCATCACCCAGCTTTGATGTGTTCGGAAACTGTGGTGGTGGTCAAGTCGACCAGCAAGATGGGCAGCACTGTGGAAAGACGGAAGACAGACAGTGCCCATGTCAGGAGAAGAGCCCCGGAAGGAGACAAGAAGGTGTCCAGATAGGAGCTCAGTGTCCAGGAAAGGAGGAGCTTTTCCTTCCCTTCTGAGTTCCTAGACACGCCCTTTGACCATGATCCTGAAGGTGATGGGGAGAGAGTCTCACACCTGGATAGTGCTCCTCTCCAAGGCAGAGGGGGTTGTGGCTAGTTGACAGGGATGAGCCATGATCTGCCTGGCATGAGGTCTCTGTCCTTCTAGGAACCACAGAATAAGACAAAATCTCAGAAATCTTCATGCCCTGTTGTCTTCTGTCAGGAGACCAGATAGTCCAAAGGTAAACACATGAATCTGCAGAGAGGCTCAGCATTTCTAAATTTACGTATGAAATTTATCATACGTAAGAAAAAGTTTAGATCCCAGGTGTGACCAGTCCTCAGTTTAAATAATAGTAATTATTATTATAGGAACCTACAAGAACTCACCCAGTTCTCCAGTTTAAGGAGGATACATCCATGTCCCACAGGTCCCCTGTGTCTCTCCCTCAGCAGATTCCTTCACCTCTCTTCCCTCCACGGAGAGGTCACCCCTGTCCTGAATTTAGCAATCCCCAGTTCCTTCTTTTTCTTTATAGTGTTACCACCTATGAATATATTTCTAAACAATACTCTGTTTAGTTTTATTCTTTTATGAACTTCATATTAAAGGCCTTACAGTGTAGATATTGTCCTTGAGTTCTCTGGTTCACTATAATTTTTTTAGATTTATTTGTGAGCATGGGGTTGGCCATAGTTGGCTTATCCTCATTGCTGTACGTATTGGCTCTATTGAATGAATAATCACAATCGTTTTACTGGTTCGATGTGAAGGACATTTGTATTTTTGTCTTCTTTCTAAAACTTTAAACCAGGCAGTCTATGATGTCGAGATGTCTCCTCTATACACGTGCACAAATCTGTCCAGGGTTTCTTTGTAGAAGTGCATTGCTAGTTTGTAGGGTAGGTGTTTGTTTAGCCTTACCAGGTAATGTTAAACTATTCTCAAAAGTGCTTATGGCCCTTACACCTCTAGCAGTATATCAATTCCTCACCTCTAATTTCTTCACCTCCTCACTAACCTGTAGTATCCAGGCTTTTAACTTTGGATTATCTTTTGAGTATGAAATGGTGTCTTATTCTAGTTTTAATTTCATTTCCCTGATTTCTAAAGACACTCAGCGTCTTCTCACATGCTGTGGCTCATTTGTGTTTCTTTTTCCTCTGTGAAATGCACATTTTTTTTTATTGGCTTGACTTTTTCTAATTCACAGTAGTTCATCAAATATTCTGGTCCTACTAACCTCTGTCCAATATGTTGCAAACACCTTCACTTGGTTGTGTTATAGCCTTTTTTTGTTCTACTGAGGGTGATTTTCGTAGAGATTATTATTTTTGCAATAATTAAATCCTTTAAAAATATATGTCTAATTTTTAAAAGTCCTTTCCTAACTGATAATTTCCTAAATTATACTTCAAAATTTGAGAGCTTTGCCCTTCATATTTATGTCTTTAGTCAGTACCAAGAGTTCCTTTTTGGGTAGGGTGTGAGGTAGGGATTTCAATTCATTATTTTTTATGCAAATAACTGAAAACAAATTGTCCTCATCCAGTCATTATGCAGTTAACATCTCTGCTCTGATCAGCAGAGAGTTCTACATCTTTAACCAAGATTCCTTCTATGTTTGGACTTTTCCTGGGCTCTCTCTTCATCTGTTTATCTGTGCTTGAGCAGTACCACACTATCTTATCTGATGGAGCAAGGATCTCCAGCTCTTTTTCTTTGGAAATGTCTTGACAATGCTCCTCCCTACAAGTTTCAGAATCAACTCAGAATTTTTTGGAAGATTTTATTGCAATTTAACAGTGACTGCAATGACTCTATAGATCAATTCGGGGAGAATGAATATCATTACAATATTCAGTTTTCTCTTCCAAGAACAGAGGTCACATTTCCATGTATTTGTCTTCTTTAATGTATAACACATTTTAATACAGTTTTGAGATTAGATTGTATCAATAAAATATGGGAAAAAAACAGTGTGGGGGTGATTTCCAGATTCCCATAAAATCACCACCCTTAATTATCTGTGCTCACCCTTTTTCCTCAGGAAACACGGTTTTGTGGCTTCACCAGTAAAGCATCTGGGACCTTGATTCTTACAACTACCTTCCTACCCTTTCCACTGGTGTCTACACCTGGGAAACTTACAGGCTGAGCTTTCTCTGCAGCCTGGAAAGACAGATAAAAGCTTGGCCTTGGAAGGCACATGGCCTGAATTTCAGTCCCAGCTCCACCACTAACTATCCATGAAATCTTGACCAAGTTCCCTTTTTTCTCTATGTCTCGGTTTCCCTCACCTGTAAATTGGGAAAGATGATGAGGATGAATAATAGTACTTACCTCACAGAATTGTTGAGATGATTAAATGAATAAATATATACAAAGCAACTTAGGTAGCATATGGGTTATTGGTTTTTGGTACCAAAAATCTTTAATTCCTCTGTGTCTGTGGGAGGCAGAGATCTTGTCCATGATTTTAAATTAGGTTTATCTGACTTTAAATTTCAAGACTAAAGGCTGGGGTTGTGGCTCAGTGGTAGAGCGCTCACCCAGCACGTGCGAGGCCCTGGGTTCGATCCTCAGCACCACATAAAAATAAATAAGTAAAGGTATTGTGTTCAACTACAACTAAAAATAAATAAATAATTTTTTTTTAAAATTTCAAGATTAAGTTGAAATAGCAAATGTGGAATGGTCTAACAATTATGAATGTGATCTTTTCAGTGATTTTATTCCTAAATAAAAGCTTGGTTTTAAGCCTTGCCTTTGATGAACTTCCTCTTCTGAGCCTCAGTTTCCCCACCTGTAAAATGGGGGGTAACAACACTTGTTAGGATAGTCAAGGGGTCACATTTATCAAGTCTCCATGATGCTGGGAGGAATCATATCCTCAAAGGTCACTGCTTTTTCCTAGAAATAGTTTGCCTTTTTGCCACTTTTCATGTCAATCTAGCAGATTATTAAAAGCATGGGTTCCCAGGCTCCCCTCCAGAAATTTGGATCCTGTGGGTCATCAGTGGGGTCAGGAATCTGTATATTTAGAGCATGTTCACTCCTGTTTTTTGTTTTTGTTTTTTTTTATAATTCCAGAGTCGGGATATACATTTCATAACTGCTGGCCTGGCCCAGAGTGGCCCTAGAGGTTTGCACTTTCTTTGTCCACCCTGAGTCCCTTCTTCTCTAGCCCCAGAATGTCTGACCACACCTAGTGGAAAACACACAGCCATTTCCTAGTTGAACCGTCTTCCCAGGGAGGTGCGTCACCTTTGGGGCAAAGAAGGGAGAAAAATGGCTTCACGCTCACTATCTAGGGGACCATCCTGAGGGCACCAGCAGCACCCATAGCCCCCCCCAACCCTGCTCCCATTTCCC
>NW_026000221.1:22528416-22630041 GCF_001458135.2 Marmota marmota marmota
CCCCCCCGAGCAGGTGTGTGGGATGGGCGTGGGATGCAGGTGTGAGCTGCACCCTCTTGGGGGTGATGCTCATGAGGTTGCAGCACAGTGAAGCCGAGGGCTGGGGGTGCTGCCCTGGGTCTGAGCTGCCCCTGCTCTGCTCTCAGGCTCAGGAGCTGCAACTAGAAGCCCCTTGGTGACGGTGGTGCAGTCGGGAGGCCACACTCTGTGGACCATGTGCACATACACCTAAGAAGGCTGCTGCTCCCCCTCCCCCAGAATGAAAGATGGAGAGTCATAGAGCATAGGCAGGGGTACTAGGCACCAGGGCTCAGGACGATGGTGTGCTGACCCTCCTTATGGAGAACTCCATCACCCTCCTTCCTCGATCCTTAAGGGGCCCTGAGCTCTAGGGCCACTGTAACCAGTAGGTCCAGTGGCCTTCAACTCCCACTCTGAGTGGTGGTTAAATCTGGCTCCTACTTCCCAGCTGTGTTGCCTTTTGAGATTGATGTGTGCCTCTGTTTCTCATGTAGAATCTGCCTCACGGGGCAGTCGTGAGACCTCAATGCATCAGTGCCTGCAAAGTGCACGAGTGGGGTTTGGCACAGGCTACAGACACAGTGGATATTAGACGTGGGTCAATCCTTTATTAACAGCGCAAACTGGCTCTAGGTCCCGTGGTGTGTGCTACTCACCACAGTGTTCACTGTTGTTATTCTCACTTGACAGATTAAAAAATGGGCGCGGGAAGAGGTTGACTGTCTTGTGCTAGCTTGCAGTGGAAAGGGGTAGGACTTGAACTTCGATGCAGACAGCTCCAGGGCACACGTTCTTGACTGCTATTCTACACCCGCGGCCCAGGGGTCCCTTGTCTAGTCCCCATTCTCAGCAGGGCCACTCATCAGATTTGGCTGGGGCTCTGGGCGGCAGTGTTTGATGCATTTCTGAATGTCAACAGGCTCTCTCTGAAGCCACCACCTTTCCTGGCCCACCCTCACGGGTCTCACCTCCTCCTCCTCAAACCCTTAGGGCCAGCTCTCCCTTTACCTCTGGGACCCGTCCCCAACGCCATCCTGTTTCTCCTCTTCCACCCTTTGGCTACCACACCTGCCCAGGGCTTCAGCATCCGATGACCCCCTCACCTCCAACATCGCGAGTCTTCCTCCTGCCCCTTCCCGCCAGGGACTACTTCATGCCCCCTCCCCCCCTGACTCCAGCAGTCACACAGGTGAGTCATGGCCCTAGGAACTCAGACCCTGGATCCTGACACTTGTCCCAAGGGCCTCTCCACATACCAAGCCCTCTCCATGGAGACATCTGTCAGACCAGAGGTGCTGCCCACCTTGAAGGGACAACAAACGCACAGGTGAGTCTCGAGGAGGAGGTAGAGGACCTGGAGCTCCAGGTAGAGCTTTAGGTGGCAGAAGGAGGGGTCCAGGCAGCACAGGATTCTTGGAATTGACAGAGAGCTATCATCTGGCCACCCCTGCCTTTCCCAGGGGACAGAACACACACTCCCACCTTCCAGAGCATGTACTTCCCATAGCGGGAGCAGCAGCCGGTTTCCACTGCCATGGATGGGTGGGTGGGTTCTAGGTTGAAGTCAGCCCCGACTGACACTTGGCCCAACCTGTCAGGAGAGGGTGCATATTTCCATGGGAACAGCGAGGCCAGTCAAGTCAGGTGGTAGAGAGACTCAGGTGTTAGGATCTGCTGACTTGGAGAGGGACCTGTGGTCACTCATAAGAGACCAACAGTGAGACCAGCTCACAGTGGCACAAGAGGAAGCCTAAAGGCTGTGTCGGGGTGACATAGGCTGCCCTCCAAGGGTGTGAGTGCCCTGCTTCCAGAAACTTCCAAACTGAGCCTCCAAGTGACAAAAGTCACAGGGGGGACTGTTTACTGGGCCCATTGACCTTGGGAAGGACCCAGAAAAGGGGGCCATGGGAAGGAAGGGGTGTTTTTCTTAAAATTTTTCCAAATTTTACTAAAAATATTTTCCCTCTTTTTTTCTCCCTGACCTTCACCTACCAAGACCTTTCCTTCCCTGCGCCCTCATCCACTTGGAAGTGAGGACAGTCAGAGCTTAGAGGGATCTTGGGACTCTTTCTCTGGGGCCATGTCTTAAGGCTGTGCAGGCCCTCCTTACATTACTCTGGATCATTTAATTATGGAAGAAGCGAGGCTTAGTCTGGTGCTCATGGCCTCTAGAGCCTCTCTCACCCCCTGGTGCCCATCTCAGCAGGGGGAAGCTGACTTGAATCAGAGACTTCTGGCCAAAACAGGGTCAACGAAGAATCTCCCAGCGGCTTCAATGGCCTCTGTGTGCGTGTGATTGAACATTGAGCCCAGGGGCGCTCTACCACTGAGCCACATCCCCAGCCCTTTTTATTTCCATTTTGAGACAGGGTCTCGCTAAGCTGCCCAGGCTGACCTCAAATTTGTGATCCTCCTGCCTCAGCCTCCTGAGTTGCTGGAATTCCAGGCAGGCACCACCACACCTGACTCACTGCATTTATTTTCAGTCACCATCTGTTTATAGCATGGGATACTGTTTTCAATTTACGGTGGTCACAGAAATTTCTTTCATTATTCTTCACCTTTGGCCCAATTTTTAAAACTATGAGACATTGCACTTACATCAAAATGTAGAAAATAATGCAACAGCCAACCGTTTAGTTGAAGAAGCGAAAACATTAGAAAATTGGTTGAAGCCCCCATAACCCTCCCCAACCCTGCTCCCATTTCCCCTCAGCAGCCACTGTCTTTAAATGATGCTCAGTATTCCTGAGCCATGAAAGCATGTCTACACACACGCCTATAATAATTGACACCATATGCATACACATAATATATGTTTAATAGCACATATTAGATATCTAGTGTACACATAAAATGTATAAATAGATGACAGAGTATTCCTAGGAATGATCAACAGTATATACAATATACCTAATAACACATTAAACATACAGTATACATATTAAATATATTGTATGCATCTATGTATGCATATAAAAGTGGTGCATGTAATATACTTAATATATACTATCTATATATGTGTATCCCTCAAGTTTTAAACACTTGTATAAACATACACTTTATACACTTGATCAGATACACAGAAAAGTGAATTGATTATGAGTGTACTTCTTACATAACGAATACACCCCTGTAACCACACCCAGGCTCCTCAAAACAATGATGAGCCCCACAGAAGCCCTCCTTGTGCCCTCCCCGCCACCCTCCCCGAAAGTGGCCACGCTCTTGACCTCTCCTGGCCCACATTCGCTGTGCCTGTCTGAACAATAGGAGAGACCGTTCTGTGTACGCTTCAAGTTTATACAAATGCTATCATTCTGCGTGAATCCCTCTGCAGACGTTCTTGAGATTTTTCCATGTTGACACTTGTGTTTCCTGTGTAAAACAAATGTATTTAATTAAGGGGAGCGAGTTGATATAGGAGAGAACACCCTGTGCACAGTAGGACAACTCAAGCTCGAGGTGCCGGGGCGTAGGAAACATGGGCTAACCCCACACCTTCCCCCTGCACAGGTGTCCAGACTGAGCCCAGAGAGAATAGGAGGTGTCCTCAGGTTCCTCGATGGGTTCCTGCCACAGCTGGAAGGAGGCTGTGGTCCCAAATGCCTGAAGCCAGAAACCTTTTCGATTATGTCATGTTGGCAAGAAACACTTCCCTCCACCTCACCCATCCGACAGCCGCAGACATCAACTCTATTTCCTAGCCAACGCTCGTTCTTAACCTGGAACTGCAGAAAGTAAACTGTTTTTTTTTTTTTGTTGTTGTTGTTGAATTGATCGTGTTAGAATGAAGCCAGAAGTTGGGGGCGATGCTGGGCTCGGGGGACCCACCGAGGCCGCTGTCCAGTTTCCCAAGTTATGACAAGGCTTCCACTCGGCAGCCCACCTCGGTGACCTATATTTTAATGTGCGCTATTAGATTATTGCTAATGAGACATCTTAGGGATAAAAGAATTATGCTCGCTGCCCAGGCTATGGCAAAAGTACAATTGAATTAAAGGCTGAAATCGTTTAGGACTCTGCGAGACAACCTGTCCCCCAGGCTGGGCCCGAATGGAGATATTAAGCTTTGGAAATTACACAGGAAAAATAAGTATAATTGATCTAAGGTAACTTCACTCGTCTAAATTAAATAATGTGATTGTTAGAGGCAGAAAGGCTCGGGATGAGGAGCCGGACGGAAAAGGCCCACTATCTGCAAACAAAGTTACAAGCCAAAGCCCCGGGGAATTGACTTTTCCCTGATGCGCTGAACACCCTCCTGAGGCTTCTGAGAGTTCACATGGGCACCAGCAGGAAATGGAGCCAGTCTGACAGCCTCAGGATCGGTGGTCTGCCTGGGACCCTAACCACCACCTCATCTTCCTCGTCCTCTGCCCAAGCCAGCCCATGCCCCAGGCTGGGTTGGCACAGCTCGTGCCTGTCTGTGTTAGGATGGAAGGAATAAGGAACAGGTAGAAAGCAGACACACAGGAGGACAAGGATGGAAGATTTCACTTCAGAAGTTCCGCACTCTGATCCAGGCCTATGACTCCTTAAGCCCGTCTCCTTCCCAGACCTATGACTCCGGAATCCTGGGAAATCTATGAGTCTATGTGAGCACTGTCAAATAACACCCCTTCCCAGACAAATAGGTAGTAAAGAGAGAGATGATGATGATGAGGAGGAGGAGGAGGAGGAGGAGGAGGAGGGTGTGTATGTGTGTGTGTGTGTGTGTGTGTGTGTATATCTATTTGTACTGGGAATTGAACTCAGGGCCACTCAACCTGAGCCACATCCCCAGCCCTATTTTGTATTTTATTTAGAGACAGGGTCTCACTGAGTTGCTGAGTGCCTTGCCCTTGCTGAGGCTGGCTTTGAACTCACGATCCTCCTGCCTCAGCCTCCTGAGCCTCTAACAATCACATTATTTAATTTAGACGAGTGAAGTTACCTTAGATCTATTATACTTATTTTTTCTGTGGTAATTCCCAAAGCATGCACCACCGTCTCCAGAAAGAGAAAGATAATATTTTGAAAAAGTTATTATAAGTTAGGGGCCTTTCTAGCACTATCTACTGATAAAATGACAAAGATCAGGTCTACCTAAGAATCCAGAGATTGACCAGACCACCACTACGTGTCTTGAGACCACCAGACTGCTGTCCTTCCTACACAGCTTCCTGAACCTACCTCCCACCTGATTTCCTTTAAAAGCATGGCCGGGAATCCCCCAAATGCACCTCTGGCTCTCCAGGGGGCCACCCTCCTCCCTTGAGTGTATCTCCCTTGCTTTATCTTGGAGTGCATCTCTCTCTCGAGATGGCCCACATTTCTCTAGAGCGTGTACAGGTTTTCTTCAATAAATCTCTGTCCATGCCTCTGAGTGGCCCCTGCTGAAATGCTTTTCTGTCATGTACGCCCAGGATGCTGCTGGTCTTGAGTCGAGTTCCCCCTTCTCTTCTAAGAACTCCTGGGACGTCTTTTTCCATGACACACCAATCTGGGTCCTCCCCAAGGTCAATGCCATCCCACCTCCCTGGAGCAACGTCCCCCTCTCCCGTGCCATCAATGGTCATTGAACCACTATGCGTAGGGTGTCCACCTAAGGCCAGCTCTTGAGAGAAGACAGTGCCACTCTCAGAGCAGTGCAAGAACCCAGCTCCATCTCGGAGGAGCTCCTTTCTCTGGGCCCAGTATGCACCCCACTCTTCCTTTCTGCCTCTGTCTGGGTTCTTCAAGGACGATGTTGACCTGATGTGGTTCATGAAATGGCGGACGCTGGCCTCAGATGTCTCCCAGGCCAGACCTCGACCTGCACAGCTGTGAGGGCTGAGATTTCTCACCTCCTCCACGTATGCCTCCATTCCCACACTCCCGGTCGCCCCCGCCCTCTATCTGTCCTGCCTC
Organism: Marmota marmota marmota; assembly: GCF_001458135.2. Taxonomy (NCBI): domain Eukaryota; kingdom Metazoa; phylum Chordata; class Mammalia; order Rodentia; family Sciuridae; genus Marmota; species Marmota marmota. The sequence goes on from NW_026000221.1 coordinate 22,534,330, forward strand.
TGGGCATCTTAGCCGGCTGCCTGTAAGGTAAGATGTGGGGGCTCCCCAGCTGCTCTTACCCTGCCCCCAGACATGGCTGCTCTAATGCCTCCAAGCCATGGTTAAGCCTTTCAACCTCGCTCTCTTCTGACTGCCATCCAACTAGAATATCTAGATACAAGAGATTCCCTTTCCCCCTCCCTCCATCCTCTCCTTTCCCTCCCTCCCTCCCTCCCTCCCTTCCCACAAGTATCACTGAGTCTCTACTATGTGACAGAAACAATTCTGTGAGGAAGGACTAAAGTGGCAACAGACAGCTGAGGTCCCTCCCTAAACTTGGAAGAAAAGTCTAGAAATAAGCAAACAAATATAAAAGATGTGGCCAGTATTAGCAAGTGCTTTGAAGGAAACACCAAGGTGGCTGGTTGGACCCGGAGAGCTGGGCTGCTCTGGGATGTCACTTCAAGGGCTCTGAGTTGAAAGATCATAGGACTCAGCCCTGCAGGGAGCCAGGAAGGAAGGGCTTAGGCAGAGGGGGCGGGGCGTGGGCTGGGGGAGGAAGAGCAGCAAGAGCGGCAGGGCCATCCCAGGGTGCGGGCACAGGGATCCCTGTGCGGTGAAGAGGCAGGCAGTGGCCCGACTCAGGCATCCTTTGGCAGCTCTGGTGGTGGCTTTCCCTCTCCACGCAACCAGAAGGCCCTCGAGGGCCCTGAGTGGCATGATCCAGTTTGCATTTTAAAGGGTCTGCTGCATGCAGGGAGCTGGCAGGGCTAGAGCTGGGGCCCAGACAGGGGGCTCTGGAGTCTCCCGGGAAAGAAGAGGAGGAGGAAGGAGAGGAAGAAGATGGGCAGGAAATAGAGGGTGCTTCTCATGACGTTCTAGAGCCCACTGCCCAAGGACAGTCTGGGGACATTTTTCTGATTCTGCAAGTATATAAAGAAATACACAAAAGCCAAATGAACATGCTCCACAGTTCTTTTTGGAAATGCTTGCCCCAGAAAACGGCCCTGCTCCTCCACTCCTGCCTGGAAGCCCTCCTGGGGCCTCTCTGAGTTTCAGGTGGACACACAGGGTCCATCTGGGGGCTGCGGGTCCCTTGATCAGTCTGTGAACTGAACACAAATAGTCACTGCTGCTGAGCACACCCCAAAACTCACTCTGTAAAACAAAAACAAAGTTCCTTTGAGGGTGTAGAGCAGGAGAAGCTCTTCCTCAAGATCCAGTTATTCACCTGGAGAGACCTTCCGTATGATTCCAGGGGTGATGGTTTCTACAGCAGAAGCGCAAGATCCAGGTTTCCCAGGACCGACTTCTTTTTGTGTGAACTCAGCAGAGAAGGCGACGTGACTGCGGCACCCGTCCACCTCCCCCATGGCTCTCGGCCCAGGATCCACTCTTTGGGCCTCAGTTTTCCCTTCTATGTAAATGGGCGAAGGATCTCAGCATCCACTTCTGTCCTGATTCCCCATGCTCTTTCCAAGAGGGGCAGACGGAACGACAGACAAGGGGTGATGGGGACCACTTTGAGCAAATGGTGAGCCCCTCCCTTGCCCCTCCAGTTGGGTCCTGGCAGGAAGCAGATGAGAGAGGAGGGCCAGGGGTGAGGTAATCGGCTACCACCAGGGACTCCCACTCCACTGTGAGTAATTACATTTTCCTGGCTTCTCCCGTTGTCTTGGTCACCTGGGGTCTTTGCAAAGCATTTATTACTTTCCAATTGTCTGATTTCCTGTTCTTTATTTTTTTTTAATTTCTTTTTGTTAAATTTTTTTCTATTACTTTCAGACTTTGAAATGAGTGCAGTGACTCAGCCATTGGACCTATGAATTCCAGGCTCCGATATCCCACCTGCCCATTCCAACAGAAGCTCAGCTTGGACATGAACGCTTCCAGGGCAGCCACACGTAAACCCCTGTCTGTTCCCAGCCTGTACCTCTGAGGACCGTGATTCTGGATCCTTCCAATGACCATGTCCCTCTGTTGAGAGCTCCCAAGTCCCATTTCCACAGTAAAAAGAGAAATCTGAAGTTTCTGAACATTTTCTCTTTTTAAAAATTTTTATTGGTGCATTATAGTTGAACATATTGATGGGATTTATTGTTACAAATTCATACGTGCTCATAATATAACAATGTCACTCCCTGACATTCCGCCCGCCTCCCGCCCGACCCTGGGTCCTTCCTCTGCTGATCTTCCTTTGATTTTAGGAGATCCACCCCCACCTTTGTCTTCTTTTTCCCTCTGTAGCTTCCACACATGAGAGAAAACACTCGACACTTAACCTTCTGAGTTTGACTCAATTACACTCAACATGATGGTCTCTAGTCCCATCCGTTTTCCTGCAAATGCCATTATTTCCTTTTTCTTTATGGCCGAATAAAACCCCATTATGTATACATACACCACATTTTTAAAATCCATTGATCTGTGGATGGATCCCTAGGCCAGTTCCATCTTTGGCTATTGTGAATTGCGCTGCTATAAACAATGTATGCATGTATCACTGCAGTAAGATGGCGTTACTTCTTCAGGGTAAATGCCGAGGAGTGACATTTGCATATATATATATATATATATATGATCATGACCACAGATAAAGCAGGTTACTGAACATCACAAGTTGTTGCTATTAAGATAAACCACAAAATATCTGGGGTGGAAGGGACTTCAGAATTCATCCAAAGCAGCCCTTCTCTCCATGGCCAAACAGTGGTCATTTAACATGTTCTTGAATGCCTCCAAGGACAGAGCGCTTGCTGCTCCTGAAGGAACTGATTGAGCCCTTAGACGTGTGTGATTGTTAGCAAGTTCTCCAGGTAAAAGGTCTTTCTCCCTACAGAGTCTACTTTCTGGTCCCAGGTTTAGCAAGGCCTTGGATCTCCCCACAAAGAAAAGTGATCCCTACCCTGCCAATACCTGAAGATGAGAATAACGGCTCCCTCCCCATCAGCTCCACCACCTGCCTGTGTTTTCTCCTCTCTGGGCCCCGCTGCTTCTAGGGATGTCTTAATAAGACACTGGTTCCAAACCAGAGCTCCTGCAATTGCCTTTGGAATTCAACAGCTGCCAAGGACATCAAAGCTAATTGCTGAGGAGGCCACGGGGACACATTTCGTCTTGCCTCAGCCACTCGCTTCCTAGGGTCTCCTTGATCTGGTTTGCATGGATTGCGATCCCGGGAAATGCGAACATCTGCGCCACTTCACCGCCTTGAGAGATGTGCCTCTTCTCTCTCACCAGGGACAGGCCATCAGCCTTGGGGATCACTGGGGAAGGTGCCTGGGAGTCCCTAAGGCAGCTGTGGCCTTGCACGGTCAGATGTTCAGGGTGGATTGCGGAAGGAGTTACCTCTGATCCGGGGAATCACCAGCCAGCGCCTGGCGGCCAACTGGAGGCCGCTTCCTGTTGTATTTGGTCGGCTCGCTGCCGGGCACGTCAGGAAGATCGACATCAAATGCCAAGTTTCTGGCTTCTCCCAAAGCATCAGAAGTCCTGTCTGGACCCTGAGTTTGGAAAGAGCCTGAGTCTTTCCCGTCCACCCTGGACTTCTTACTCCTGCCTGCCTCGCCTTTCCGCCCAGCCTCTGGGTGTTTGAGACCTTGCACCCCCTGTCCTTGACACTACTCCCACTTGGCATCAGCACTTCCCTGAGAAACTTAGCACTTGGCCCTTCCGTGAGCATCCGGGACTTTCCACGCCACCCACTTAGCCATGGCTGGCCGTCCACCTGAGCTCCGACCTACTGAGTAGGAGCAGCTGTTTCATGAAGTTCCTGCTCCTGCCCTCTCCCTGCCTTCGCACATGCCCCTCTGTCGCCTGAGGCACCCTCTCCTGCCCGCCACTTTCTTGTCTGCTAAACAAACATCCCTCCCGCATCACCAGCTTCCTGTCCTTCCTCAGTGAACAGGGCTGACCTTTCCTGCCTTGGGCTCCCGGAGCAATGTTTTTTCTATCGCTTTCTTTCTTGTTGGCTTTTGCATCTTTTCCACAGAAGATAAGAAGAAGCAAAGCTCCTGCTGAGAGCAGGGGTTGCTATCTAGTTAGGGATCTCCGATCTACACATGCAAAACAAGAAAACCATCTGATAAAACAATCTCTGTTAAAGGGTTACTCTTAAAGGTCTTTGGGGTTTCCATGTGGGCTCACATTCATGGTGAACTTTAGGTAAAGGACAGAGGTAAAATTGGGAGGCAAATGATAAAAAGTGAGACTGGCTGGACAAACCAGAACTGGACACTAGAGTGACCACTTGGGATGGGGACATTGCACCTCTTGTGGCTGGGCTCCGTGTTGGGGGCTTGTGCAGCTAGATTGGGGCTGGCCCAGCTCAGTGCACCCTGAGGCCAAAAAGCCTGGCCCTAGTGACCCTAGTGACCTGGACAGAATGCACTGAGTTCTCTCCAGGGCCTAGCCCAGGATCTGAGACAGCTACACTTTGGGGCCCAGAACAACTTTGAAAACTTAAGCCCCAGGGTATCCAGCTCAGACCCAGAGGGTGCTTAGTAACAGACAGTTTCTCCACTTTCACAGGCTAGACACCAGCCAGAGACTGGGGACAAACTCAAACGGATCAGTGGTCTCTTCGTGTGGCTAGAGGAGGAAAGGGGTCCCACGAAACCACAGCCTTCACCACTTTGGGGGCAGCAGTAGTTCTGAGCCAAGGCTGGAGTTGGCATTGCTGCCTCACCGTGACCCACCTCTGTTCTAAGAGGGAAGACTTTGGTCTTATTTCTAAATCTTACAGACATAATCTTACCCATTGTTTTGGGAGTGAACCCGTGAAAACTTCAAATGCAGACACAAATGAGCATATCTTGACCAGATCTTGCCCAGTAGAAGGACCTTTTCCCCCCAAAATATGGAAGAAGAGAAGCTGGTTGCTTTTGAAACATGTTTTCTTCCTTTGATCCTCCCTCCCTCCCTCCTTCTCCTTCTTTCTTTCTTTCCTTTTTTCTCTTTCTTCCGTTCTCTCTTTCATTTGCCTACCATGGATCATAACCTTAGAAAAATTTTTCTCCCATACAGCCTCTTGTTAGTCCGTTCACTCTTGCTATAGCAAAATACCTGAGGCTTGATACTTCGTTTAAAAATGAGGTGTATTTAGTTTACTTTGGGAGACTGGACATTCAAGATCCGCTGGCCCCATCTGTTCTGTCTCTGGGGAGGGCCTCATGGTGGCTTCATGGAAGGAGCCTTGGTAGCAGGTCAAGGTCTTCCTGGGGTGGCTCCGTCGCTTTGAGGCACAGGCTCGTGGAGAAGCTCTTCCTGATTTATCTGAAGCTGGGGTACCTGAACAGTGGAGGGTGGGGTGATGCGGGTGATGACTGAGGAGGGTCTGGGGTTTGATCAGAGCAAGAGGAAGCCTGAAGAACAAAATCTTGATCATCAGGAAAATATGGGCAGAAATAGGCACCTCATTCCTCCTGGTCAAAACCCCCGACAGAGGTCAAAGCCCCTGAGCGGCGGGTTCTCCTGGGGTCTGCATTCCTCACTGTGGAGAACGTCAAAGCTCTTCATCTGTGGGGTAAAGTCTGGAGCTGTCCACCTGGCCGCGAGCTCCTTCAGGCCCGGCATTGTTTCCAGGTGCTTCTCTCCCCTTCCACCTGCCCACGGCCCTCATCCAGCCGAGCTGGTCCTCCTGACCCCCCAGCAGGCCCAGGCTTGCTCTGCCACCAAAAGTCTTTCTCCTCTGCTTGGAGGATCCCACTTCCTCAGGTCTCGGTCCCGTGCCTCTGCCCAACAGACTGGATGAGAAGCCCTGGCACGTGTCCCCATGGCACTCGGGAATTCTAGTCCCAGGCTCATCCACGAGTCATTAGGGCCAGATCTCGGTCACCATATACTCCCGGCTGCCAGCCCCGGTCTCTGGGCTTGACTGTCCGCTGGGCGTTCAGGTGTGACCAGAGGTTGTACTAAACAGGAGGACGGAGTAGGGATGGAGGCCCTGGGTCACCTGAGCCACCTGCACGTCACCCAGTTGCCCCGAGACAGCAGGGGCACTCACTTCTCCAGGGTCCTGAGGACTGGAGGCCCATTGCTGAAGCTGGCTGCTCTGTTTGGAAATAAAACACTAAAAGTCTGTGCCATCCCTCAGGCTGTTACAACGGAGCACCACGAGCCAGTGGCTTCAAACAATGGCAATGTGTTCCAGAGGCCAAAAGTCTGGAATCAAGGTGAGCCCTTCCTGGCCTCCTCCAGCCTCTAGGTGGAAGGAAATCTTGGGTTTTCTTTGGCTCATAGCTGCGCTGCTCCAATCTCTCCCTCCATCACCACGTGGCCATTTCATTCCTGTGTGGACCTGTGTCCAAGATTTCTCTTTTGACGAGGACACCAGTCGTATTGGATTAGGGCCACCCTGAAGGCTCCTCTTAAGTTACACCAGTAGCATCCTTATTTCCAAATAAGGACCCTTTCCTGAGGTGCTGGGGGTTAGGACTTCAACATCACTTCTTGGAGGATACATTTTCCCCCATACCCAGTACCAGGATCTCTTTCGCTTCCAGCTATCGCTGTCTCTTAGCTGATGGCCAAAGGTTGACCTCAACAACAAAAATCAACCACGCTGTTGCCACGAACGAACCAAGGCCAGCAGAGCCCTCAGACCCTTCTGGTCCACCCAGAGGTCCATTAAGGGAGGGCTTGACGAGCCATCTGTGCCATTTGCTGATCCTGTTTCATCCGTCTAGCTCGACTCTGGCCAGGATGTCCTAGTTCCTCAGACCTGCTGGTCCTGGGGGCTGAAAGAGGCTGGGCGGAATCGTTTCAGGGTGCCACGTTCTCTTCCCCTCTTAAGGAAGAGTCACTGGTTCAAGTTGTCCCAAGTGTGAGCCAGAAGCTTACTGGTGGTTCCTCTGAGCTCAGCTGAAGGACCCTTGACTCAGATGATGTCCTCAGGTGTGGTCATTTCTCACGGGACCCAGCTTCAGCCTCAGACCCCATCCCTTCCCAAGTCATACTGTGACATTTAATTTTTCTAATAGACTAGTTGTGAGGTGCAGGGCAACAAGTTAGTTCCTATTGCAATGAATCGCTTAGTGGATAAGCCAAAAGCTAAAATTTAGCTTTGCTTTGTAACTCAAGGGGAAAAAACCCAACTGGTTCAATTCAAGCTCTAGAAAATGAGCTCCATTCCCACTCCCCCACCTGCCCCAGTTTGGAGCTAGAACTTGCTTCACTGAAGTATCCGTATGCCCAAGATTAAACAGCGTATTTTTTTCAGACTCCTTAGGATTTGTCAATAGGATGCTGAGCACCCAGAACATGGTAAGCACCCAGTACGCCCCACCCCCCCACTGTCCACACTGCATTAGGGCTCTCATTTGACTATCCCAAGATCAATCCGAGGGCCTTCCTTTGTTCCTTTTCTCTGTGGCTACAGGCTGGAGTTGGGTGAATGAGCACCCATCTCTCCCAGTCTCCTGGTATCACCTCTCCTCCTCACCACACATCTGTAAAATGGGTATTCCAACCCCGGCAAGATCGCCTCTGAGCCCAGAGACCCTCGGGAGAAAACTATCACATTATTCTCAGCAGCTCTCTGGAGTTTCCAAAGCTCAGACAAGGATGTCGGCTTTAAAGGAGAGATTTCACCCCGTGAAGGGTGCTTACACCCTCGGCTTTTCTCTCATCCTCTCTTCATTCTCCTCTGTTTCTGACTCTGTTTTTTTAACCCGGCTGTGCGTGTATGCGCGTGTGCACACACACCCACACACTTGATCTGAAATAACACTCATGAAATCTCAGTAGCATATGTAGAAAAAGTCATATCCCCCATACAGATGGGGAAACTGAGTCCCAGAGAGGGAAGGAGGGGATGAATCAGTGGGTGAACGCAGGGACCAGCACCTCCGGGTCCTGGGCTTTTCTCTGCATCCTGGTCTGCTTAGAGGAAGCCGAGCAGAGGTGTAGTGGAGGCGTGGGACGGGGGACGGCTGAGCTGGGACCCACCTGCAGCCCTTCTGAGTGCAACCCTACCCTGTGATGTGCACCACGTCCTGGCCCCAAGCCTGGTGATCGGGCTCTCTGGGATAAACAAGGCTTTTCCTCCTACCCCCAGAACGCTCGTCTCCCCTCTCTGACCCTGGTGCCAGCCCCACCCGGGGAGCCTTGCGTCACGGAACTCATCCATAAACGTGCAAACAATGGCTCAGGAAGTGCAGCCCTTTGAAGTGCCCACAGGACGGGGGGCTCCTTTAAAGTCAGATGGCCCCTTCTCCCCTCCTGTCGGGCTTCAGAGCCCTGTCCTACCTCAGCTCCTCGGGTCTCTCCAAGGCCCTGCAGTGGATAAGCCGTGGCCATCATTTCCTTTTAGAGATATAGAAACAGAGACTGGAGTGGCTCTGTGGTGGCATGCTGCTGATCTAGGCCAGCTGTCTCCGGGGCTGTGGGACCTCTGTCCCCGTAGTTGGGACCAAGCAGTCACTCTGTCTCACTGGGCTTCAGTTTCCTCATTTGAAGAAGCTATTGCTTCTTGTGAGACACCTCGCGGATCCAGAAAGGTCAGCCTCTTTTCAATGGCACTTTGAGAACCATTCAAACAAAACAGAATGAAGCCAACTTTTGGGCCCCGTTATTCCGATGACCTAGTAAGTTAATGCATGAAAGAAGACAAAGCCCAGGTGTACTCATAGCTATTTTGAATGAGCCTGAGCTTGCCAACAAAATCCTTCTCCTTTGAGGAGAGCAGAGGACCCACCATTTGTTTCCTTCTCTTCTGAGTCACTCCTGGGTGGTGTTTAAATATTCCACAACTGCTCTGTTTGCCAAGCTTGTTAATGAGGTCCTCAAAGTGGGCATTACAAGAGGGAGGCAGTCCTGGTAGTTTCAAAGGCAGCCTGCCCCAAGATTGGCTTTCTATTTCTGTATCATTTAAACAAACAGCCAAGTTGACATTGGGAAAAGTGACAACATCATTTTTCCTTCAGTATTTTTAGTGTTTTGTCTTTCCACAGTTTTTATGATAAGAGTATTTGGTTACTGGTTTGTACAGACCATGGGTAGATAAGGTGAAGCCTACAAATTGACAGAATTTGGATAAGAAGGACATGTAATCTGTAAAGACAAAATCAATGTAGCGAAATAGGGTTGATGGATTGTGGAATAAATGTCATATTTTGTTGCAGTGTATTAATCAGTTCTTCATTACTATGACAAACTACCTGAGAAAATCAACTTACAAGAAAAAAAAATTTATTTTGGTCATGTTACAGAGATTTCAGCCCATGGCTGCTTGACTCTGTTGCATTTGGGCCTGGGATGAGTAGCACATCATGACAAAGGCTCATGACAGAGGAAAACAATATACCCCACGGTGGCCAGGAAACAGAGTGAGTGACAGAAAGGGGCCAGGCTGCATCCCAATAGTGCCAAACTGAGGACCAAGCCTTTAACCAAGGGCCTTTGAGGGGTACTCCATAGCCAAACTGTAACAATCAGGTGGAATCTATTTCCTGAGAAAACACCTATTTTCAGAGAAATCAGCTAGACCAGAAATTTCTTATAGCCTTCCATACTTTTCTGTCTTCATTTTGTTGGAGCTTTGACGGGTCATCTGCTTTTCTCCTGCTTGTGAATTTGAAAATAATTCTGAGTAAAATGAAAAATGATTTCAACCCCATCCATGCTGTTCACAGGGCCTGTGTTAATGACTTAAAAGAAACGGAGGCAGCTTCTCCTTCTCCTTCTTCTTTTATTTTTCTAAAAGTTACACCAAGCACAGAGACATTTTGCTCCAACAATCTCAACTTAATTAGAGCACCTTCCAGCTTGAAGTACCAACAAAGCAGATTATGGAGTCCAAGAAATCTAGAAAAATGTTCAAGTTTTTTTATTGACAAAAACTTTATGTATATATGTGTATAAAATGAATTTAGGGAGAATTTCTACCATAGAGAAATGGATTGAAATTTTGTAGTAGGAATTCAAACAAGTCCTCAGCAAGGGGTCCTGGCCTCTCTCAACTCCAGCTCCCTAAATTTATCTTTCTTTGGGGCCCATATATGTGCAACGATTTATGAAGCTACCTCACTTTTGGAGACTGAGCTCCTACAGTAAGCCCCAGCCAACCAGACCAAAAGGGAACCACTAATGATACGCGCCATGGCATCTAACTAAAACCTTAAGGAAGTAAAGACATCCTCAAACAGATCAGTGCTTTCTAAAAACAGGAGATTCACAGCAACCAATCAAAAGGGTCTCCGACGACCTAGGTTGGCGTATTAGTGAAGTTCCCTCTACTTTAATCCCTACAGAGAGTTACCGGAAGAAACCTGATATTAACCAATCATTTTATTTATTTTTTTATTATTCTGTTTCCTTGTTCCTGCTCAATCTACCTTATAAACACCAACTTCTGCGGTGCCCAAGAGAATGTCTTTCTGTTTCTGTTTTTAATAGACAGGGGTGCTGCCTGATTCATGAGTCATTAAGAAAAACCAGTTAGAGATTTGAAGTCAGGTTGTTGAAATCTTTCCTTTCAACAGAAATGAAGAAAGACTTAAATTCAAGACATTAAATGACCAGATGAAGTAGCTAGAAAAACTGTAAGCAAATGAAAACCCAAACCGGAAGAAAGATAATAATAAATATAACAGCACAAATCAATGGGAAAGGGAAAATAAGCAACAGTTATAACTAACACAGGCAAAAGTTTCATAGAAACGACAAAATGAATAAAGCTATTAATTTTACCTCTTAGTAAAAAATACTCATTAATAATAAGAACAACAGAAAATGAGAAAACAGATTGCCAAGGTTAGGAATAAAAGGCTATCACTAAGACTACACAGAAATCAAAAGGATAAAATCGGAATATTAATGAACATCTTGCAATAAATTCAACCGCTTAGATGAAACTGACAAATTCCTTGAGAAACATGAGATATTAAGTTAAAAATACTAATATCACCAGATATTAATGAGACTTTAGAGCAATCAGTGATCTTATCCACGACTGATGGGAACATCCTTCAATATGGCTACTTTGGGGAAAAGTTTGGCAATTTCTAATAAAACAAAACCTACAGCTACTCCATACCCAGCAATTCTGCTTCTCGATATTTGTTCAAAAGAAGTAAACAATTACATTCATGAATATTCAGAGCATGTTTATTTATCATGGTAAAAATTCAGAACAACGTAACCATCTCTCATCAGGAGAATGGATGAACAACTTGAAGTTTACTTTGTGGAGTGCTACTCTGCAATAGAGGTATTCATCACTGTGCACGAATCCCACACATCATGCAAAAGAAGCTGGATGACATAGAGGATCTTTATGTATCTAATGTATTACTTTATAATGTCATTGATATGAATTTCTAAAACAGGCAAAGTTGATCTGTGGTGACAGAAATTAAAACAGTGGTTCCCTCTGTGGTGATGGGGACTATGGAATGCAAAGGAATTTGAGGGAAATTGGGGGATATGGTTCTGTAATGTCCATAGCCCACTTAGTCTAGGGCGGCATGATCGAGGGCCAAGAGACCAGAGAAGACCCCTGGGGATGGGGGATGAGATAGGAGGCTTACTGAGAAATGCTCACTGGGGGGATCCATGGGTAACAGGCTGGACAGGTATTTCACCAGAAAGTCCAGTGGCGATGGACCAGAGAGGTCCACCTCCATTTCACACAGTGCCTCCATGCCGCCATGATGCTTTGTCCAGAGGCAGTAGGGGGAGCCCTTCTGCCTCCATGATGTTCTGATCTGCACCACAGGGGGGCTTCATAGGTCAGGTTTCAGAAGCAGCACCAGCCAGGCTGGCTTGGTCCGCCCTAAGGAAGTCAGCATGCATGTAAGAAAGTAGGTGTCCACAGATGGCCCTCACTTGCCCTGATTCCCAGCACACAGTGTCCTTCATGATGATGTGCGTCTGGACATTCCGTCCCAGACTCCCTCTCACTGTTCCCTTAACTTGGCTGGAAATTTGAGAACAGAAAAGGGCATTTTAGAACATAGTGTTTTATGGTCCTCCTGGTCTTCAAGGAGGACACAAGTTTACATGAGTGTGTCCCGCTAGAGTTGTACATTTCAGTGACTGCAAACTTCTACTTAAAAGAACTATAAAATCAACAAAAAAGCATGAGCAAACTTTTCATTCAGGGTCAAATTTTATAGCATTCCCCTTTGTCTTCACATTTCTATTTCCTAAGCTCATGCTTAAAAACCTTTTATTAACCACCCCGCCACAACGTTGTTTCTTGTTTGAGACTTAAAGCTGTGTTAAAAATGTTTTCTCTATTGAGTGTGTTGAATCGAATGTATTGTGAATTTTTTACTAATACCAAATATGAAGGTAAACTTTCATTGGAAATGTGTCTTTTAATGAGATGGTCAGGATTTCTTTCTAATCAACTCACCTATCTATTCATGAGCATCCCTTATTGCTAAAAAAAAAGACTGAAGGCCCCTCATCAATAAATATATTTTTATTCATATAGATGTAAACTCTGAACAAAATATTTCCATGTATAAGAGATGGGAATGGAAGGATTTGTTGTAGGAAAAAAAAATTAATTACTACCAAATTATTTGCCAAAAATCATGCCGTGATCTATTATTTGTAATGACCTACCAGCTACCAAGTTTGTCTGTTCTCCTTTAATTTTATTGGAAAGAATCAGAACAATATAATTTACAAAAACATTGTTCCTTTGTTCCATACCTAGGAAACTCTTATGCCCCAAGGTAAGGTATGATCTTAGGCTTCAGGATAGTTGTGAGGTGTGCTTCTTTTTCTATAAAGAATTAACTGGAGACATAAATGTGGAAAGGGTCTTTCTTTGAGACCCCTGAAAGTGAGGCAGATGAATTTTAAGAGGTCACGCTCTCCCTTATCTCTCTTCCCCAACCAAGCTAGATTTCTGCTAGCTTTATGGCTAAGCCTTGCTTTTTCCTGAATAATTTTGTTCAACCTCAAGAAACGCTCTTCTCCACTCTAGGGGGTAGGCATTTCTCCTGCCTCACAGCACAGAGGGCACTTCCACACTTGGCATTAGGCACAGATCCCTTTTTACATCTTAGTACAAAGTGCATCTTATTTTTTTTTTTAATTCATCATTATTTATCATTACAGGTTGAGTATACTTTATGCAAAATGCTTGGGAAAGAAGTGTTTCTGGATGCTGGATCTTTTTTTTTTTTTTCAGATTTTGAAATATTTGCACATATACGTAATGAGATCTCTTAGGGACGGACCTCAGTCTAAATGCCACATTTGTTTATGCCAAATTAACCCGAAGGTGATTTCATCCAATATCTTTAGTAAGCCTGCATTGTGACTGTGACCCATGACATGAGATCAGGTGTGAAATTTTCTGCTTGTGGCAGTGTCCCCCGCCACCCCTCTTGAATGCCCGCCTGACTTCCCTGGTCCCTCCTCAGGCGGGCTGTTGAAACCGGCGGGGCCTGAGATGGCTGCCATAGAGAACAGATGTCTCTGACTGCGTCCTGATAAACCACAGGAACATTCTTCCTCTTCCTTAGCCTGTCCCCTCCCCACCCCTTCTCTTATCCTGAATCTGTAACCTCCTGGCCCCCACCTGGTGGGAAGAGGATTTGCTAGTTCTTGGCCAAGAACTTCCCTCCCCCACTGCCCAACCCATGCTCGGCCTCCTTCCTGGTTCCACAATCCTGAGAGGGGACAAAGGACCCAGACTTTGGGGCCTTGGTAACAGCCCATGGTGGGTGGTCGAAGAGCTTCCCATTTTGGAGAATTTGGGACTTCAAGTTTTGGGGTTAGGGATGCTCAATCTTGCCCTGGTTTTTAGGCACCTCCCTTCTCCACTGGTCTCTGTCCTGTGAGGGCCTTGTCACCATGGACTTCAAATACTCGTTGAATTAACGGCTGAAAGTGAATGAAGGAGGTAAGAAGAGTCTATCCAACATCTCCCCCGTCCTTCCACGATTCCCTCTGTGACTATGAGTGCCGCGCGGCTTTATAATAAAGCTTTACATCTGGTGTGGCAAGTGGCCCTGCATCACACACGTGCAATGTGGTTGCTGTTTTTCCATAATCTCTGGGATTTGTAGCACTTTTCAATTCCATATATACTTTATAATCATGTTTTTAGACTAAGCTGATCAGTAGAACACACACACACACACACACACACATACATACACACACACACACACCCCACATCACAGAGGGAGCTTTATTGTAATTGCCCGCCATTTATAACATACCAAGGAGGAATTTACGTGTATGTCATATGAGGTCAGCTTGTAAATTTAATTATCTTCCTACTTTTTCCTCCTAGATTTACTGAATGCGTTTTAATAATGTTTCATCATTTTCTCAATTAAATTATTGTAAATGTGTTTTAGATGTACTCTTTCTTTTAAACATTTCATTTTCCAATGGTTGACTGCAGTAGTCTTGCTAACTCTTGTTATTTCAAATAGTTTGTTTGTAGATTCCCTTAAACTTTGTTTATGCCTTTTATTTCTCTTCTCTCATTCCTACGTTTTCTTGTCTTCCTGCGCTTATTAAGACCTCCATTGCAATGGTGACTGGGAATAAGGGAAGTTCTTGTCCTTTCTGATTTTAGAGGAATATTGTCATAATTGATTTTTGCTAGAAGTTTCTGGGAGATCATCAAGTTAGTTTTTTCTATCCTTATGTGGTCATAAGTAAGTGAAGGATTTCATAAAATATCTTTTTCAAATCTATTGGGATTGCTGTGGTTTAGATAAGTGGCCCCCAAAGACCCATGTGTTGAAGGCTTAATCCCAGTCATGGCACTGCTGGGAGGGAGTAGATACGTTAGGAGGTTGGACCTAGTAGAAGGAAGTTAGTCAGGTGGGGATGGCCTAGAAGCAGATATTGGGACCCTGGCCCTTTCTCTTTCCCTGTTTTTGCTTCAGAGGCCCAGTAAAGTGAGCAACTTTCTCCACCACATGGGCCTTGACATGTGCCTCAAGTGCCACAGGCCCAAAAGCAGTGGGACCAATCAACCATAAACTGTGGAACCTTTAAAACCGTGAACCACAATAACCCTTTTCTCTTTCAAGTTTATTTTCTCAGGTATTTTGTAACAGTAATGAAAAGCTAACTAACAGAGTGATGATACTATGGTTTTGCTTTCTAATGTTTATAGAACATTATTATAGGCAGAATAATGACCCCCTGGATTTCCATTTCCTATTTCCTGGAACCATTGAATATGCTACATCACATGGCAAAGGGGAATTAAGATGGCCGGTAAAATTAAAGCATGAATCAGCTGGTATCCTGGGTTACTCAAGTGGACCCTTGAAAGCAGAAAAATAAGTGAAAATAATTTAGAATGATATAATATGAGAACAATTTGATCATCTTTGAAATCTTTAAAGATGGAGAAAGGGAGCCATGAGTCAAGGATGCAGGTAGCCCTGAGAAGATGCAAAAGGTGGCGAAATACATTCTCTTCTAAATCCTCTAGAAGGGAAAAATGCAGTCTTGTTGATACCTTGATTTTAGCCCAGTGAGACCCAGTAACCTCCACGATTAGATCAATGGGTGTTATTTTAGTCACTCAGCTTGTGAGAATCTGCTATAGATACCACTACAAACTAATACAGCATTCATTTAATTACACAAAATATATTTTCTAATATTAAATCTTCCTTTAAATTCTGGATGAATTCAACATGATCATAAATTAATTTTTATCATACAATTTTGAATTGGATTTAATAATTCAGTCTATATTCACAAATAAAACAAAATCATTATTTGTTATTATTGCCTTATTGGGTTTTGGTATCAAGGTTATATTCCTATATATTACAATATAATATTAGAATTATCTACTTACTGAATATTTAATACTTGTAACACTACCTGTGTTCTTTTTGAGAGTTAGTTGGTTTTTGAGAGTTCAGGAGGTTGGTTTTGACTACTAATTGAATTTCTATAATGATTATGGAATTATTCAGGATTTTTCTTTCTTCTTTTTAAAATATTTTTATTTTTAATCGATACAGTATAATTATATAGTTGTGAAATACAGTGTGATATTTTAATATATGTATACAATGTATCTCCTTTAGCTTTTTCTTAAAAATATTCATTTGATCTGAATTTTCAAATATATTGACAGAATGTGTCTCATTGTGTTTCCTTATGATTTTTAAAAATTTCTTCTCAGTATGAGGTTAGTATTTGTATTCCTAAAGTGGTTTTTCTGTTTGTTGATTTTTCCCAGACATTTTAAACAACTGATTTTTTTATTTGGAGATAACTATAGATTTGCAAGTAGTTGTAAGAAAAAACACAGGGAGATCCTCTGTATGCTTTATCAGGTTCCCCATGCTAATGTGATGGAAAGTTACAGCACAAATCACAGCCAGGATAACTCATCGACGTGAGTAAGAGGCATCAAGGGGAGGATTCTCCCTGGTGCTGCTTATAGCTGCTCTGCTGCCCTTCTATCCCCCTTAGACTCTGAAGCCACCATCTCATTCTCTAGGTCCACCATTTGTCATTCAAAGTTATTCCACACATGAAATCATCAGTGTGAAAGTTTGGGGACTGGCTTTTTTCACTTAGCATATACTTCCCTGGAGATTCACCTGGGCTGTTAAATGTGTCAATCGTTGGTTCCTTCTTCCTCCATGGCGTGGAGGTATTGACGGACAGCTGCGGTGTTTCCAGGCTTGTTACACCGGCCCATAATCCCAGCGGCTCAGGAGGCTGAGGCAGGAGGATCACGAGTTATTATGAATTAAGCTGCTGTAAACATGTATAGGTCTTTATGTGAACAGAAGATTTCATTTCCCTAGGATAAATGCTCAGAGTGACTGCTTGGTCATAGAGTAGTTAATGTTTCTTTCTTTCTTTTTTTTTTTAAAAAAAAGAATCTGCCAGTCTGTTCTCTGTAGCAGCTAGATAATTTTACATTAACACCACCAGCATTGTACGAATGATCTAGTTTCTCCACATCCTGGTCGGTATTTGGTGTGGTCACTTATTTTTATTCTAGCTATTCTGGTAGGCATGAAGTGGTGTCTCATTATGTTTTTAATTTGTATTTTCCTGATGATTAATAATGTTGAATATCTTTTCATGTGCTTATTTATCACCTGTTATATCCTCTATGGTAAAATATCTGTCTAGATCTTTTGCACATTTTCTAATTGGATTCTTTCACTTTTACTGTGGGTTTTTGAGAGTTCTTTGTGTATTCTAGATACTACTTTTTGTAGTATTGATTTGCAAATATTTTCTCCCAATGTGTAGCTTATCTTTTCAATTCTTAATGAGGTCTTTCACAGAGCAAAGTATTTTAATTTGGATGATGTCCAATGTATCCATTTTTGTTTTATGAGATCATGCTTGTCTTCTCGTGTGTGTAAATTTAAAGACTCTTTACCTACTCTTAGGACCTGCTATGGTTTGGTTGCTATTCATCCCACAAGGATTGATGTGTGGGAATCCTGGTCCCCAGCATGGTGAGGTTAAGGGATGGCAAGACCTTTAAGGGGTGGGGCCTGCTGGGAGGTTGCAGGTCATTTACTTGCCATCAGAAAGGACTGATGTGCTCTGGGACTCCAGTTCCTCTTGGGCTTCCTGTCTTGGATGTGAACTCTCTTCCCGACTTGTGCTCCCTCCATGACGCCGTCTGAGGTGAGACGGCCAGGGCTCTGTTACCTGAGCTAGCACTATACTGTTGGGACTTTCAGCCTCCAAAACTGTAAGCTAAATAAATCCATTTCTTTCTGAGTATCCCACTGCAAGGATCTAATTATAGTAACAGAAAACAGACAAATATGAAATGAGATGCCCAGGCGTTCTTTTGAACACTACTCCACACTCCACGTGTGTGTGTCTGCGAGGGTATTTCTAGATGAGATTAACATTTGAGTCTGTAGAATAAGTAAGGCAGATTGCCTGCTTTAAGTGTGCGGACCCTATCCAGTCTGTTGAAGGATTGGAGAAAACAAGAAAACTGAACCTGTGCCCATTAAGAAGAAATTTCCTCTTGGCTGGTTGGAACATTGATTTTCTTTTTTTTTTCTATTCTTGCCTTCAGACTTGATCTGAAACATTGGCTGTCTCAAAGTCTCCAAACTGCATATTATGGGACCTGTCAGGTTTTATAATTATATGAGCTGGTTCTTTATAATAAATCTCTATCTACCTATTATCTATCTATTTGTCTATCAATCATCTATTGTCATCTATCTATCATCTGTCATCTGTCTATCATCTATCTCATCCTCTCTCTCTCTCTTTCTCTCTCTCTCTCTCTTTCTGTAGAATCAACTAACATTTTGGCACTGGAAAGATTTTAAAGGAAGAATTTTAAGAATGAGTTTTCTGAAATTATATCTGGGTTTCCGAAATTGACTTTCTCATGTGATGGCATTTAATGATGGTAATGACTATGTTTGTAGTGATAAACAGAGCATGTATAGTCCACAGCTTGATCAAGCAATGGGTATATGAAAATGTCAACACTGGATATTAGAAGAAGCAAGGAGCTGGGTGACTGTGTACATGATACTTTAGATAATTTTTCCCAAACTGATAAATAGAATGAGAAGGATTGTTTGCTTCTAACGTCACTAGTCAAAGGATGGAAACCAGAAGATGATCCCAGAGATTTGCAATCCCAGCTCCAGCAACATATAAATGACCTAAAAACTTACGTGTGTGCCCTGAAAGAGACCCGTACCTTGTGTAGCTGGAGGACCGAGACTTCTGGAAATTGAACGCAGAGTCTTATCCTGCAACTTGCCGAATTACATCACAAGTTGAACTCCCACCTTTGTGGAGTGTCTACTGTTAAGGTGAAGGCATTCATTGGGAACGAATGGGGTCCTAAAGTTAGAATAGGGACATGTGGAAAAACCCCACCAAAAGGAGGACATTTGACCCCTAAATTCTGGTACATTGCCAAAAATTTATATTGTAAATCTTTCTCCCAATCTTCTCCACAAGGACTTTTTTTTTTTTTTTAAATCAGGGTAACTGCATTGTGGAAAAGTGACAGACTATAAAGGATGACTGGACATTGGCTCTGAAATGAAAATAATTTTAGTAGACTCAGAACATCACTGGGGTTCACTAGTCAGAATAGAGGCTTGTTACACATGCCCATAATCCCAGAGGCTCAGGAGGCTGAGGCAGGAGGATCACGAGTTCAAAGCCAGCCTCAGCAAAAGTGAGGTGCTAAGCAACTCAGGGAGACCCTGTCTCTAAAGAAAATTCAAAATAGGGCTGGGGATGTGGCTCCATGGTCATGTACCCCTGTGTTCAATCCCCGGTACCAATAAAAAAGAATAGAGGCTTATGGAGATCAGGTGATCAGTAGTGAAGTTTAGTTCAGTTCCATCTCCCAGAGGGTCCAGTGAGTCCCCGAGCCTAGCCTGGGGGACGATTCTAGAGTGCATGATCTGAATAGAGGTATCAGCCCTGGCAGAAACCTTGCATTGGTTCCCCGCACTGTGGAGTGAGAGCGGGCATGGTGAGAAAGGCCGGTGGCTGCCACGGGGAGAATGACCTCTACCTAGGACAAGAGTGAACCCCAAGCAAGATTGCATTCCTGGAGGAACTGCGGAGATCAGTATCACCGTGAAGGTCTTGAGAGATGCAGGGGTGGGGATCCCCATCACATCTCCTGTCAACCCACCTTTTGGGCCTGATACAGAAGAGTGACGTCTTGGAGAAGGACAGCCGACGATGGTGTCATTAACCAGGAGGGTAACCCTAGTGGCATCTTCTAGACCAGGTGTGATTTCATTACTTGAGCAAATGATCACTGTCACCCATGCCTTGTACACAGCTAACACTCTGACAAATGCTTTTTCTCCTATTAGTAAGAAGTTTGCTTTCAGATGGCAAAGCAGGCAGCTTCTCGGCCCTACCTCAGGGATAAGTCACAGTTTAGTTTTTAGGGATCCTTAGCACCTTTCCCTTCCCTAAGATATCATCATATGGGTCATTACATTGGTGATATTATCCTGATTGGACTCACTGAGTAAGAAGAAGCTACTCATGTAAACTTATTTGTAAGAATTGTGCATCGGAGGTAGGAAATAAATCCGACCAAAAAATTCAGGGACCTTTTACCCCAGTGAAATTTCTAGGCGTCTAGTGGTGTGTGGGACATATAAAAATATCACTTCTGTGGTGAGAATAAGTTGTTGTATCTCCCCTATGACCAAGAAAGAGGCTCAACACTTAGTGGGCTTCAGCGGATTTGTAGGAAGCATTCTTTATTTGGCTGTGTTCTGCCGGCCTGTCTACCAAGATAATTGAGAAGCTGCTAGTTTTGTGTGGAGCCCAGAACAAGAGAAGTTTCTGGATAGGTCCAGGCTAACTGTGCAAGTTGCCGTAACACATAGGCCAAGTGGCCTAGATGGTCCCATGACTTGAGTGGCACTGATAGATAGGGATGTTGGCTGGAGTCTGTGGCAGGGATGGGTAGACCACGACACATACCTTAGGGTTTTGGAGCTATCCTCTGTGGAGACTACTTTTCTTCTGAGAAATACCTTTTGGCTTCTACTATGTCTCAGTAGAGACTGAATGCTCAACCATGAGCCATAAAATCACCACGTAACCTAAGCCGCTCATCATGAACTGGGTGTTGCTGGACTCAGCACTCCATAATGCTAGGTGAATACAGCAGTAGTTCATCAAATGGAAGAGCTGTAGGTGGAATCGGGCTCGAATAGGACCTGAAGACACAAGTAACGTACAAAACGTGGCCCACATGCCCCTGGTACCCACCCCAGCTACACTGTCTTCCCTTTCCAGACTGCAATTCTAGCCTCATGGCGGGTTCCGTATGGTCAGTGGACAGAGGAGAGATTCAGACCTGGCTTATAATTGGTCCTGTGTGATCATCAGGCACCACCTCACAGTGCCAGCCATGGCACTACTGCCCCTTTCTGGAAATCCAGGAAGGATGGTGGTGGGGAAAATTCTTCATAATGGGCAAAACTTTGAGCCGTGCACTTGATCATTTTGTTTTGACCAGACATGTGATTATAGACCATTCCCAGACTGTGGCCCATGCTTCGTCTGGATGATGGTCAGGGACTTGGAAGAAACACAATTGGAATACCAGTCACAAGGAAAACTGGGAAAGAAGTTTGTGGTTAGATCCCTCTGAACAGGCCAAATATGTGAAGGTATCTGTGTTCCATATGATTGCACACTGGAGAGAAAGCTCAGCAGAGGAGTGTTTTAATCATCAAGTGGATAGGATGACCATTTGTGGATTACAGTTAACCTCTACACCAGCCATTCCTGATGTTGTCCAGAGGGCTCATGGATAAAGTGGCCAGGTTGGCAGGATACACCTGGGCTCACCAGAATGAACTTCCACTCACCCAGGACAATCTGGCTATATCCCATCTGCTAACAGGTGACAAACATTTCATCTTCAGCATGGCTAATTTGAAAGGTGATCAACCTGGTTAGGGTTTTTAAAAGTGTGTTGCCCACGTCCCCAGCGGGCGACAGAGTCAGGGTCCCCCCCCCCATGAACTGGGCTGGCAACGAAAAGACCACACAAATACAAAATACCTTTTTGGGGGGTCAGGGACAGTTCTGCGACCTCAGGGGTCAGCTCCACACTGGGCAGTACTGGAAAGAGCAAGAGAGCGAGCACACACACACACACACACACACACACACACACACACCCAGCCCCTATTTATTGGGGAGAAGACATTCAACAGAATATTCCATCCCAATAAGGCAAGGGGTAGGATTTCAAGGGTGGAGTCCTGCTTGGTGATGTCCTGTGGTCAGCAGATTGACTGACATCTTGGCAAGTCACAGCCATCTCAGGGGCTGTGTGGGATCACAGGCAAAGCGAGAGGAAAGGCACATTTGCATTGCACATCCCAAACAGCACACCAGTCCCCTCATGTGCTCAAATGTACATAGCTCACACACACAGCCCATGGATGGCTCCGACAACAGTTGGATGGCCACCATCATGGAAGGGGAAACATTGTTCTTACTGGTGGGCACACGTGACTCTAGATACAGAGTTCCTCTGCCCAAACTAATATCTGGGGCTTTACACGTTTCCTGATCAACCACCATAGTAATCCACACGATACTGCTTTGGATCAAGAAAATTCACTTTAGAGAGAACAAAGTGCAGTGAAGGGCACATTCAGCATTCATAATAATGTCAATCACATTCCACCATAATTTCTAACCCCATGCCCCATCCCTTCCCCTCCCACCTCTCTGCCCTATCTAGAATTCGTCTATTCCTCCCATGCTCCCCCTCCCTACCCCACTATGAATCAGCCTCCTTATATCACAGAAAACATTCAGCATTTGTTTTTTGGGGATTGGCTCACTTCACTTAGCATTATCTTCTCCAACGCCATCCATTTACTTGCAAATGCCATGATTTTATTCTCCTTTATTGCCGAGTAATATTCCATTGTGTATACATGCCACATTTTTTTTATCCATTCATCTACTGAAGGGCATCTAGGTTGGTTCCACAATTTAGCTATTGTGAATTGTGCTGCTATAAACATTGATGTGGCTGTGTCCCTGTAGTATGCTGTTTTTAGGTCCTTTGGGTAAAGACTGGGGAGTGGGATAGCTGGGTCAAATGGTGGCTCCATTCCAATTTTCCAAGAAATCTTCATAGTGCTTTCCAGATTGGCTGCAACAGTTTGCAGTCCCACCAGCAATGTATGAGTGTGCCCCCCCCCATCCTCGCCAACACTTATTGTTGTTTGTATTCATAATAGCTGCCATTCTGACTGGAGTGAGATGAAATCTTAGAGTAGTTTTGATTTGCATTTCTCTAATTGCTAGCGATGATGAACATTTTTTCATATATTTGTTCATTGATTGTATATCTTCTGAGAAGTGTCTGTTCAGGTCCTTGGCCCATTTATTGATTGGGTTATTTGGTTTTTTTGGTGCTTAGCTTTTTGAG
Organism: Marmota marmota marmota; assembly: GCF_001458135.2. NCBI lineage: Eukaryota > Metazoa > Chordata > Mammalia > Rodentia > Sciuridae > Marmota > Marmota marmota. The sequence goes on from NW_026000221.1 coordinate 22,557,221, forward strand.
TTCTTTATCTACCCTAGAGATTAGTACTCTATCTGATGTGTGAGGGGTAAAGATTTGCTCCAAGATGTAGACTCTCTATTCACCTCATATATTGTTTCTTTTGCTGAGAAGAAACTTTTTAGTTTGAGTCCATCCTATTTATTGATTCTTGGTTTTAATTCTTGCACCACAGTGTCTTATTAAGGAAGTTGGGGCCTAATCCCACATGATGGAGATTAGGGCTTTCTTTTTCTTCTATTAGACCCAAGGTCTCTGGTTTTATTCCTAAGTCCTTGATCCACTTTGAGTTTTGTGCATGGTGAGAGATAGGGGCTTAATTTCATTTTGTTGCATATAGATGTCCAGTTATCCCAGCACCATTTGTTGAAGAGGCTAATTTTTCTCCAATGCATGTTTTTGGCACCTTTGTCTAATATAAGTACTCTACCAACTGAACTACATCCCCAGCCCCTATCATTTGTTTTAATTCCTTTATAAAATGACATTTCTTTCTTGCTGCTTGTCAGATTTTTCCTTTGTCTTTAGAGACAGAAGTTTGACTGTTATTTGTCTTGATATGTTTTTATCTTATCTGAGGTTCACTAAGCTTCTTGAATCTGTAGGTCTATGTTTTTTTCAAATTTGAAAAGTTTTCAGTCATTACGTCTTTGAGTATTTTTATAAGCTCGCTTTCTCCTTTCCTTCGTAGTCTCAATATTATACTGTTTGCTGTAGTCCACGTGTATCTGATTAGATGACTCCTATTGCTCTATCCGCCCATTGAGTGATTTTTCCCTCAGTCCTTTCCATTCTGCTCTTGCCTAAACTTTGAATTTTGGCCATTTAATTTGTTTTTTAATCTCTGACATTTGTTTGGTTCTTCTTTAGATCTTCTACTTTCTAAAACTTTTTGCTGAGACTTTCTGTTTTTTTTTTATTTGTTTCAAATACATTTTTAACTGCTCATTGAAGCATTTTTGTGATGGCTAGTTTAAACTATTTTCTAAGTAATTCTAACATCTTTGTCAGCTCAGTGTTTACATGTATTTCCTTTCTTTATTCAGTTTAACAATTTCCTGTTCTCGGGATGATGAGTGATTTTCAATTAAAATGTCTTTTGTTTCATTCATTTCTGCTCTTTATTTTCTACTTTACTTGATTATCTGTTCTTTCTCAATTTGGATGCATATCTTCTTATTATTTTGACTTATCATTTTTTAATAATAAGTCTCTCCAGCTATTGGTATAGGTATATCCCATAAGTTTAATTATTTCCAAGTATGATTTTTTCTTTGCCACAGGTATTGTTTTGATGTGTTTAAAATTGAATGTGTATTTTTCCCCTAAATATCTCCTATTGAATCCAACTTGACTACATTTTGGTCAGAGTCTTGCTTTCTGCTTAAGAGGCTAAATTTCATAAGTGTCCTACATATCCTTTAATTGTGCATGATGTTATGTATGTCCATTTAACTCATACATGTTTTAGTTGACTTGTTCTAATATTTTACAATCTCACTAGTTTCTATGTCTGCTCTATCTATTACTGAAACATTAAACACTCCCTCTGTGATTATGGATTCATTATTTTTTCCTTACAATTACCATTTTTTTCTTTTCACACACATTTGATGTCATATCATTTGGTGGCTGTATGTTTAGCATTGTTATGGGCTGATTTGAAAATTCAGTCTGGATGACTCCATTCTGCTTAGACAACTTATCCTGTGCAGAACTGGCCCCTTTCCTCATGAGCCCACTTGCCTAGAAGCTGACACCCACCCACTTGCACCCTGACCACAGTGTCTTTCAACTATGAAGCTAATGTGAGCTTGCTCCCTGTATCAGTACAAAAGGTGCAAATTTCTGAGTCTTGGTCCTTTTCCACTTTATGAAATATGTCTTATGATTGTACTTGCCTCTCCTGCCCCTCTTCTTTGGTTTTTTTTTTTTTTTTTTTCCTGTTTTTAAGCTGCTCCCACCAGTGTTCAGTGTCATGGGCCGCAGAACTGTCTGCTTTCTGCTCCCTTGGCCCTGGCTAGAATCAATCCTTGGTCTTTGCTTCAGAAAGACCAGGAGTTGTTTTTGGGATTTTGGAATAGCGTCTTAACAGCATTACTATGTTTTCATAGAAAGAATAATTTTTACTATCATATAAGGACTCTGTCCCTCTAGTGTTTTTCTATTAAGATTTGTTTGTTTTAATATAAATACAACAGTTTCCTTTTGTTCAGTATTAGCATGGTATAACCTTCTAACCTTTGATGTTCAACTTTTCTTATAACTGTTGCAAACTGTGTAATATTGGATTATTAACTTTAGCCACCTTGATTATTTCTTGTGATTTAAAAGTTTAATCTAATCTATGTTAATTTCATTATTGGCTAATTTGGATTCATTTTTACCATTTTTTTGGTGTATATGTGATATTTATCCTTTCACCACATTTATCTCTTTTATGCCTTCTAATTTGCTTAATTTTAAAATTCTCATAACACTTTGCATATTTTACCTGCCATTTCTATTCTTTGAGTGTTTCATTTAACATCTGATATAGACAATTAATAAAATCCAACATAACCCGTATCTCAAACTTCCTCCTGACCAAGATTTAACACTGATCATTCCCTTCTCTTGGTAAATGTTCGGGATGTGGAGAACTGCAGTTTCCCTTTTGATGGATATCCGGTTGCTGCTTCCACCTGCTTCTCCTTCTCTTTCTTTAAAATTAACATTAAAAAAAAAAAAAGATTTATCTACCTGTCCGCCATTTCATGTGCTTACCATTCATGATCTTCTGAGTTCATTTCCCTTTTTTCTTCAAGTATATACTTTAGAGGTTTCTTGAAGAAATTCTGTGTGTGACAAATTCTGCTTTCATTTATTTGAAAATAACTATTGCTAATCCTTTTAAATGAGCTTAGTAGGTGTGTTAGCTTTTCATAAACAAAAACAACAACAACAAAAACAGCTTAGAAGAGAAAAATGTTATTTTCTGGGGCTCATGGCTTCAGAAGTTCGGTCCATGGTTGCCAATTCTATATTCTGGCCCCAAGGCAAGGCCGAACATCATGGTGGAAGAGGGGGATGGAAGAGAGCTCCCACCTTGTAGAGGTCAGCAAGCAGAGAAAGAGAAGGGGAAGGGGCTGCAGGATAGATGAACCAAGGCATGTCCCAAGTGACCCACCTCCTGTGGCCACACAGCACCTGCCTACAGCTTACCAGTCAGTTAAGATAGATGGCTGGTTGGGCTATAGCTCTCCTCAGCTCGTCATTTCACCTCTGAATGTCCCTGCGTTTGGAGAACACGCATGTCCAAGCTAGAACAGTAGGACACACAATTCTACACTAACAATTATTTTCTCTCAGCCATTCGAAGACACTATTCCAGCCTTCCTGCTTCTGCAGTTGCTGCTGACAAGTCTTTCAATGCTGTTCACAAGCCTCTCTCGCGGTAAGGAATGTGTCTGCTTCAGGATGCTTTCAGGAAATTTGTCTTTTGTTTTCTGCAATGTGATTTTGAATTGAGATTTAAATTTCATTCTATAAGTTATCCTTGGGGTCCACTAAGGAACACAAGGGGTTCATATCTATCGGTGGTAGGATATCGTTGCCTTGTAGCTCTTCACATAAAGCCTTTCTCTCATCCTCACTACTCTCCCCTCCAATCCCAACTGCATGTGTGCCAGCTATTTTTATTCTTTTACCTTCCCTTTCACATTTCCTCTTTGCCTCCAAATCCTCCTTTCTAGTTTCTTTACATCTAATATCAGTTTCCTGATTCCTTTTATAGTTGTATCAGTATTTAGAGTTTTACTTATTTATTTAGTGTAACATATTGTATTTTCCTAAAAACTCTATTTCTAGAAGTTTCTTTAAATATAGCTGGTGTTCTATGGTAATATGTTGTTAGTTGCTCATATTTTTCATCTTGTATTTCCTTAAAAAAATTAAAGTCTTATTTCCAATTTTACATTCAACAATTACAAAATCCAAAGATTCTGAGATCTTTTTCTGCTTTTGATTTATGCTGATTCTTGCCTTATTTCCTTGCATGTTCTGTAATTTTAGAGCTTTGGTTTGGCTAGGCTGTACTTGGTCATCCTACACAAGTTAGGTTGAAGATCTGACCCTCCAGAGAAGACCTGCATTTGCTTCTGTCATGTATCCCAGTGAATTTCTTAATTCTCAGTTTAGGGTTTCACAGAGAATGCCAATAGTCTAGATTTCAAACCTCAAATATGCATGAGGCTAGGTCTGTTTTAAAATTGTGTGTGAGTGTGTGTGTGTGTGTGTGTGTGCACATGTGCAGGCACATGTGTGTATGTGGAGGTAGATGGAGTAATTGGTACTAGCCCGGCCCTCCTGCCATAGCACACCATTCGAATGGACAAGGTACACGAAACAACTATTGTTAGACTCTGGGCAAAGGCAATACCAGATTGTCATCCTTAAGAGAGAAAGCAAATGCGGTGAGAAAATGTCTGCAGTGGATCTCTGTCTAGAGAATTTTCTGGACTGTTTCCTGGGGTGGAAGGGCCCACAGAGAAGTGTCACTTAGCTAAGCAGACAGAGATGGAGCCTGGGGAGGCTGGGGAGGCTGCCCTGGTTGAAGTGTGGGGTGTGCTGTTTAGATAAAGAGCTCCAGAAACCTGCACAGGAATCCCTCCGAGCTTGGTGGACTACTCCTATGGACTGAACCCCTAAGCCCTCCTCCCCAAACTCATATGCTGAAACCCTAACATCCAGCTGACTGTCTTTGGAGATAGGGCTTTTAGGAGGGTCATTAGGGCTAACTGAGGTCATAAGGGTAGGGCCCCATGCCACAGGGCTGCCGTCCTCATGAGGAGGAGAAGGACACCTGAGTGTCCTGGTGCTCCCGACGCACTTGCTCTGTCCCTGTCTCTTCCTGCACATAAAGAGAAGCCTCGTGAGGACACAATGCAAAGGCAGCCATCGACAAGCCAGAAGAGAGGCTTCATCAGGATCCAACCCCGAGGGACCAGAACTATGAGAAAATAAGTTCTTCCTGTTGAGCCACACAGCCTTGGGGATTTTTACAGCCTCAGCAGATAAATACAAATACTAAGCTGCATAGGCTGAAGGCAAGCCTTCCTGAGACCAGGTGAAGGACACCTACTGGGGAAAGAAGAGCTACAGAGGTAGCTGTTAGCCAAGTATCTGCGGAGCTCACCCAGGTGGGGCCGGGTTGCACTTCTGAATAGGCAGAGTGGAGAGACCTCGCTAAGTACTTGGGACTTCAAAAAAGAGACCCAGAAAGTTCACACTTTGGGAACAAGGCTAATCTACTCTTACAGTAAGGGACTCTACAGACGCTTTCTAACAACAGTTTAAACCAAACTGTAGAAGACTCAGACTGATCAGCATATTAACTATCTGGATGAACAAAACTCAGCGCCCTCTAAGGATTACAGCTAAACGTGGACACCCAGTAGACAGCATCTATAATGTCCAGGATACAACGTGAAATCATTCCTTTGTTCCAGGTGACAAAGGAACTGTGACTCATGAGTAGGAGAATAATCAGCTAATAGAAATAAAACCAGCAGAGTGTGTGTGTGTGTGTGTGTGTGTGTGAGAGAGAGAGAGAGAGAGAGAGAGAGAGAAAGAGAGAGAAAGAGAGAGAAAGAGAGAGAGAGAGAGAAAGAGAGAGAGAGAGATAAAATAGGAAGCAAGGGCTTTGAAACTATTATTATAAATATATCCAGAAATCAGAAATCTGTGAACATAATGAGGAAACATTAGCCAAACAGAAACTATAAAAATAACCAAATGGAAATTCTAGAAGTAAGAAATATAGTATTGGAAGGGTCACACTTATAGTGCAGAAGAAACCATCAGTGACACTGAAAAAAAGAATAACAGAAATTACAGAAACTGAAGCACACAGAGAAAGAAAGTTAGGGGAAAAATGGTCAGAGACTCCGTGTGTTAGCTTTCTTTCTGTTGTTGTGTCAAAATACCCAAGAAAATCAATTTAAAGGAGACCAGGGAGTCATGGGCAGCCTCCAGAGGCCTAGATTCCTTCCACGAGGCCTCACCTCCTCCTAAAGCACCACAGGCTGGGGACCAAGCTTTGAACACATGAGCTTCTGGGGCACATTTAATATCTAAACCATAACACTCAGTGACCTGTGCGATAATCCAGGGGTTTAAGTTTGTATAATTGGAGGAGATGAATGAGAAATATTAAGGGGAGAACAACATTATTAAAACAAATAAAAACTGAAGTTTTTTGTATTTGATGGAAATTCTACACCTACAGATTCAAAAAGTTTGGTGGGGATAAACAAAGGAAATCACATCAAGGCAAGCCATAAGAAATTTCCTAAAGCCAGCAACGAAGAAAGAAGGTTAAAAGTAACCTGGCAATAAAATTATCTACGAGAATGATGAAAAGAATCCTTGTTAATTTCTCCTATGGGCAGATAAGGGAGAAGGCACTGGAATCTTTTAATTCCTCAAGGGCTGTGTGTGAATAATTATGAATTTTAAAAGAGACCTACAAAATAAAGCCAATCTGGAATTATCCAGCACCAATATTCTTCAGAAGTGAAGATAAAAATAAAAACACATTTGGACAAAAGAAAGCTGAGAGAATTCATTTTCAACAGGTTTATGCTAGGAGAATGGTTCAAGGAAGCTTTTTATGTTAAATAAAAATAATGAAAAAGTGGAATTACACAAAAAGAAGTGTGCCAGAAACAGAAAATATGTAGACTCTTCTTTTTTTTTTTTATTCTGTCTCTAAACTTTTTAATTCTCTTAAGGGTAACTGACAGTTTAGCACAAAAATGATAAAAGTGTCTCTTGGGACACAGAGAGAATGTTTGACAACAGCCCAAATAATGGGGTAGGGTAAAATCAAAGTACATTGTTGTCAGGTTTACACATTATAAGTTAAAAAAAGTCTATTATTATTTGAAAATAAATGTATTGAAATAAAATAAAACCATTGAAACTAAACAAATGAATCATTAAAATAAACAAAGTAAATAAGCCAAAAGAAAATACAAAATGATACCACTCTTAAAAATTAATCCAAAAGAAATAGAAAAAGAGAAGGAAAGTTCCAGGCATAGATACAACTAATAGAAAACAGAAAGCAAGAGAGTAGACTCAAACCCAACCACATCAATAACTACATTAAATGTGAGTTGGAGAGAAGATGCTCCCATTCAAACACAAAAGCTCTCAGAGAGGATTTAAAAACTCAAGACCTGGGCTGGGGATATAGCTCAGTTGGTAGAGTGCCTGCCTCACATGTACAAGGCCCTGGGTTCAATCCCCAGCACCACAAACAAACCACAACAGCAAACTCAGGACCCAAATGGGCCACCAAATACCCATTTGAGATGTATATTGCAAATAAAGATACAGACAGGTTAAAAGTATAAGAATAGAAAAAGATAAATCATGCCAACCGTAATCATAACAAAGTTGGCACGACTATGAGTAATATGAATAACAGAATAATAATAAGAGAATTAGAGGAACATTTCATGATAAGAGAGTTAACTAGTCAAGATTACAGAAAAAAATAAAGTGATCATAAACCCAATAACAGAGCATCAGAGCAGCTGACAGCTGATAAAACCACAGCATAGTTTGAAACTTCATATTCCTGTGTCCATTATGCTGAACAAGTGGACCAGAGAATTATTAAGAAAATACCAAACTCACATAGCACCATCAACCAACTGCCTCTGTATTTATAGATCACGACATTCGACATTCAGTAATTGCAGAATATACGTTCTTTTCAAGTACACACACTCACTCACCAGGATGTAATACAAATGGGCTAGAAAGTGAGGGTTAAAACTTAAAAAAAAAACTGAAATGGAAAAAAAAAATGAATCAGAGGTTTCTGCTCATTCTAGAACTCAGGCCAAGACAGAAAAACTCCCTCATTGTCTTTCTTTGCCAGAAGACGGATCTCTCCAGTTCAGGTTTCTCTGTTGCTAGCTCAGCCCCTTTCAGTGTCTGCTTTTCTCCTCTGAGATCTCAGTTCCAAGTCCCCACCTGATATAAAAACCTTATCTTTTGTCTCTCATGGCCACAAGACACCAACCCTGTGTTACTGAGGTTGACAAATGTCTACAAGACAACTAGCCTTTACATAGATTTTGGCTTTCATTTATTTAAAAATAATTTTTTTCTTTTTAGTTGCCAATGGACCTTTATTTTATTTATTTACGTGTGGTGCTGAGGTTCAAACCCAGTGCCCCACACATGCTAGGGGAGCGCCTGCCACTGAGCCCCAGCCCCAGCCCTCAGATTTTCTTTTTGTCTGAGGAGCATTTCCCTCCATCTTGCAGGCTTATCTGAGCCTTTCAAAATATGCCTGAGACATTTTGTTGACCATTCTAAGGGTTTTGTGGCCAGAGGGTTCTCAGATTATCTAGTTTACTTCTTTCTGGAACTGAAATAAAACCTGACATATAATTCTTTAGTTATTTGATGGGTTCAAATTACATTGGCCTAATCAAAAGTTCCCTCGGTTAGCGCCAGACAGCACTGGGCTTGAATTCCAGCCCTGGTATTCTCCCATTATGTAATTCTGAAAAAGGAATAAGACTTCTCTGGGCTTTGATTTATAAGAGTTTTAGAAATCATAACTGCAGGTTTTCAAGTTTGCTGTAAAGATTTTCTCTATTCTTACACCATAGGACACACAAGAAGCAGAAGCAATGATGCTATCATTCATTCATTCATCAAATACTGAGTGCTCACTATGTGTTGGGGAACCTTTTACGTACGAGGATGTAATAACTTAAGTTTGCATGCAACCGGAAAATAATTCCAGATAATTTTAAGTACAATAAAAAGAAAGGTAATAGGATTGAGAATGTCTGTAGAAACACAGTAGGCTTTTCTGATCCATGATGGGTAATTCCTATTTGATGATATGACATTTGATTTAAAATCTGCAGATGAAAATGTTCTAAAGTTAGATAGTGGTGATTGTTAAATAAATACACTAAATTATATACTATAAATGGGCGAATTATATTCCAATAAAGCTACTGCATAAAAATGAAAAAAGAGAAAGTGGGGTGAAAATCTTGGGGAAAGAGCCAGCCTGCTGAGGAAGAGAAGTATAGACTGAGGCTGGAATTGGGCTCAGCCAATTTGAGAGAAAGAAAGATCTGATGTTGAGGGTTCCGTGATGGGGATTTTGAAAAGCAATCGAGATCTAGTCTGCAAGCTGAAGCCTGACCATACAGGGCTTTGTAGGCCATGGCGAGTATCTGGATGTTATCCAAGTAGCAATGGGTAGGCTTTGGGGGGAAAAACCAACCTGACTGGAGAAGAGATACCTGGGTTATGCTCCGGAATGATCACTGTGCTTTCTCCAAGTCAAGAGAACTGATGAGAGGGGGAAATTAGAAGCAGCAAATGAAGATATTCCCCAACAGCTGAAGATGAAGGACCTCACTGCAATTTTGACTTTGTCCTCAGTTCCCTCAGATTCTACTTTATTGATCACACACTTATTCTGAAAGCAGAGGTGTGACTAAAAAAGCCAGGACAGGAAGGGACCATTCATGTTGCACCACAAGGAAGACGATTAGCGTAGTATCCTGAAGTTCATCTTCCTTTGGATTCAGAGTGACCTGGACTATTATCCTTACGGGAAGGTCACAGTACCTTCAGCTGACCTCGCCTGGGCCACAGAGGGTCAGGAGTGTCACCCTCACTGGACTGTGGTTTTTCAGTCTTGTTCCCATCTCCACCGCTGATCAGAACCCTCTGAACCACCTCTGCTCTCTTCCATTTAAGAACCAAGTCAACATTCGGCATCTGGAACCCATAAGTAAGAAAACACATGGCAGATGTAAATCTATAAATTCTATAAAACATGCTGCTTTATAAACTTGGTTAACATATTGCCTCTGGAATCAGGCAAAATTTGGTTTAATTCTAAACTCTTCCATTCAATGAATGACTTAGGAAAAGTTCTAAATTTTGTCAAATAAAATTAGGGAGAAAAATATCTATGCTTCACTGAGTGTTCAGGTGAGTTGTTTCTGTAAATCACTTAGCACAATGAGTGATACAGAGCGAGTGCTTCAAATGGTAGCTATTATTACAGTTTGTGTTACTTTTACAAGGGGAAAATAAATATTATAAAAAGATAAAATCCACTTACCTTTAATCCCTACATGAAGTTTAAATCATCATACTCTATGTAATCTAGGATAATTCAGTTTTTTCCTGTAATAAAATTCATTTAAAATAAATTTTAACAATTACAAAATCTTTAGTAGATTAACTTAACATTGACAAAGTATAAATAAGTCACTTAACCAACTATTTCTAATTGTGAATTACTATGAAGTATTGACGTGTATGTTTTGAATACTCCCAAAATGAAACTCTAACTCCTATGTTCAGTGTTAGATGAATGTTACACATAAGTTACATATACATATAAGTACATGTGTTATATATTTCTGAAGAAATATTAGGTATTTTTAAGATTTACTTTAGAATTTTTAAAATTCTAAAGAATATGACATTAAAGAATTCTATAGATTTCTGAAGAAATATTAATTTTAGAATTTATTTTATTTATTAATTCTAAAATTTATTTTGGAATTTTAAAGATTTTAAAGAATTTTTGTGACATTAAAGAATTTTAATGACATTGAAGTTATTGTACAAGTAAAAAAGAGGACATTATTCAGCACATACAATGTTATTTTGAGAATGCAAGAACATCAAGACAGAGGTGAGATAAAATATGCTAAATATATAATAACAATTGATTTAAGGTGGTAGAAATGTGATTTTTTTTGTTTATTCTTTTCTGCACTTTTTCTCTTTTCTAACATGCATCGATTCTTTTCTAGTAATGATAAGAAAATGATGCAGCTAATATTGCAAAAATCAACAAGCTGAGTATCAAAATGCAATGGAAATAAATTGTTAGAATATATGGATCTCCACACAGATACTTGGGAACTGTGCTGGGAGAGAATGGTTACCTAGACCCAAGACTTACATTAAATGGGATAAAAAGGACCAGGATTCTTCCAAGTTTTCTACTGGAGTTTGTGATATGTGTAATGAATATGTATCAAGAATTCTGGGAATGCCTTCATCCCATCAAGCAGTAACAGAGCATTCAATTAATATGCTGATGTAATGATTCAACAAAAACAAATAAGAAAGTTTATCCAAGTAAATAGGAAAGAGAAAAAGCCCAAGATTGTAAGCAAGTTCGCTTCCTAGGGAATGTTTCTTAAGTATGTTTTGATCTTCTTTGCTGATTGGTGTACAAAACACAAATATCCAAGGACCTTTGCAGTAGAGAGCCCATCGATCCCAATAATTACCTTCAACTAACCACCTTGCATTTGAAGAGTCTGAAGAGGAGGGTTCCTGAGTCTGGGAACCTCATGCAGAGAGCAGAGCAGAGCCTTCTGAAAGGGAGGCAGTCTCCTCCCTCAGAGGAACCACCAGGGACTGGCACATGCCGTCTCCAGTCTCCAAAAGGCCAAAAGTAGCAGAGGAAGTTTAAACATGCATAATATAAGCACCCTGGTCTGTAAGTCTCCAAAGTCATTATCTTTCAATAGAACTGTTTGGACTGAAATTTTTCTGATTTATAGATTTTAGGGCCTAGTATTTCTCTCTTCAAAGAAAGCACAGGGCATTTCACGCTGCATAATTGTCATCCTGGCATTAAAGTATATTCACAAGTATTCCTTACATCCTAACCTTGCACCAAAGACAGCTTAGTAATAAATGGCTTTTAAGTAATACCAGCATAATTAAAAAAAAAAAAAAAACTTCACATAATGGTCATGCCTTACTTTTCTGCAAAAAATTTGGCATAAAATCTATGACAATTATGCAGTGAAATACCCTCCCCAAATTAGTATATAAAACCACAGAGCATTTAACAGATTTAATAAACTTAAATCTTCACTTTAAATCTTAAGAGGAGAAAAGTGTTTCTGGAAGAAGTCACTGTTAAGAGGGACACGAGGAGAGGCCTGTCCAGTTGTGATGACTGCTGACCACAGCCTGTGTTGGGCCACATCCAACCCCTGCAAAGCCAAGTTCTGTATGAATAATAAGGATTGCTTCTTGGGGGTAATGAGTTTTTACCATGTCTGACATTTCATGAAGCTAAAATGCAAATAAAATGACTCATCAACTCCTCCAAGTGCAAACACATCTCACACATGATATTAAGAAGCATAGTACATGGCGACAAAATGGCGAAGTCAAGAATGTTTACTGTGGCAAGTTGGTTTATTCAGCAACAGAATCATAAAATAGAAACATTACATTCAAAAGTGGAAGTAATGAGCATAAACCATTATTTTAAAACAGAAAAATGATAGGATCATTTTTAAAAGCCCTACAGAAAGAAAGCCTTTAATTTATAATGCTATTCTTTAATGATTAATAAAAATTAGGTGTTTTTTTTTCCATAAAATATCATGGTACCTGAGTATTACATACATTCATCACATATGACAGACACTATTAAAATTATTTAGTAATTACTTTACCTAATCAATTGTTTCCACTCACCTTAACACCTTTTCTAAATGCTTTCAACATATAAGAAGTAAATAATTACATTTACTTATAGATGAAATTTTCTGGCGTTCAGTTACCCAAGTACATATTTACCCATCAATTTAGAAAACTAACTGCTTACTATGTAAAAACTAGTTTAAAATCGTGATACTTGATCAAATATAATCTCTGACATTCTCATGATACTTCTCAGCTTCAAAAATGACTTTTAAAAAATAGCTTGGGGGTGAATCATTAATACATTCTGAAACATAGCCAAAACAAAGAGTTTGGTGTCGAAGGCTGAATTCAGAATAAGAACAAACTATTTATGTACATTAATTTAATAAATTGGTTCTTTGTTCAAAATCTCAAACATAAGTGATATTAGCAATATGCATACATGAGACCTAATACAAATGGCACTTCAGGGAAATTATTGCTTAACCTGGAGGAGAAATGTTACCATTGGATTCCTGCCTGGGGCATAAACTGTGGTTTTGCATTAATAAAGTAGGTTTTTCAATTCTCTGGCATTTAGTGACACTTTGGAAGCTTCCTGCTTATCATGTAGATATTTCAGATAAGCTCTAAAATTGGAGAAGACACTTGACAAATAAAACTCCCTCTTGGATGATAAAATATATTAATTCTACTATCACATAAATAGAACCAATCTGATTTATTTATCAGACAAGTGCTACCTTCTGAACCATCCAATCCAAATTAAATTCAACTCTGTGACAAACAATTCATTTTCTCATTAGGCAATCAATGTTCCCTTCAATCACAGCGATTCCCACCTAGCCTCTGGCCACAGCAGTCAGCTTTCAAACAAGTCCTAACCCTGTAGATCACGTAAAAAGATATGATTTCCTTAGAAGTGGGTTGAAAGAAATCTGCAACAGAGATGAATGTTAAAGAGAAAATGAGCCCTCCCTCCCCATAGTCAATGATCCAAGAAACGAAATTTAGATGAAAAAATGAATCTGTGGAGTGCAAAGATACAACATTTTGCCATGCTTCTCAGACTTTTCTTATTTTAAGAAAGGGGAGGAATTAGAGAAACACAGTATTACTGGTTTTTAGAGGAAAGTGGATTAAACAGTGTTTGTATTTTTTAAAACTCTTTCCAGTGTTGATTATTGCTGACCAGTAACTAGGATGGCCAGTGTATTCATTTGGTAACGCTAATGAAATTGAAAAATCCATAAAAATATACAGTATTTATCACTGGCAAACAAACCAGTAAAGCATAATATAACATAGAAGAGAAGGAATGTCACTTCATATCTGCTGGTTAATAAAAGCATTTTTAGTAAGAAATCTTATCATTTTTATAAAAAAGCTTCCCAATTTTAAATATCATTCCTCACATGCACATTGGAAATACTATCAATAAATGCTTTTATACTTTCAATATTCTTCATGGGGCACTGCTTTCAGTCATCTTTTTTGTCCGAGGTCCTATCTTCATGATCTTCAGGACAGACTTTATTACTTGCAACCGAGGCAGCTGTGTGGACTTCACTGGGCAGTGAGTACACATGGCTTGTCTGGAGGTCTAAGTATGTTGTAAATATCTTAGCATATTCTGGATGTCTTAAGGCAAAACATTTGAATTCCTCTGGAAGAGGAGGAAAGAAAATCCAATCAATTGGGTGAACCTTCTTTCGATAGGATGTAGATTAACAAAGGACTTTAATCATACAGTTGGAAAACTCTGTCACTCCACTCGCACACATGGCTCAGGGGAACATAATTTATCCATCGCTTTGGAAGACAGTTTCCCATTAGCTACTCAGCGTGAAGATACATGTACTCTGTGATGCATTAATTCTATTCTTAGATACACCGCCCAGAGAAATCTGTGCAAATAGTGTTCTTGGGGACATGTAGGAGAATATTCATAGCAACATTATTCATAATAGGTAAAAAAAAAATGGAAATAATTCAAAGGTCTATCAATAGCAGAAACTGATAAATTTTATGTTCATGGAACATAATAAATATTATACAGCAATGATGAACAGCCATGTGACAAAAACATGTGGGTGAATCTTAAAAGGGTAATGCTGATTGAAAAAAGCCAGATACAAAAGAATACATATTGAAAGAGTCCATTTATATGAAGTTCAAAAAACTTAGACAAGACTAAAATACAGTATTTAAAGAAGCACACATCTGTGGTGCAATGGTAAAGCAGGGCAGAGACTTCCTGTCTGTTGTCTCCCTACGCTGCCCAGGCTGATCTCAAGCTCCCAGCTCAGGCCATTCTCCTCTCTCAGCCTTCTGAGGAGCAGAGACTATGGGTGCCCAGTGCCCAGCTCAGAGATGCCCCCCTCCTTTTTCTTCTTTGTAGTAGTGGGGATTGAACCCAGGGGCACTCAACCACTGAGCCACATCCCCAGCTCTTTTTATGTTGTATTTAGAGACAGGGTCTTGCTAAGTTGCTGAGGCTGGCTCTGAACTCTTGATCCTCCTACCTCGACCTCCTGTGCCACTGCGCCCTTTTAAAGTCCGGGCAACAGGCCCCTCCTTTACAAGTGAGGAAGGGGTTGTGGTTGGGAAGGGGCACACAGGGTTCTGGGATTCTGGAAAAGCTCTATTTCTTGATCTGAATGGTAATTACATGGGTGTTTGCTTTATAAAACTTCATTTTGTCTTATGTTTTATTTCATTTTCTGTATTTTGAGTAATAAAAATATTTATAACTTTTAAATTATTTCTTTCAGTAATAATTTTTTTTTCAAATTGTTACCCAGGATTTTCTATTATTAGTGGCTTTGAAAGCTATTTTAGCACTTAACTCTGGTATAGAAAGATCAGTCTTGAAAAGCTGAGCCCTGGCTTATCATTGACAATGGCTTGGAAGGCATATAGAAGAAGACCTCTGAGGAGTGGACTTTTTTTTTTCTTTTTTATCAAGTGTTTTAGATTTAAGAGCTGAAACAGAGGTGTAGAAGGCTTACTAAGGTAACTACCAGGATTTGAATCTTAAGACTCTAGTGAGCTAAGGTTTTGTAAAATACAGTGTTGCCCTCGAGTTTGAAGTTTCTCTATCCTATTCGACATGAGTCTATTTTGCTGATGGAGAAGAGAACTAAGTGACTTTCAGGGTACCCGAGCTTGACAGTGGATTTACAGAAAGAACTTCAATTTAAGACTTGAACTAAAGTTCAAAAGATTAAGATCATCTGTTGGGATATCAGTGGCCTTAAAGAGGATCTCATTTCCAGTTGGCTAAGCGGAATTTGGGTTTTGACTAATGGAAAACCAAAAAGAGTTTAAGGGATCACATTCATGACACATGTCAACATCTATTTTTAAAATGAAATGATCAAGTACCTCAAACATTCCTAAAAAAAACTGAACTTGTACAATATTGGGGAAAGAGAGATTCTGTATATTCTGAAAAGAAAAAAATGACTGAACTTCATAAAACAAAGCATAGTTCCCTAAAAGGACAAATCATTTGTAGCATTATTTTTCTTTGAAATATTTATGCTGAATAGTTTTTCAAAATTTGGTAATTCAGAATAATAAAGAATTTTCCTTGTGAAAGGAAAATGGTCACAGAATTAGTATCCATGGGTTTATGAAGTTTCACCCTGGTACAAGTACTCCCCCCATTTCATCCTTTCGTGTTTTTTAATGCCCTCAATAGGTTAAGGGCCCTAGGCACTTAGTTACCTAAAAAGAAATGTGGGGCAGCCCAAAGGACAGTAGTTAAAAGCCGGTATGAGCTCTTTCCCATCCAGGGAGTCAGCAAGCTGAAACTCTGAACATCCTACAGGGAGGGGAGGTAATGAGAAATTAAGGAGCCCCCTCCGGCCTGACGGGGAAGACTGGGGAAGATAAGCCAGCCCAACTCTCAGGGCCACATCAAAGCCGGGGCAGGAATGCAAACGCCAGGGGAGCTAGCTCCCTGTCCTTCAGCCCTCCCTGGCCTGCGTGGCCGTGTGGACCTGGGCCACCAGGAGAAGGCATAGGCATCCACCACAGGTCTTCCTCCATGATTTTCCCTCCCGCACAGGGGCTGCAAAAGAGATGGCATGAGACATGAATGTAAAGGCTCACATAAACTGCCATGTCAACATCAGTGACTGTGACCGTGTGGCTCCTATCATTGTTGGTCCCTCGGTCCACACCCTCTACTGGGGATGTAGTTACAACCAGTTTCATGAACGTGTTCAGGGTTGTCATGCCAGGCTGATGGCTGTCACATGCAGCAGATCTAAGAGGCACCAAGGTACAGTCAATAGTGCAGGCTCTGATGTTCTTTGGCTCGATGATCTTAGAAAATTTACTTATATTCTTTGTCCTCAGTCAAATAAAAGTAATTAAGAACACTGATTAAACAGGCTTGCTGTGAAGATTAATTGAGTTAATGTATAGAGAATGATCACAAGATGCCTAGTGGTCAGTAATCAGGTATTGCTTCTGCTGTCACACCACTACCTCTACCATCATCGTGGTCACGGTTATTGCTACTATTAATCTATATGTTAAAGGAAACACTGTCATACCCTCCGTATAAACGAGGAGCTCCTACTGCCTACTCACCATAGGAAACAGAGTCTCCTTGGGCAATCTCCTTGAAGAGACCCGAAACATCGAGGCTGGGCAGCCCAAGGGAAGCCTGGAGAATGGTAGAAAACTCTTCCTTTGTTATATAGCCATCCTCATCAATATCAAAGAGCTGGAGGAAAAATAAAATAAACTATAAGACTTTGTCTCCTTAAGCCTTTGTGGTATGGAATGATCTTGGAAAATAAACTCCAATAATTCAAACATTCATGGTGCCCAGGCAAGATATATGAATGAAGAAAGTTTGGGCTCTGCTACTCTGACACTTATGTTTAGTGGTAGAAAGAACCAGAATTAAAATAGAGGCACGGGGACATGTGAATCCTGTTGGCTTCTGGAGGAGTTGATATTAAAGCCAAGTCTCAGAACATGAGGAGATATCCCAGAAGATATCAGGAATGGCAGGCGACTGCCTGGGGCTCAAGTCAAGGGCCTGAGAGGCAGATCGTTGCGATCATGGTAGATACAAAATGTGTCACCTAACCCTGCAGACGACGATGGAGGGCAGGTGAACGGAAGGCAGTCTTGGAAATGGGGTGTGGCAGGAGGTGAGTGAGTGCCGCAGTCTGGCTGGGCACAATTCAGGAGCCACTTGTCAAAAGAAACGAACTTTATTTTTAGAACCACACACGCCAAAAAAAACAGCTCCTCAGGAAAAACCTTCAGAGCCCAACTGCCACCACCGGCTTCCCCAGGCCTCTACCTCCCCCACTCCTCCTGCTCTTGAGGCCCATTGGCTGGGTCGTGTGGGCGGAGCCAAAAAAAAGTCCCCCAATGAGCAGCTCCCTAGTCTGAAAGGGCGGGGAAACAGCCCAATGAGCATCACCGCAGAGGAGCCAATCAGCTAGAAGTTGCTGGGGCGCTGTGAGCCAATCATCAGCCGGCAGCTGGAAGTTTGCTGGGGCCCATTGGCTGTGGCTCTCAACAAGTGAGGCTTACAGACAAGAAAACCAATTAAGTTTGGGGTAGATATGCAGGAAAGGCAGGAGGGGCAGAGCTGATAAGCAGAAGAGACAGGACCTGCGGAAGAGGTGTGCAGACGGAGAGGAAGGCTCCAAAGATGGCTGAGGCGCTCTAGGCGGGCAAGTGGGTGAAAGCAGGTTATGTGACCCCAGAGAGGGAACGAAGAAGAGCAAGAGCGAGCGAGGTCAAGAGCTGGACCTGGGCAGGTTAAATTTGAGCCAGTGGAGCCAGGAGTAAATGAGGGATTCAGATATTGCTTTAGGAGACTGATGAGGCGTGAGCTATGAATTCAGGTGAGAACTGAAGCCGTGGGCGTGTCCGCGCTTACCTGTGGCGAACATGCAGTTAGGCAAAGCCCTGGGACAGCGGCAGGCCAGGTGTGTGAAGAGCAGAGAGACAGACAGACGGAGAAGCACTGGAAGGAGACCAGGAAGAAGAGTGCATACCCTGGACGCTAAGGGAAGGTTTTCGTGCTGGGGAAAGAGGTTCTGATGGTGGTAACGGCCACCAGAGAAAAGTGCCATAGAAAGATCAAGCAGGAGGTAAAAAGGTTTGCTCGGATTTGGTGACTTCAGTCCACAGTTTCAGGGAACTGGAAGCCACGTGGTCCAGGGAATCAAGGGATGGACAGAAGAGCAAAGGCAGCTGGTATGACCGCATCTTTTAAGAAATTAGCAGTAAAGGGTGGAGATAACTAGGTAGCAGCCAGGCACAGAGGGAGGCTGTCTTCAGGAACGTTTGAAGAACGTATCATGGGTGGAGGGAAAAAGGCAGCCGAACGGGAGAGGCTGAAGGTCAGGAACAAAAGGGGGCAACCGAGAAGCAATTCACGTCCCAAGGTCTCCTAAGACTTCAATGGGGCCAGCACGACTCTTCACAGGTGCTGACCGGAAGTTTGCAGATCACTGTGCATGTGTTAGCTCTTAACCGGCCGCCACAGTCCACGTTCTGTGAGGGCCACTGTCAGTCCCAGCTTACAGACGGGAGAGTGGGAGCCCAAGACACTTAGGCACCTTTGCTCAAGTCACACAACTTGTAAGTGGCAGAGCTGGCTTCAAATCCAGGCAGATAATGTCTAGAGTTCCTGCTGTGGAGGTCTCTACTTCTGGTTAAAAATAAGATCAAAACCAGAGAAAATCAGAAAAAAAATATGGTATGAAAATTATAAAAGAACAACAGGCTCACAGCGAGTAGTGTTTTAATCATTCACACACATTGGGCGGGGGCATAACTTCTTGTCCCCAGAGCAGAAAGCACTGGATTCTAGGTCATTTCCCACCACTCAGCTCTTGACCAGGCAGGAGATGGTTGGAGAATGAGAAGTGAATCAGCGCCTGAAGAGCCCCGGTCCTTATGCACCTTGGACTTGGGACGGTAACTGCGGGATGCAGTGGCTGCACCGCCCCTCATCAGCGCTGGTGCTTCTTCAAGGCCTTCCACTCCTGAGCAATCCCTACAGCCTCTGTCCACAGCCCCGGCCCTGCCACATGGTGACCCTCCCTTCTGCGCAGGCTCCCTTCACCTCCTCTGCCTCTCCCACACCTACCCCAGGTCCCTCCCTCACCATGGCTCCAGCGTCTCCCTGCTCCAGTTCCCAGACTGATGGGAAACCTGCGATCTGTGCTCTGGTGGAAAGTCTGACACCCTGGTTTCCTCTGGGGGAATGGTACCCCCTACCACTGTACAGAACCCTGCAGGACTCTGCATCCAAACCTCCCGACTCTCCCACCAAATATGTGGCCCAAGGCCATTCAGACCCTCCCTGGAGGATGAAGTATGAACTGAGCTGCAGCTTGTTCACTTTAACTATGGGGGTGCCCAAGGGAGGGTTCCCCAGGGCCCGCCGCAGGGATAGTTACTGGTGCCCAGCTCTGAGCTCCCTTCGTCCACTCCCTGGCCCTACAACTAATGCCACTGTGGTGTCGGCCAGTCTCTCTGTCACTCACACACGAAAAACTCCACTAATATTTTATCTCTAAAGGTCACTGTGAAGGTGAAGTAAGGTAAAAGACAGCAGTTACTGCAGAGGCAGCCCAGGAAAGGATAAGGAAGGGTCTTGTGCATAAAAGGATCCTGCTAACCGAGAAACAGGAGTATGTAAAAACATCTCCCAAACAAACACACCTGAAAACAAAGGTTAAAGAAGGTTAAAAAAAAAAAGAAAAAAAACAACAATGTGAAGCATGACCCCCTCCTTACTGGAAAAAAGAGCTAACTATAGCTCTGAGTCTTCCTTTCTTCCCTCCCCCACCTCCAAACCAAAGTCTAGGCTAGACAAAATTCTCACGACTTCTTTAAAAACAGTAATTACTGTACTTAAGGGTCAAATTTTCTATCAGGTCTTTCATTGGTAAACCAAAGGTGACTCTCTGCCCAGCTAGACTTATAATTACACATACAATCCCATAACAGAAACAGAACTATCTGGATTGGAATAAGTTAGTTATGTGTGTAATTTTAGGGTTTGATGATGCATAAGTCTGTAAAAGCTGAAGGTTTTCAACTTTTTCTGAAGTTCTGGCCCTTGCCTTATGACCATCTGCTAAGAATCAACCACTTAGGTTGGTTATAGGCCTCGCAGTTAACTGAGTTGAAACCAGCACAGGATAAACAGTAAGCTCAGGGAAGCTGTTATCAATGATGAAGCACATGAAATTCCTGAGGTTTCCCCTGGGGGCCTCCAAGACATGAGAAAGAGCTCTGGGTGGCAGAGCCCTGCCAGGAGTCACCGTGGGACAGCCTTCTCAGAGACAGAAAGAGCAGAGCAGAAAATGGTCAGAGAAGGTCCATAGCAAAAAGCAAAGAGCATGCGCAAGTGTCCATGACGGAGACTGTCCCTTCACCTACAAGGGGATCACACGAGATTGGGACCTGCAGGAAACATCATGTGCAAATACAAACAGATGAAGCACCTTCACTCTCACAACAAAACACACCTCTCCATTTCTACTCCTGAGTGGAAGATGAAGTCTGGGTCCCGACAATTCATACTTTCATCAAGTTCTTCTGGGGGCCAGGGACACGGATTTTACTCATTTGCTCCCAGTTAGATCCCTTGCCTCCATGAAAATAATGTGCTAACACAGGAAGGTGGGAACGTGGAGATTCAGGAGGGTGTCCACCTGACATCTCGACAGCAACGTGAAGTCCATCTCAGATGCCACTTAACATATTTCTAACATACAGAATGAGAAAATAAGGGCAGGTCGGAATTTTCCAGATAGTGAATCAGAATGACTAGTGACAAATGGTATTTATAAGCCTCACTTGATGGCTTCAAAATGGAAAGGCTGAAAAGAAATAATCTTTAAAGTTAATTTGTTAAATCACCCATTCTTCCACCTAGATGTTGTTTCCTAGCTGCTTCCATTTTTGCTTAAATGAATGAATACTTGTGTTTTCTTTATTCTCAGAAGCAACTGACTTAATCACATTATTCTCCTGTAGATGTCACAGTAGATCTATAAACTCACAGGACAGATTCACTGATTTTCAGATAATACACTTAGCGTCAACACTTGTTGACCAAGGTGCTATCAGTGGGGTTGACAGTACCTTAAATGCCACCTGGATGATCTCCTCTGTGTTGGCCGGGTGACACAAGACGGCCAGGCCAATCACGTACTCTCTGAAGTCGATGGTGCCATCATGGTTCTGTGAAAGGACAGAGGAAATCGATTAGGCAGGTCACTGTTGAATTACTGCTAATCACGTCACACAGTGAAATTGAAATATGCCACACATCATCATGGTGCCCTGAGCCTGTCTGGAGGAAAGTGCTCACTTGGGTGGAATGGCAAGCACATGGTCCCGTCATTCCCAATTCAGAAGAAAATTGCATTTCCTGTTTATCAATAATTATAAGTATTTTATTAATGAGGCCATTTACTGTGGCCCTCCAGCATCCAGTGTGGGTTCCCAGCTCAGTCTCACCTTGACGAGATCCCCTGTGGAGGCAAGGTCTAGGACTGACACACTTAGTGCGACCAAAGCATTAATTTCACCATTACAGGTGCTCCTTTCAGAATGGCCAGCACCAAAGAGTCACCAAAGGGTGTTATGGGTTACTGAGCAATCTGCCACATTGAGAAAATGGGAAGGGAAGGAAAAGGTAAACGAGGCATGAGTAGAGGCTATATTCTTCCTCTCCTTCTGCTTTAATTTGCAGTAAACCATCAGCAATTGGAACAAACTTGGGCAAACTGGAAGAAACGGTTCAATAGCCCCTTGGGAGAATCAGGTCCCAGAAGATCCTGTGTTTCCAAGCCAATAAAAATGAGCTGTAACTAGTAATGATACACCCCGGAGGGCAGTTCATGATAGCAACATAAAAGAGTTGCTCATTCTATTCCAGGCTGTGTGAACACACAGTCTTCCTTACACTTTCACCTGGACAGGAACTCGGAGAGGGTGAGGACAGAAGAGAAAGCTCAAGACAAAGACAAAGCAAAGAGGGATGAGGCAGAAACTGAGGGAGGAGAGAGACTGGAGAAGGAAGAGGACTACGAGAAAGGGAAAATGAGAGTAAGAGAGAAACCTGGAGAGAGGGAGCGAGAAGAGGGGAGAGAGAAAGAACCCGTCAACAAGTGCAGTGATTATGTTTCCAGGTATTAGAATCATTTTGGCAGCAAAACCTTTAAGTAATAAATTCTCAGAAACACTGTGAGCCAGTAACAACAGGGCTAGAGCCATACTTCATTTGGTAGATTAATAAATGATGTTTGGCAATGACAAGAAGGTGATGTTGGACTGTGACTAAGTATCTGCAGCACTTCAGTCAAGAGCTCCTTAATGGCAAGGACTGTGTTCTTTGTGTGGCAGTGTATTTCCCTTGCCTAGCACACAGACAGTTGCTAAAATTAAAAAAATATATACTTTTTTCTCATCTGTCCTTACCTACCACTCTGAGATCAGAACTTCACTTTAAAACAGTATGGCAAGCATTCTTCTTCCGGGTTTCATGAATGAACTTGGGAAAGGAGGAAGCTGTGGAGCATCTGAAAAGGTGTATGCACATGTTTTTTAAATATGTATTTTTTTAGTTGTAGGTGGACACAATGCCTTTATTTTATTTTTATGTGGTGCTGAGGATTGAACCCAGCACCTCTTGCATGCTAGGTGAGTGCACTACCACTGAGCCCCAGCCCCAGCCACAGCCCTGTGTGTACATTCTTCTAAGGGAAAAATCTGGTAGCTTTCATAAGCTTCTCAAAATAACTAAGGCTCAAAATGTCAACAATTGCTTTCACCATATTGCTTTATCTTACTGCAGGGTGGAAACAAAAAGGAATGATAATTTAATTTCACGTTCCTACTAGAGAAGATAGAAACAGAGGTTTCAAGATTTCCCTAAAGTAACAGGGTTTATTCCCAAGATGGAAACTCGGGTCATGTGACTGCCATATTTGTCTGGAAGGTAGACAAGTAGGGAGCTGTCTTTTTTTTTCTTTTCTTTAATCAAGTTTATTGAGGTATCTTTTACATTCAGTAAAATGCATCCATTTTAAGTGGGTCGTCTTATTGACACATGGTGCCCCCTGGCAGCCACCAATCAATACTAACATTACATCCCCTGAGAAGTTTCAGGAGGCAGTTCTAGGGAACATAATTTCCTTCTAGGGCCACCACCCTTCAATTTTTTCTGTGCACCATGGAGGGCTGTTTTAAGGAGTCTTAGAGATTGAGGGGCTGACCAAGTCATAGCTGTATAGCTCGACACGGAAAGCTTTCGGTGGCTTTTCCCACTAATCAAAACAGAAGTCTTACATAGAGGTTCTGAAGAATAGATCTAAAAATGATGTACAAACGCTTAAATTACAATAATAGATTGCCTGCAGGATTGGAAATACTCCTTTGAATTTACTTTGTACCTCTATTGTGAGATATCCAAATTTTACCCACACTCCCAAACCTTATGCAAAACAGAGGTCAAGAATAGGAACTCACTCTGTGAGGGAGAAGGGGAACAATAATAGGTCCTTGCTATTACCATGAGTCACAGAACAAGGTAAAATTCTAGACCCTTAATTTTCACTAACAGTCTCTTATTTATGAGTAGTTTTGACTGACAAAATTATATTAAGGTAGACCCTTGACTTAGTCACATTAAAAAGTCTATGGAAGTTTTCTTTCTAGTAATGTTCAGGGGGAAAAAAACAGCATGTAAATTATTCTAAGGGATTATCTTACTATATTAATAAAATAAGACATTGCAAAGGTTCTAAATTCATAATAAAATTTGGAACTGGAAGGAATCTTACAAATCATCCAATTTCTTCATTTTTACTAATAAAAAAAGCCCTGAGATATATATTTCTCTTCAGGTTACAAAACTCACTATTGCTCTAACTGCAACTATAATTTAGGTAGTCTGAATGCCAGTCATTCAAAATAAAGCAAGTGACTTGATAAAATATATTTAAAAACAGATAAAAAGTTAATAGCAACATACACCGATTTTTGTACTTATGAATCAGTTTCATGACACAAATTAATTCACAAATCTATGGCTCTGTCTTTTAAATACTTACCAAGTTCCCTTGGAAGAATTATAAACTTAATAAAAACATCTAGACTTGAAAATCTTTTCAGGGCCATATTTCAAAGAAAGAGACCAGCTATTTGGTGGCAGTCCCTAACCTATCTATAATTTGTCCCAACCTGTCGCTCAGGTACAATGCAGAGTTGGAACCAAGGAGTTACTTTGAGTCATTGCAAAAAGATGTGTGACAAAGCTCCGGGATGTGGGCCTCATCCCCTTCAGGTCAACAAGGTCAGAAAATCAGAAATGCCCGTGTGTCACTGTGAGCCCCTCACCACCCAGCTGCTTCCATCTGCTTAGCTTCCAGGGCCAGAGGAAGGTTCTAGGCTGCTTGTTCATTTACCGCCCATTCAAGGAGTAAATGGCCCGATTCTCAAGTTTCAATTCTCTAAGGTTATTTCACAGTTGGATTTATTCAACATTTTTATTCATATGGGATAAGATAATCTTTATAACTTTTTAAGTCTAGCAATATTTAAGGCTATGTTTGGTATACATTTGGCAATGAAAAACTCCAAAGAATAGGGACTATTTTCTTTTTATTGTGTTTTTATAATTGATATAAAATTGTGTCTGCATATAGAGATAATCAATGTTCTCAAAGTAAGTTTAAATGTTTATATAAAACAGATTTTACTAGCCAGCAGCCAACAAAAGTCTTCAAGTTGTTGAAGGTAAACTACAATTCAAAGAAATGGTATCATTAAAATACAGTAAATTCTCAGTTATCCAAAGAATCAGAGAAGAGAAGTCTGTTTACTGGGATTGAGTCTGTTTCTACCACACAGATAAGTGTGTCGCCAATTTTCTTGGAATTAAATATTTTTAATTTACTTAGCATTTAAAGCAAACACTTTACAAAAGTAATTCTGGAAGTTCTTCAAGATCAATACACATTAACATCAGTACCCTGCAGTTGCTTCCACAAATATTTTTTACATCCCCATTCTGGGTATTTGTGCAATGCTGATAAGATTTCTGACTGAGATTGCTTTGTTAGTCAGCTTTCCAAAACACATGCAGTGCTCCTCAAAAATATTTAAGAAGTGACCTTGAGGATGACGTAGGAAATTTAAATGTTTTTGAAAGTTTGCGGCTCTTAACCACAAAGCTCCCTGATCCTTTCCCTGCTTTATCGGGTTGAAGAATTTAGTGGATTACATCAAGACGAAGTTATTGTTTTCAAAATCACATGGGATATTTTGAAATTGAAAGTATAAATGGTACAACTTCACATATTTTATCACTAGTTTCAATTTACTACATTGATTAATATTATAAATTTTAAAATAATGGAATAGATACACCAAAGACCTGCGTCTTAGGCTATAGTAGTCTTCCATTTAGAAATGGACAAAATTTTAAAACACTGTCAATTAATACTTCTTCTAACATTGAAAATATTCCTCCAAAACATAAAAGATTAAATGAAAACTAAGAAATTCAATCACTTAGGTTTGGACTGAAATTTTTAGTAACCATGCTGGTGACTACATACAAATTTATACAAATTTAACCCAAACTTAGAAAGAACAGAAGATACACTGGGGTTACTTCAGGATGCTTTCTCATCTGCATGCTGGAGAATCATAGGCAATCCCTCAACATGAGGAAGAGGGGAAATAACACCACCACTAATGTGAGATGATTGTCTTACCTTTTAATAAAGCAGTTACAATGATGTTTGAAGCAAAAATTTAACTACACATTGTCCTTCCCACAATCATCATGTGGGAAAATTCAATTAAAAACTTGAAATATTTGAGTCCTTAGAAGACATCTTGGCAACCTTTTCCATTCCTGGCTGCTCCAGACCTGACATATTCCTGGCTTCTTCTTGAATATTAATGTGTGGTTGCTGGCAATGAAAAACTCCAAAACCTCATGCTTATATAACCACACCTGGTCTAAGTAGCTTACCAGACCAAGTTGAGTTATAAGTCCCTTGAGGAAAGTGGACGTGCTCTCTGTGCTTGGCTCAGCTCAAAATTACATGTGTGTGGTGTTTCATAAATATTAAATGATGGTGATGATGGGGAGCACCCAGGCCCAATGCCAATCTCTCTCAGTTTCTCTGGGGATTTCTAATAGGCCAGTTACATCATTGCAACAGTTACAACTTTCTTCTGAATGAGTCAAAGGAGGAAAGAATAATTTATCTTCCGACTCAGGAGGACCCTGCGAAGAAGCCTGGGATAGAGGGAATGCATTAAAAAACAGAGCAGCAGAAGGGATGGGAACCCATTCAACAGCAGCCAGGGGAGCTGAGCACTTGCAAATGCAGCCTGTCTTGCTGAGCAGACTCACCAGGGGATCCTGGATTCTGCATTCTCCACTCTAACAGCCTGTATCAAAGTTATAAAACCAAACTAAGGGTCATGCTCAAGAAAGGCACAACTATCTCACCTCCTGGGTGGCAGTTTCTCAGCATCCTATCTTCCTTCTCCTGGACGTAGGGAACACTGACTTTTCTGTTTGGCCTGTTTTGGCTGAGACAGATTTGAAAACTATTTCAAGGAGACAGAGTACTACAAGTAGCAGTTAGGGCTGTCAATCTTGGCTGCTCCTCAGAATCCCCAGGGGAGCTTTCAGAATATCCATCTGCACGCCCTACCTCTAAAGAGACTACTTTAAGGTATTTGGAGCTGGGCTCAGGCATTAGTATTCCTAAAGACCTCTCTTGGTGAATCTAAACTTCAGTCAGGGCTGAGAACCACAGCAACATTTGTTCTCTATATTGCTTCATATTCCATTTAGCTAATTACTATTTGTTTTCTTTGTTAGTTTTTTCCCCCTGCCTACAGTTTTAAGATAAGCAAAAGAATTTTCCTTGCTCTAAGGTAAGGCAAGACATGACAAGCACTGTGTAAGATCAACCAGGCACGCCTAACTTTGCATGATATACATTTAAGAGTGATCATTTTGATTCATTAAGGCAACTGAAGACATTTTTGAACTATGGGCATATCCTTTTATTCCTCAATGCCCACGACTTTAAAAAAAAACACAAATATATTAAAATAACCCTAAATTTCTGTTTCTTTTACTAGAAAAAAGAACTAAAGAATTCTAGAATTTTAGCATTATTTAAAAAAAATCTACCTTTACATAAAATCCCTTAATTTCACACTTCTGAACCTGTTTCTATACAATTAAATAGGGTTCCTGGAAAGTACCTTTTATTTTTGTACATAATGAAAAGACCAGATGTGAATGAGAAAAACAGATTTTAAACTTCTCTCCTTCCATTTTTAAAAGAAAATATACCTCTGGAGTGCTCTGTTAATTTACTTCAGGATTAAAAAGAATTTCATTATTAACAACAGTCACAACAAGGACAAAGTTCCAAATGGTTGGAATTCATTCGCCCAATAAGCAACCACGCCTTAAATTCTACTCCACTAGAACTCCCCCGACTACCTCCCCACTACATACATACATCTACGTACACCTGCTATCTCCCGGGCTGATATACAAACCACTGAGCAGTTTTCAAAAAAAAAAAAAAAAAAAAAAAAAAAAAATCTATTTTAATTAAGGAGCTAAGGGTAGCCCGTTATCAGAAATGTGCAGGGCTCCTAAGAGGGCTCGTCCGGAAGTGACAGCTGTTGGGCTGGGTCACAGCAAGCGTGGACAGAGTGGCAGGACCTTCAGCAGTCCTGTCCTTCAGGGAGCCTCCTGGCTTCTCTGCCCACTTCAGGAATACATGGTCAGCTGCAGCCATTCTTGGATGGACACCTGAATCAGGCCATCTGCATCTCTGTCCAGGGACTTGAAGGCACGGAACATGGCGTCCAGGCGGACCAGGCAGCTGATGAAGTCGTTGAAGTCCATGCCCCCGTCCTCGTCGACGTACCGGCGGACGATCATTTGGTAAAGCTGTTCATTCAGCTGGAAGCCTGCTGCCTGCAGAGCTTCCCGCAGCTGGGACATCCCCAGAGACCCGGAACCGTCCCTGACGTACTGCAGGTAGACGCACTGCCACCTCTTGATGTTGTTCCACAGATACTTGAACTCCTCGAAGCCCAGCTTCCCCGTGGTGTCGCTGTCCATGACCGATACGATGCTGCGGCACGTGTCCAGGTTAAATCTGGCGGTCTTCAGATACTTGTGCTTCGCAAGGACTTTGTTGAGAATGTTCATCAGGTCAGTGGCACCCACCTCCATGTCGGGTCCAGCCAGCTGCGCAAACTGGTGCCGAAAACGCCTCACCTCCTCGCTCTCCGAGGCTTCCACGGTGGTGAAGTGCTGCTGGGTGGGCGGCGGCGGCTCCGGGGTATACTGAGCGGCAGCAGCCTCGCTGATCAGGTTCACAATGCCCCCCACGATCCCGCCAATGCTTCCTCCTCCTCCTCCTCCTCTTCTCTGGACACCTCCTCCCATGAGACCTCCAAGAGCTTCTCCAAGACCTCGATCGGCCCCTTCCAACAAGGCCTTTGCAAGAAACATTCTTTCAACAAGCAAAAGTGTAAAAATTTCAGCAGCTTTTATCTCCTATACCTGGGAGACAGCATAGGGAGAGCGGGGGTGGAGCGCAGGTAGCTCAGGTGTGGGAGAACTGGCTTTTCAGACCTGCTCCACAGCACCACGCCTCCCCAAGGGAAGTCTCATCTCCACCTGAAGTTGCCTGATGCCACCAGGTCCTAGCACCTGCCATACTTTTAGAGGGCCTCAATAAATTGTTTTTGATTCTTCCAGATAAATATTG
The DNA here is from genome assembly GCF_001458135.2 of Marmota marmota marmota. NCBI lineage: Eukaryota > Metazoa > Chordata > Mammalia > Rodentia > Sciuridae > Marmota > Marmota marmota. Next base: position 22,586,566 of record NW_026000221.1, read on the forward strand.
ATACATTATTCTATCGCCACACATGAGAATATTTTACATAGAAAATGTAAAACTATACATTTCTACCTGCCATTGCTTTCTTAGTTCTTTTTCTCAGCACCTGAAAGGCGGTATGCATTTTCCCAGGAGGAGAAGGTAAATGATTCAAAGAAATCGTCAATTTCTTTTCCTAAGGGATATTTCTTATAAGGGGAGTGTCAAAGAATTATTGAGCATCGGAAAGATACTTACCAATACCCTGTCTAGAGCAGAGATCTTCAAAGTCCAACGTTCTTAAGAAAAACCTGGAAGAGGGTTTTTAAAATGCCAGGTGCCCAGGTCCCACCCTCAGACATTCTGATTCTGGAGCCCTGCTTGGGCGGGGTCCATGATTATATTTTGGGATTTTTAAAAAGTATATCATTTATACAGAAAAACATACAAACTGTAACTGTACGGCTCAAAGAGTTCCATTGATGGTACATATCTGTGTCCCAGCACCCAGATCCAGAAACGAACCTCACCAGCACCCCAGAAAAAGCTTCTTTCTTCAAAACTTCTTTCTTCTTATTCACCTCTGCCAAGGTAACTGATATCCTGACATCTAGCACCATAAATTAATTTTTGCATCTTAATGAAATAATATAGTATATACTTTTCATCTTCAATTCACTCCTCCTCTCATCCTAATTCTACCTCCTGTCTCTATGAATTTGACTACTCTGTATGGCTTATAAAAGTGGAAGTATGTAGCATTTGTGTCCTCTTTGTGACAGGTTTACTCCACTTAATGTCTCTGATGTTCACCCATGTTGTAGTATGTCTCAGGATGTCATTCCTTCCTGGGGATGAATGATATCCCATTGTGTAAACATGCCAAGCTCTGTCTTTCCATTCATCTGCTGGTGGACACGTGGGCTGCTTCCCTCTTTTGGCTATGGTGAAGAATGCAACTAAGAACATGGGTGTACAAACACCTGTTTAAGTACCCAATGTCAATTCTTTTGGGTATGTGCCTAGAAGTGGAGTTGCTAGAGGATATGATAATTCTATTTTTATCATTCTGGGGAACTCCCATACTACTTCCCACGTTGGCTGCAACATTCTATCTCCCCCCAGAAGCTTGATGTTGAACATTTTTTCTCCTGCTTACTGGACATTCGTTTAATCTTCTTTGGAGAAATGTCTATTCAAATCCTTCGAACATTTTTAAATTTTTTCTTTAAATTATTATTATTGTTGAATTGTAAAAATTCTTTAATATTGTGGGTACTGATTTCTGATCAAATATATGATTTATAAATATTTTCTCCCATTCTGTGGGTTACCTTTCTGCTCTGTTGTTCTTAGATGCATAAAAGTTTTAAATTTTGATGTGGCCTTTTGTTGTCTGTGCTGTTGTTGGTAATATATCCAAAAATCATTGAGAAATCCAGGGTCATGAAACTTTTACCATGTGTTTTCATCTAAGAGATTTATGGTGTCAGTTCTTTTGATTTATTTTGGGTTAATCTGTTTAACAGTGTGTTTTAGTCAGTTTGTTTTTTGTTGTTGTTGTTGCTGCTGTGACCAAAAGACCTCACAAAAACAATGTAGAGGAGGAAAAGTTGACTTTGGCTCACAGTTTCTGAGGTCTCAGTCCTTAAATAGCTGACTCCATTGCTCTGGGTCCCAGGTGAAGCAAAACATCAGGTAGAGGGCATGGAGGAGAAGAGCAATTCTAGACATGGCAACCAGGAAGCAGAGGGAGAGCTCTGCTCATCAGGGACAAGATAAAGCCCTAAGGGCACTTCCCCAGTGATAGACTTCTCCAACCACGCCCCACCTGCCTGCATTACTGACCACTAATTACTATCATTGGATTAATATACTGATCAGATTAAGGCTCTCACAACCCAATCATTTCACCTCTAAACTTTCTTGCATTTTCTCACACATGAGTTTTTTGGGGATGCCTCATATCTAAACCATAACTTGGTATAACGTAACTTCATTATTTTGCACATGAATACAGTTGTTGAAGCTCCATTTGTTGAAGACTGTCCTTTCCGCATTGAACAGTTTTTGTACCCTTGTTGAAAATCACTCTATCATATATACAAGGGTTTATTTCTGGGATCTCTATTCTATGTTATTGGTTTATGTGTCTCTCCTTATGCTTGGACTATTTTGATTACTATAGATTTGTAGTGATATAGTTTTGATACCAGGAAATCTGAGACCTCCAACCTTGTTCTTCTTTTCAAGATTGTTTTGGTTATTTCTAGATAACTTGAGCTGTAATACATATTTTATAATTGGTTTTTCTATTTATTTTTCTTGAAGCGCTTCTTCTCCTGTTTCTCCAGTTTCCTGCCTGAACCACTGTTTTCTTTATGACGTCCAGATTCTTCGGTGGAACCTCTTCAGTCTCACAGAAGGACAGTGCTGCTCCTCCACTTGTCCTTGAAGCTTCTCCCCCAATACACTCATGGGAACATCAGAGAAACAATCCATCTGTGAGGTGATACTGCATTTGTTTTCCAGGTACCAGGAGATACTGCCTTTGTTCTTGGCAGCTGCTGGGCCAATGAAGGTGGAGTGGAAAAGGAGTCCCTATTTTAGTGTGTTACCCCTGGTCTTCAGGGCTCTGGAAATTGGTCCCTTTGCTGGGCCCTGGGAATCACTCAGACACCAGGACTGTGGTTTTTCTATTTCTGTAAAAAAAAATCATTGCTGGAATTTTGTTTGGGTAATACTGGCATCTTAAAATATTAAGTCTTCTAATTCATGAACATGAAACGTCTTCCTATTTATTTGTCTTTAATTTCTTTTAGCAATGCTTTGTAGCTTTCAGTATACAGGTCTTTTAACTTCTTAGGTTTATTCCTAAATATTTTATTCTTTTTGATGTTACAATAATGAAATTGTTTTCTTAATTTCCTTCTCATATTGTTCATTGTTAGTGTATAGAAATGCAACTGCTTTTATGTAGTGATTTTATATCCTGCAACTTTGCTAAATTCATTTCTCAGCTCTAACTTTTGTGTGGAATCTATAAGGCTTCTACAAATACAATCATGCCACCTGTGAACATGGATAATTTTGCTTCCTCCTTTCTAATTCACATGGCTTTTATTCCTTTTCCTTGTCTAATTGTGCTGGCTATTATTTCTACACTATGTTAAATAGAAAAGGAGAAAGTGGATATAGTAGTCTTGTTCCTTGTCTCAGAGGAAATACTTTTGATCTTTCTCCGCTGAGTCTGACATTGTCTGTGGGCTTTTCATAAATGGCATTTATTATGTTGAGGAACATTTTTTTCTATTCCTAGTGTGTTGAGTGTTTTTATACTGAAAGGTATGGGATCCTGTCAAATGCGTTTTCTGCATCAGTGAGAAGATAACGTAACAATGTGATTTTCCCCACTTCCTTCTCATAATGTTACGTATTACATGGGTTGATCTTTACATACTGAACCATTCTTGCATTCTAAGAGTAAATCCTACTTAATCATGGCGTACAATTCTTTTAATAGGTTACTGATTCTGTCTGCCAGTATTTTGTTGAGGATTTTTATATCAATAGTCATATGGAACACTGGTCTATAGTTTTCTTTTCTTGTAGTATCTTTCTAGACTATGTTATCAGGGTAATGCTGGCCTCATAGAATGCGTGAAAGGATCTGGCCCCTAGCTTTTCTTTTGGGGGAAGTTTTTGACTACTGATTCAGTATCCTTTCTAGTTTTACAGGTCTTTTCAGATTTTTTTTTTCCTTCAGGATTCGGCCTTACTAGATTGTGTATTTCTAGGAATTTGTCAGTCTCATCTAAGTTATCCAATTTGGTAGCATACAGTTGTTCACAGCACTTGTTTATAATCCTTTTTATTTCTATAAAAATTGATAGTTATGTTTCCTCTTCTATTTCTAATTTTTTGGCTTGCTTCCATACTTGGATGCTTTCTTCAACATTACATTTGTGAGATTTGATTTTCTATTTTTAATAAGCATCTTCAGAAGTCAGAAGTCAGACTGTAACAGGAAATCCCACGCATACTTTGAGAAACCCTACCTTTGATATTAGGTAGAGTCAGATAGTCTTCCAAGTATTCAAAAATTGTATTCGTGAAATCACAGACTTACAGACTAAACTATTATAGCACTTTGGGTCTTAATTTCAAGTCTGCAAAATGATGATAATAGCATCTCCCCTGCTTACTTCAAAGTAATTCAAATGAGACTTTTACATATCTATGAATATGCCACAGTGAAACCCCAACATTCCCTGTAAGTACTATACACCAATAAAAAAATTTTAAATAAAAAAAATTCAATCTGATTTATTATATCAGGTCTTAGACCCAGTGCTTAGGATACAAATGCAAATACAACAGCATTGCTGTGCTCAAGGACCACGTAGATCCACAGGGACTAGTTATAGTTATAAGCTGATGACCATGTTCACATTTCTACTATTAATACTAATCTCCTACATTTGTATAAAATATGTTTTGGTATCTAGGTTTCATAAAATTCCTCTTAAAATCATAAAAGTATTCCAGATGAGAAAAAAAGAAAACAGAAAAGTTAAGCAAGTATACATTTTCAAGATCATTTGTCTAATGCATTGTAAATTAATTTTTAAGCCATACAGTGCTAGAACTGAGTAATGATGAGTCCTACTATTATTTGGGAAAGAATAGTAGCTAGGGGACATTGCTATCTTTAGGACATGGGAGAATATCATGCCTCCTTCTGGTATAGCCCGTGGTTTAAATAAAACTCTCCAATGACTAGTTTTATTTTTCATGGGTACAATGAAATGATCTCTGTGAACACCAACAGACAAATGTCTTCCTTAACCACAAAGAAAAGTACCACAAAAAGACTGCCTGGCTTTTAGGATTCACAGAGGCCATCTGGCCTTGGATGGATTTAAATGCATGCACAGAAGCTTCTCTCAGAGGAAACTGAATGGGCTTTGTTTTGTAATATTGCAAATTAACTTGATAGCATCCACTATCATACAATGTGCTTCCTTATGCCCACCTGAAGTGGTTTTTTTGCTACAATTTAAATTCAGTCCCTCTTATTTATTTTCTGTGAAGAAGGAGGACATTTGGTTAATAATTTCTCATAAGCCATCAGAGAACAAAAGACAGGTATTAGATTAACAAGCTTTTTCTTCTCTGGACTATCTAATCCCCTAAGGCTATTTATTAGAACATTAATAACAACCAGAGTTCCATCTTGGAGGGAACTCTACAGAGCATCCTTGGAGAAAAAGGGTACAAGAAGAGGCCACACCTAATGGAGAATTTCACGCAAATTTGTGAAGGAAGAGTTATTGAACTTTAAACAATGACGTGAATGTTATCAACGACATTATTCACAGTAGCCCAAAGTGGAGACAACCTGAGTGTCTACCAACTGGCGAATGGATAAACAAAACAGAACACATCCATATCAAGGGATACTATTCAGCAATAAATTAGAATGAATTCTTGATACATATTACATAGATGAACCTCAAACATTATGCTAAGTGAAAGAAGCAGGGGCTATAGCTCAGTGGTAGAGCTTACCTAGCATGTACAAAGCCCTGGTTCAATTCTCAGTACCATAAAAGAGAAAAATAAATAAATAGATGGAAAAAAACCAAACACAAGACACCATATATTGTAAGATCTCATTTACATGAAATAGCCAGAAAAGAAAGGCAAGATTATAGAAAGATAGATTATAGAAATTAATAAAAAGTAGATTGATGGTTGCCTAGGGCTGGGAGATAAGTAGTTGACAGGAATTTACAGTTAATGCCACAAGGAGTCATACTGAGTTGATAAAAATGTTCTAACACTGATCGTTGGTGCTACACAACCTGGTAAATGCATTTTTAAAAAAATCATTGCATTTGGGCTGGAGATGTGGCTCAAGTGGTAGCGCGCTTGCCTGGCATGCGTGCAGCCCGGGTTCGATCCTCAGTACCACATACAAACAAAGATGTTATGTCCGCCAAAAACTAAAAAATAAATATTAAAAAATTCTCTCTCTCTCTCTTTAAAAAAAATTTTAAAAAAATCATTGCATTATATATACTTGAAGTAAGGAAATTCTATGGTATGTAAAATATGCTTTGAGGAAGTTTTGTTTTTAAGTCAATGCTAACAGCATACAACCCCCTTCCTGGGCTAGCAACCCTTCTGCAAATGAAGAGGATGAACAATGTGCTCCCAAGGCTCCTCTAGCTCTCCAGTTCTACGAGTCTAGATTTCCAGTGACAGCAGCGGCCTTCTCTTACATTCAGTTAAGGGTCCTTTTGGTCCCTGAGCCTTTCCATGCTACATATCAACTTAATCATTCTGTATCTTGAGTCTGGTTCCATTAATTTGAAGACAAGCGTATTTACCCTTATTCCCACTTTGACACACTGACTGTTTCCAAAGAATTCCTGATCTCAACCCATCAAGTAGGTGGCTCCTTCAAACAATTCCAAGAAGGGAGAAAAGAACCTGGTTTAGACTAACATAAGGACCTACGACTCTGAGTTTGGGTCAAACCTCTCGATCAAGTGGGAATTTCACCTCACTGCAATGTGATCAAGACCAGACTCTCCTAATTTGTTGATAAGAATGTCACATTGGATGAAATCAAAAGCCTTTCTAGAATCCATATAGATAATATCTATTTTTCCCTTATCATTTTGGACTGTCACTTTGTCATCAGAGGAAATTAGATGGGTCTGACGCAATCCATTCTTTACAGAGCTCTGTTCTCTACTTCCTTAAGGTCTTGAAGGAGGCCAATCATTGATCATCTGCTTTAGTTCAAAAGTCAAGATTGAGTTTTATGCAGACTCCTTCACTTCCTCTGTTCATCTCCCTGCTATACAGGCATTGAAAAGACAAAAGTAAAGTACATGATTCTCAGGTCTAAACAGATATTTCTAGTACAACAGCCCTCAGACAGAGAAAATAGAGTGATGGGCCGATGGGAGTCAAGTCAACCTGAGAACTGAAGAGGAAAGGGCTCAGATATATAGAATGACTTGGCTTTCAGGATGACTGAATAGAAAAGTTCATCTGTTCCACCCAGAAAATCATAGCCTTTACTAAAAAATTATATAATATGAATTAGAGTGGGTTTCACATTGCAAGTCCCGGCAAACTGAGATTGGAATCAAGATGCGTTCTCATGTGAACTATTTAAAACTGTATTACTTATCAAATCTGAACTGCAAATTTAAATGATAGAAATTTTACAGTTTATTTTCAATCACTAAAGCCACCTAGGTATCCTGCCCCAACTTTCAGCATGAGAAAAAAACCTGTAGGAGACAACACCCTCCCTCCCGAACAGGAAGGGGCAGAGGGGACGCCTGTTATTACTGGCACTCCAGACTGACACTTGAACTGAAACCAAGAACAGGACAGGCAGGAAGAACTTGGGATAAAGAAACATTCATTCCACATAATGAAACAGTAACAAAAGATTTACAGAAGTTTACAATAGCCCCAAAGCCTGGGTTGCCAAAGTGCTAAAGTAGACACAAACTTTTCCTGTCTAATATTTAAGCGAAGCACACTGCAATGCCAGAAGCAGCGAGCGAGTACTAGCTAGCAGAAACAAGAAACCTCATGGCACTAGTCCAACTGTTTTTATAGAATGGCAATAATAACTGTCTAAATTTTACTAGGCAACGTTCTATTATGTCCTAAGAGGACTGGAAAAACAAGGTAGACTCAGACTACAGCTGAGGAACTGAAAATCCATCTTCCTCCTTCTTTTCCTCTCATGTGTGAAGATGAAGGATATACTACTAGTTAGAGTTGTGGGAGGATATTAACAAGAGGAACACAGATTAGTCCAGATTAAGATTCCCAGTGATCTGCTTTCAATCCCATGTGAAGATCCCACAGGTTAACAGTGGTCACTGTAAGAACAGACAGGCATCCTTCAATCCATTCCTTAAACCTGCCAGCATGCTTTGTTTGCATCGGCTTAGGCGATACACCAGGATCAGCAAATTACAGCTGTTGGCTAGATCCAGACTGGTGCCATTTTTGGAGATAAAGTTTTATTGGGGTGCAGTTATGCCCATTTGTCTGTGCACTGTTTATGGCTGCCTTCATACCTCAGTGGCAGAGATGAATATTTGCAACAGAGACCTTATGGCCTGCAGAGTCAAAAATATTTTGCTTCCAAAATACTTAACTGACTCTGGAATATAGCTTGAAATATAGGTTGTGAGCAGGGAGCATGCACGCTGTTGTGGCATGGTGTCAGGTGGAACATCAAGCTGGACACGTCCTGAGATGGAGGGTGGAAGGCGTGCTAGTAGCAAGAAGACAGCATGGTGTGTTGGCAAACTCACAACAACAATTACGTTCTTACTGAAATATTTGAGGGCTATCTCATAGTACACGAGATACTGCTATGAGGGCAGCATACGGGTCTACTCAACTGCACAGTTTAAGAAGAACAAAATGAATGACACAGACACTTTTACAACTGTAAAAATGACTGCTTTGTAATTGCTTCTCATTTAGACTGTATTATTTCTTAATCTCATTAAATGCTTTTAAATCCCGTCAAGTGTGCTAGCAAAATATGTGGTACTTAATTTGAATTAGGAATATGAAGACACTGAGAGAAGGTCGTGATTTTAAACCACTTTTCCAGGCTTCAACTCTGGGGAATCCCTAATTAGCCTCTGATCTGGAGTATTTAATACATATTCATGAAGATAAAGATGCTAACTTGAACCCAAAGATAAAAAGATTTGTTTTTTGTTTTGTTTTGTTTTCCAAAGAGATTGAATCTTTCTAAAGAAATTGTTCCAAACTAGTAAACTCTGCTCTGCTTTGGATCATGAATGCCATATTTTTGTTGGACCTTCAAACGGTCTGTTACCAAATATTTGAGATTCTAAAGAACATGCTAGAAGGATCTAATAACATATTTTTAAGGACAAACTAAGGCAGAAACTGTTATGAAGTTTTTGTAGACTAGCCAAGAACACACTGAGAAGAATGAAGGAATGATGGAGAGAGAACCAGATCCCTTCTCCATCCCCCAAATCTGAACCACACCTGTAACAGACTTGGAAAAGACTGAGAAAGGAAAATAAAGGGGTGGGGGAGTGGAGAGGAAGGCGATAAAATGGGAAGGGGGTGAGGGAGGGGCTTTGGGAGTTTGGCACTGCAAGAAGTTACAGCTGCTGGAGAGCGACAGGAACTCAGCCCTGTCTCTCCCCAACCCCAGCCCTGGTAAGCACTGAATGCAGCCAGATAGGCTACTCCTACAGAAACCACCGCGGAGCGCCCGAGCCTCCTTGCTCTTCCCATCGAATGTTCCTCAGCGAGGTCCCTTTAACAGACTGAACAAAGGAGACCGGCTTGGAAGCAGATATGTGCCCAAGGCGTGGCAACATTGCATAGCTCAGCTTCTCAAAACAGAGAGAACCTCACAGGCACAGACATGCAGGTGTGCTAAACAGGGGAAGCGGGAGGGAGAAACAAGAGCCTGAGTCATTATTCTCCCTGATCTTCCAGTAGGTTGAAGAGCCACAAGAAAAGCATTTTCTAGACCAGCTTAAGGTTCATCTCTGGGGCTATATCACATCATTTAAAGAAGTGAAGAAAACTCAGTTATAAATGGTATCAGAGCCTATGGAAGCAGCCACGGAGAAGCACGACTGACCAGTGGGCTACACTGCTCAAGGGTCTCCAAGCGCCTGGGTCAGCTGACTGCTCCAGTTCAAAGTGAGCCAATGTTTTAATGCTCGCTTTGTGCCCTGTCCCCACTCCCAGATCTTCCTAAAATTAACAGTGCCATAGAAACAGTGGGCTGTTGGTGGGTTATCACTCATCATCAGAAGTCAGAACTAGTGTCCTAACAATTCTGTGACTGCAAACTATGACAGTTTGACACCTCGAGGACAGGGCAACCTCTACAGATACTGTGTTTAATGTTGATTTTAAATCCCAGTGAGCACAATGTCTAAGATGTGCTATAAACTCCTCCTCTGTCCCTGTTTCGGTCCCTCTCATTTCCCCCCATCCAGTCCTTGTTTGTATGTCCCTGCCATATTCCTTCCTGACACCAAATTCATACAGAGAAATGCCATTTCAAATTGCATAGTGTCTACAGCCATCATGGTAGCTGCCACATAAATCTTGTAAAAAGACAATTAATATACAAGGAAAAAGGTATCTCTAATTTCCCAGTTTACAAAGTTAAATCCAATGACATCCTTCTCCTTTCCCCTAAATCTTCATTACACTTTATAGTCACACTGTAGCATTGAAACATGGTCATTTCATGAGGGAGAACAAATTATTTGTATGCTGTGAGCAAGCAATGAATGAGGCCCAGGTCCTACATATAGAAGGAGGTTGCTGAAGAGTACCACGGTAAAGAATCATTCATCTGTGAGATCACAGAATAAGTCATTAGGCACACTGGTGTACTCTAGGAAAGAAGAAAAAAACCAAAAAGTCAAAGAAACAAAAATACCCTGTCCTATCTGTCATCAAGTTATAATTTCTTTGCAAAGTACCTTTTTCTGGTAGTTAATACAGGGACTTCCAGTACCAGCCAAAATGGAATAAACCCAGTTTAGCCTCTCTCTCCCAATTACAACGAGAATCACTGAACAAAAGTACAAAAAGTAACTACCTCTGCCCAAACCACCCCAGCAGCAGGACTGGTGAGGAAATTCAAAACTTGGAGAATAATCAGTAAGGATGTGAAACCATGGAGATCAAAGACAGGAGGATGACTTTAAATTGTTAGAAGAACAGTCAAGTTGGAATTCTACCTACAACACAAATGTCCCTTAGGAACAATTGCAAAACAGTCATATACTGAGAAGGAAAAATAAAGAGCTCATACTCCTAGATATTCACCCAAATGAAATTAAATTAAAATCAACATTTATATAAAAACCTATACATGAACATTTAGATTATATCTGTATTCATCATTATCCATGACTAGACACAAAGCAAATGTTCTGCAACAGAGGAACAGATAAACTATGGTACATCCATACAATGGAATATTACTCAGTAATAAAAGGGGAGAAACTATTGAGACATACAACACTCTGGCTAAATCTTAAATGCATTATGCTAAGTGAAAGGAGACAGACTCAAAAACCATAATAGTGTATGATTCCATTTATAGGGCATCTGGAAAATGTAAAACTACAGGGACGAGAGCTAATTAGTGATCACCAAGCATTAGAGGTAGGGCCAAAGCTTGTCTACAAATGAGTAGATAACTACAATGGGATTATTATTTTTTTGGGGGGGGGGCGGGGTATAACTGTTATGTATTTTAAACATAATGGTAGTTACCTGCCTCTATGCATTTGTTAGAACTCAGAGAATTATAACCCAAAGAGTGCATTTTACTACTGATTTTATATGCTAGAAAACAATTAAAAAGCAGAGAGTTTAAAATCTTGATATATTTTCTAGGAAATTTTTTGACAATTCAATTGCATGTACTAATTACATGTACTTAAAATTAACAAGCAGCCAAGAGTTTAACTGAAACCTTTGTTACAAAATTGAAACCTTTGTTACAAAATTGAAACCTTTGTTACAAAGCATCTTCCAAAAATAAAATCTATTTGATCTTCACATACTTTTGGATAAATCCAGAAACTCTCAGGACAGAACATTATCACATGAGATTGATATGTAAATTTAGATATAAACTTTAAAATTCTTGACAATTATATAAACTTTTCCATTTCCATATTACAAATGTGGCTATATGGTCACAATATTTATTTATCACCTGGTATTTAAAATAAATAGACAATATCATAAATGTTGCACACATACATTATTATTATTATTGTTGCTAGGAAAAATTAAATCATGTAATTAAACCACAAGCTCAGCCTTGATTCTTTTTTTTTTTTTTCTTTTTTGGTATTGGGGATTGAACTCAGGGGCACAACCACTGAGCCACATCCCCAGCCCTATTTTGTATTGTATTTAGAGACAGGGTCTCACTTGAGTTGCTTAATGCCTTGCTTTTGCTGAGGCTGGCTTTGAACTCTCCTTCCTCCTGCCTCAGGCTCCAGAGCTGCTGGGATTACAGGCACATGCCACCACGGCTGGTGTTCAGCTTTGATTCTTCTAACACTGGTCTAAAGTACTCTGAATACCCGCCATATTCCTCATGCTCTGTAAAAACTGGTAGAATAAAATAAGATTGAATTTTAACATACCCTGTCAAAGAGAGCAAAAAGTTGTCTCAAGACATCGGAAACAGGTAATTTTAAATACTCAGCAAATTCTTCAATTCCAATTCTTCCACCTTTTGAGGAACGTGCAATAGACGCATATTCATCCAAATGTTTACGGATGCCATCCCAATCCAATCTAAACAAAAAATATAAATGTTACTAGTTCTTTTCAGTTGACATGGACATTTTATAGACAGTTCTAGTCATTTGACTGAGGGAAAAATATTTTATGTATTAAATATGAATCTGATACATTTTTTCAAAGGAAATCAAATGGGAGAATCAAATGGGTATTTAAAAGTATGCGTTGAAAAGAAATAAAACAGTGTGTTGGAGATTAAGAAAAATTTAAAAATACAAATACATGTTGTACATTAGGCAAGCATTTAGTTTTTAAAAGCATATCTGTATAACTCAAAATACACTAAATATCTGACAGAGGAAAAAGTAAATAAGACAAACAATGGGGTGGAATAATAAATGACTTATGAGAAGAAAATCAAAAAGCAAATTTTAACCTCAACATTATTAGCACGTCAATAGTATTTACTGAGTTTTTACAAAAGGTTATAATTCTTGTTTCAAGGAAATTCCAGGATGATAATGAAATTGTATTTCAGAAAATGTTGTGAGAAGGAGATTTGGTAGACTAGAACTTCCTCAAACGTGAGAAATTCTCAGGGTGATAAAAATACTGGAAAATATACAGAAGCTTACCTCACATCCTGCCTTTGCCTTGTAGAACTAAACAAGTAGCCTAATGCATATTTACAAATCCAATTTCAGTGACTGGCTACATTTATCAAATCGAGGGAACATTGTGAACATAATAACAAAACATTTTGTTATCTAGAAGGTATTTTTCTATATCTATATACATTTTCCATATCACTTGTTTAAATGTTTTATTTTAATATTGAGCTTTGATATAGTAACAAGTTCTGCAGCTCCTTCCTAGGGAGGATGCCAAGGTCTATTAAATCAAAGTTGTACAAATTCCTAACAGGGTTGAGAACAGGATGGATTGAACATGAGAGGGTTTGAGGGTTACACCTTTCATACCAGATAGCTCCAAGGGAAGGTTCTAAATGGTTTAAATTAGATCACAAAAATACAAATTTTTTAAAGGTGGCTTTTAAAAAAGTAATAATAACAAAGACCCAGAAGAGAAGAAAAAAGTTGACCTAGGCAAGTACTGAATGTTCAATGATGGTCAGAATATCCATTACACAGGTCAATTTATGTTCCCATGGGAAGTACTACCACATGCCAGTACCACCTAATGATGCTGTCCTCCCTGTAAGCAGAGGGCAAGACTGAGCAACTGTTCTGAGCTATTTGAGTAGAGAGGCAATTTGTCTGGATTCATGCTTACTATCTTTTGGTTTCTTCCCTGGACTGGTGAACAGATCTCCAGAAGGTTTTTTTTTTTTTTTCTTTTCTTTTTTTTTTGCATTTGGATCCAGGGCTTCATATACGCTAGGCCAACCCTCCACCACTGAGCTGCATTCCCAGTCCTTTTTAAATATTATTTTGAGGCAGGGTCTCACTTACATTGGCAAGGCTGGTCTCAAACTTATGATCTTCCTGCCTTTGCATCCCAAGTAGCTGGGATTACAGGTGAAGCTAACTATTCTTGAAAAAACAAAACCAGATGAACAAAATAGTCAGTAAATTTACGACCCTGGCTTTCCTGACAAACATCTGGTCCTAGAACTGAGCATCAATAAAGGAAAAGAAAATAAGCACACAGGATTTCAAATTCCTTTTGGACACCTTTATGAAAGTACAATAATTTTAAAATGTACTTACTTTAATTTCTGGCTAATTTTAGTAAATTCCACCAACCCGGCTTCCATGGGCAATGTTAGCTGTCCTGCTGAAATCATCAATCTGCAGTCTTCATAGGTATGATCTGTCACGGGTATCCCCAGAGCTCTAGAAGCATCAAGAATAAAACTGAAATTCAATTTTTTTTAAATAGGAATGATTTTTCATCAGCTCTGAACTGTTCAACAAATAATAGCAAAAGGAAAAGTATTTACTACTTTTTAGGCCAGTAGCTGTGGCTTTCTTTGCCAAAGAGACATATTTTTCTACTTCTTCAAAGACTTAACTGGGGCCCCTAAAATGTTAGGTCTGCATGCTTCTGTCCATATAGCTGATAATTTCTGTTTTGTTGACTTGAGTTTCACGAAAAGCAATCAGAAGACTTACGTCCAAGTTTTTCGGGAATCCTTTACTAACTGTGAACTTTCTGACAATTAACCCAAGCTTCATTTTTCTTGGCTGCACATAGGAATAATTACTGTCCAGGTTTAAGGACAAAATAAGAATGCTAGTAGAGACACTGCTGGAACAGATAACGGCATCTGTGTGCACTGGACATGGACCGTCCATCTAAACCCTTAGCATCTGTGCTTCTTCATCCTTCATAACTAGAGGTCACCTTCTTCCTGAAAGCAATCTTCTAAATTACTGAAGCAAATTGATACTAAGCTGGTATTTCTTGCAGACGTCCTCCCTTTCCTCAAAGGAAACCAGAACTCCTCTCTACCTCACCGCTGCTCAATGAGACTGAGGCTGACGGCAGTGAGGTGGATCAGAAAAGATGCGTATTAGTGAGAACTGCAAAGCACACCGAGTACAAGAAGAAAGGCTGTCCACACATGGTAATCATTTCCTGAAGCTTCTTCTTCACTAAAATTTTATCTGCAAATATTTAATGAAAATCATAGGATTATGTCTTCAATTTTACTTGACTTTGTTGAATCACTGCTAGGAAGACTGACTGACTGAATGAGTGCAATTAGAACAAAGCAGTTTTTCTCTATACATAGATACATAGTTTTTCTGGGCTGTTTTTGATTAACACATATTTTGGTGTAAGAATACTTAAAAGGGAAAATTAAAATGTTAAATATTTCAGGAATTATAATAATAAACAGTACAGCATAATAAAGAAAAGGTGGGGTTTGGGGAACAGGCATGTGGATGTGAGTTCCAGCCCAGGCACTACCTATGATTTGGGGTGACTGTTCCCAGAGTTCACGTCCTCTCTCCCTCACGGGCTGAGAGGTGACGTCAGGCAAGCGAAGGTTCCAGCACACTGCTTGGTGACCGTCTGCCACCACCACTGCAGCCCCCCCCCCCCACCTCACCTGCTTTGCTCCTTTCCACTTCCAGATGCTCTTATCTCCTCCTTTCCTGCCCAGTCTCACAGCAAACAAAGCCAGGAGACGGGCACTTCCCACAAGGGGAAGGAACTTTGGGGAGGACTTTGTGCAGCCGATCGAGGTTTTTCTTACTCTTTAAATAAGGCCATTATACCCTGCCTCCTCACAAATTAAGAAAAAGCTGCCTAAACAAATCCCCTCTCTACTTTGGGGCACATTTTGGGGAAGCCAAAATATCTGGTATAAATTATCTAAGTTCTCTGTACTTGTTTTGTAACTTTTGGACAGAAACTGGTATGAAAACATCAGAAACAAAATACAGAAAAGCAAATTTCGTAGCTGGTTTAGAAATTAGATAAAATATAAACATAAATAAAATATTAGATAAAATATATATCTCTCAATCAGAATAATCAGGCTATAAGGCCAATTTCAGCTATATTCAGAGTTCCTGTTGAATTCTTACTAAAGAGAAAAAAATACTGCAGGTCTGTTAGCTCCAAACCTCCTACTAGTCACTGAGGGAGGTGGTGCCTGGGTGGGGGTGCACATCTGGAGGGCCAAGGCTGCCTGGATGGTGTAGCAAAACGCATCCTTTCATTACAAGACGGGGTGATTTATCTAATTAGAATACCAGCCAGCTAAAACACTCTTAAGTGCAGGAAAATATATGCCTATGCTTTGCAGTTTCTAAATCCTAAATTTATAGCCATTCCTTCACAAGAGTAACCTTTTTCCTTTTCTGTGCATCTTTTCAAACCTTTGCAAACTTCCCCTTCGTGGTGCTCACAGCCCTGATGACTCTGAAACCCTCAGGCGTGGGCAGCTGCAGGGGAGCTGAGGGGAGGGGTGGGATGCTCAGCAGGAGCTGCCTGCAATGACGGGCCAGCTGGGGAGAATCCACCTGTGGACAGTGCCGATTGGTCTCCTCTGGCTGTGCTATCCTGGTCTTTCAGGTAAAGACTCACTTCCATTAGTTTGAGGCTGAAGCTGGGGAAAATATACACATCCCTGGGCACGTTATTTTGCTTATGTACCAAAGTAAGTTGGAGACTGCGGCCCTCAGTGGGGCTGGGGGAGGAATTTGAAAGCTATGTTAAATGACATTTGCCAATGATTTTCAAATTATTTACTGTTTGAAATCTTATACAGTAACTTACTCTGCCATTAAATTGCGGACTCTATTGGCAAAAAGGACAGGATCGTTTTTTTCTGCATCACTTGGTACTTGAACAGGCATAAACTGAAAGACAAATACAACTTTCCATAAAAATCCTTAGGCCTAAGACATTCAAATGATAAGTAAATTAATTTATAAACATCGATGAGTAAGTCAACCAATAACAGCTGCCATCCATTAAGCACCTACTATGTGCTGGGTACTTTACATTAGGGGCTTTATATGATTAGCTCTCTCACCAATTCCCTGGGGCCAGCCATACCATTTTCATTTGATGATGAATAATGGGACTTGAAGGGGTTAAGTAATATAGCCATGGCCACAAACAAATGGCAGGGCCATGGTGTGAAAAAAAGAGAAAGTTCTGTATAAGGAGATGCCACTTCTTCCAGATTGTCCTGTTCTCAAATCTCGTTAATCATGTTGATGATCATGGGCACTGGTGACTCAGAGATGCTTAAGCAAGACAAGACCCAGTCCCTAGTTTTGAGCAGTGACTTCAGCGGTATAGAGAGGAGGCACCCAAGAAGAAGAGGAGGAGAGCAGGGGAAGGCTGGAGGCCCCCACAGTGATCCACGCAAGGCCTGCACCCTGGAATGCAGGAAGCAGAGCACGGGTGTGTGCAAGGCACCTTTAAGAAAAACCGTCGAGGACTTACAGAAGCACATGCTACATGTCACTTTACTTTTCAAATTCATTTTACTGATTTGTCCAAAGGAGAGGGGGGTCATGGTGCACAGCGAGCCCTCAGCCGCTGCTCTGCTATGGGAGCCTGGAACAGTCCTGTAGTCTTCCAGGGCCTCAGGCCCCTCCCCGCTCAGTGAGAAGCTCTGACCAGATGGTCTAAGGTCCTTTCCTTAGCTTTCAACAGACCTTCCAGTTATTGTTCAAGGTGGAAAAATAAACTAAGCCACCAGAGGTCCCCCTATCACTTAAGTATCCAGAACAACAAACTCAACGAATAAACAAGACAAAAAATTCCCCCCCCCCCCATCCTGATCCTGATAGGAAACATTTTTCTATTTGCTTTAGTAGGAAGCTCAAGGAAGGAGAAAGTTGGTTGAAAATCAATGCTCATAAAATCTCCTGCAAAATGGTATAAGGAAGAAAGTTTTCAATGCCAAATAATTCTTCATTTTTTAAAAAAGCCAAGTGACTATTTATAATGTACTTGATTTATAGGTCATAAAAGCACACTGAAAACCCTGAAAAATAAATGGCTGCTTACACGGTTAACCAAACATCATACTGCGAGCTGTGGGCCTGGTTTCTATGCGTGCAGGCAATATTTTCCATAAAATGATTTTTAATTACTCTCATATTGGCAAGGTATTTTATTTTTTGAGGAAATACATTCCAACTGGAGTATAAAATAACTAAAAGCCTGGGTTGGACCCTCTTGGGCCCTGAGGGCACCATGCCTCCTGAGAAGCAATTCAGTGGAAACTCTAATAAAGAGTCCCCTCTCCTAGGATAAAATCTGGCCCTCCAGACTACATTTCCATTTTGTACCAAGTCATTCAAGATTCATAGCGTGAACACACGCCCCTTATTTGGAGAGGAAGATTAGCCAAAAAGAGGAGAACTTGATTGCTACTACCTGGTATGGCCCTTAGTGCACAGTTAAATAAATACCCCAAGGACTGCAGGACCCCAACTTTCCCTTCCTCCTCCATCTTCTCTCATCATGCTCAGTACTCACACTGATGGCCCATGTGACACCTTATCACAGAGTCACTTCATCTAGCTACACTTTTCTCAATTCCACCTCAGCCATGGAAGCAAACGTGACCCTCACCTCTTCCTCAGTCAGCGTCCCCATCGGCCATGAGCACTGCTTCTCCCCTCATCTAGTCCCTCACAGACTGCAACAACGTCATGGTCACACCAGGACTATTCACCCCTTCTTACCCGCCCTCCTCTGGCAACATCTGCCTGGGTGTGGGTGACAGGCACTTCCTAGAGCCTCTCTGTCACCTGGACACTCTCACTTCTGCCCACCTACAGAGACCACCACAGACCCCTTGGATCCCACCCTCTCCCTCCTGTTAGAGACAGGGGAGGGAAGCTACAGGAAGTCACACCTGCTGCTGCTGCTGCCTCTCAGGTTGCAATCCCACCTTGACCTCACCCTCCCTGGCCAGCAGCAGGCCACTTCCGATTTCTGAAAGACGATGGTCTCTGGGAACTTCTATTCCCTTTGCTACTGCACCTGAGACGGCTCTCCCGCCCCCACACCCCCTTAACTGTACCACCCTTCCCAGGTGAGGACCAGACTAGCTGACACATTTCCCATAGTAACACCTCTAGATCATGCTTTTGGCCCCATAGTCCCCCACCTCCTCTTGGGCCTTAAACAGCACAAGATATTTACAGCTCCCACTAACCAGAGCCAGGCCTGGACATCAGTGCTCAGAAAACTCGTTTATTCAATGTGTCTTGACCACATCAAGCACATTCCTCTCTGCTAAATAAATGACGAGTGGGAACAGACAGACTGATGAGCGATGACCCTCTGTTCAATCTTTTCTTTTTTCTTCTATTAGAAAAGAATTTAGAAGATCAATCTTAACACATGTGTGGTTCTAATTCTTCCTGTGATTTTTCTTAAAGTCTTCAAAGACAGAAAATGCAAAAGAAGGAAGATATTTATGAGTAATTCGATGCTTCTTCCCTCAAAGAAGAGAGAGATACATCCAGATGAGAAGGGAAATAAAAGCTAACAGGCACTGAACACTTGCCACACGCAGCACATAAGAAACCTTATTAAGTCCCCGTGACCCTACAGAACAGATACTACTGTAACCATGGTCCAGAGAGAACACAGGCTTAGGGAGGTTGAAGTAATTTTCTTGAGCACAAAACAGGTAGGCAGTAACAGAACTGGAACAGAACTGCCAGCTAATAAATACTCTATTTACAATGCTCCATTCTCTACTAGTATTCATACATTTTAACCAAGTCCAGAAGAAATTAGCTTGGTTAGAACAGTATGTATTGGGGTGGGGATGGTGGCGGGGAGCGTGTAGTTGTAAGATGGAAGTTGTCTAAAAGGTTTATTTTAGATTCAAAATTACAAACAATTCTTAGTGTATCTGGTTATTTTGATAAGTCTACAGCAACCCAATGACTCACCCAGATTTCTACTCCTGTAAGCTCTACTCAAGTGCCTCATAGAGATGTACCTTTTTAAGAAAATCTTTGATACTGTATTTTTATTGCACCTTTTCTGCGTTTAGATTTGCAAGTACTTAGCACTGTTAAACCACCCACTGTGTTCAGCACAGGAACATGAAACACAAGTCTGTGGTGAGCATGCACCAGCCAATATATTCCCCATCTCTCAGGAGTGTAGTAGGCTCCCATCTAGGTCTGTGCAAGTGTACTCTATGTTTGCAAGTGGACAAAACCGCCCAACAACACCTTCCTCAGAGTATGCCCTCATTGTTGAGGGAGAGACACAACTGTTTTGACCTTCCTTATGTAACTGGTTCTTTGAAGACTAAAAAAGTGACATATAGGGCTGGGAATGTGGCTCAGTGATAGGATGCTTGCCTAGCATGCCCAAGGCCCTGGGTTCAGTCTCAGCACCATACCCTCACACAAAAATAAATAAAATAAACAGCTGGACACAGTGGCACACGCCTATAATCCCAGTGGCTCAGGAGGCTGAGGCAGAGGGATCTTGAGTTCAAAGCCAGACTCAGCAACAGCAAGGCACTAAGCAACTCAGTGAGACCCTGTCTCTAAATAAAATACAAAATTGGGCTGGGGATGGGGCTCAGTGGTTGAATGCCTTGAGTTTAATCCCTGGCACCACCCCCCCCCAAAAAAAATAAAATAAATAGAAAAAAGAAAAAAGTGACTTATCTGTATAGGTGCTGACCATAACACTCATTATTAACTACAGTCCTTTCCTAAATCAGATATTCTTTTCAAATGAGAAAAGAATTCCTTTCTATTACTGAAGGCAATGAATTGCTCAGCAGGATTTTGGGCCTAATGCCAGCCACTATAAGCCCCCTAAGAGCTTTGTAAAGGAATTTTACAAAGCCAAATATGTCTACATGCCGACAGATAAATCATTTTAATGCATCTGTAATACACTGAGTGGCTTCTAACATACTTTGAATGCATCCTGAGATACAGCCCATAAAGAAGTCAAGCTTGCATTCAGAAACTGGCTGGTGGCCCCATGGTCTGACTTACCACCAACCCTCTCTTGTCAAGTCCTCTAGGAGGCTCTTAATTTCTGCCATATTTTGCAATGCTTCTTGCTGGCTAACTTATTCCCAATGCCCTGATAAACTCTTGGCTTACAGGCACAGAGAACACATGTGGCCGTGAGGTGGCTGCTTGATGAGGTGATCACTTTTCCACTTTGCAATGTTACTATTCAAAGGGTAATTTTCAGTGAATCATTTCACAGTCGTCATTGCTCAAGGATGCCCAGAACAGTTCCACAGGGCATGAGGTTTGGAACTTACCTTTTTAATACCCAAGAGTCAATAAAATAATATCTTTTCCAAAAATAAATCTCTCTGTTGGTGAAGCAGAGAGGGATGGAGAAAAGGAGATAAGAAAATTCCCTGTCTATTATATTCACTAGATTTCAAACAAGTGAAGAGTTTGGTAATCATCATTCCTGACTAGAGACGTGTGAAACTAAAGGACACGTCGATATTCTGAGATGTCCTGTGACTCACAAAATTAAGAGTGTCTAGAAGAGCTCTTTAATAATCCTCTCAAAGTTCACTGTACAAGGCACAAACTTAAGACTATCTTCTCGAGTGATACACCTTGAATTAGGTTTATCTAGTATTCAAGAAGTTCTAAGTGTGTGTCTAAAACAGTAACAAGGATTTCGGTCACTTTTAAAGTAAAAGAGAAAAGAGGGGAGCACTCCCAACCACCAAGACACTGAAACGGGAACAAAAAGAACAGAGACCTCAAACCAACCTCTATGTGGGAGGCTCAAGTTCTGCCTCCACAGACGTGCTGGAAGAGATGGACCTCAGCGGCAAGGCCCAGCTGCTCACAGCCTGAGCCAGGGCGTGGACAGACTCAGGGACTGAGGGCTGCTTAGATACACTTTTTAGTTATATCTGAACAGTGGGGAATTTAAATATTCAGATATCATAAAGTAATTGGAGTTGTCGGGTGAAAGGCAGCATTGTAAAAATAATTACATAATAATTAAAAGAAGATGACTAAAGTGAAGTCCCTAAACTCCCACCCTCTCACCCCACACCACAATTCAAATACATCAAATCCCCACTGAGTCAACTGTTTTCAACCGGCTGAAAGCCATTTTGTTCCTGAAGTTACAGAACAAAGAGTATATTCTTTTCTTTGGCCAGAAGATATTATCTAAACAGGTCTCAGAAGCAGCTGGAGAATGCAAATATTGTCATTTTAAGAAGAAAGAAAGAAAGTCACGACACAGAAAGGAAATGTGGTAATAGCAGTCAGGGCAAAAATGAGGAATTTACATACCTCTGTTGTAATGTAGTTTGACCGCTGACACTTGTGCAGAACAAAGGGGTACAGTTCTTGTGCACTTCCACATCTGTTGCTAGGTCTTGTTTTAGCTGGAGAGTGGTCAATTTGGAGGAAAGAACAGAGGTGTGTGTGTAGGTGTGTGTGTGTGTGAGAGAGAGAGAGAGTGACATCTTTCACATTTGCAGAGAAGACAGCATGGCTATTTTAACTATGGGCTTTATTGTTCATTTAGAAAAGGAGAACTGGACTAGACTACCTGAGCAGCTATTGCAAAAGAAAGATCTGTGCTCAGGGTATCTAGGAATTGTATGATCTGGGGCTTCCTGAAATATACTCTATGAAACATTGGTTTCAGATGATATCCAGAGAAAAATGGCTTCTGCGGTCCAATATTTCAAAGGCCCTAAAAAGTACTGAGAAAAGAGACCTAACCCATTTTGTTTACCCTGGTACTTCCTGAAGGGCACGGATTAGTTGTTGTTTTCTCCTAGAAACATCCAAGAGCTGGTACTATGTTTTTTTGTCATGCTGAGATGCTGAGCTGGTTTTAAAACAAATGGTGTGAAATAAAACTAACAGTTTCAAGGAAGGCAAGCAACATGCAAATCTCAAGGAACATTTCACTGAAGTTAAACTCATTCTGAAATATAATTTGCTCTCCTATATCATCTGGAATTACTGACAATTTCTAAATGGCTGAGTGGCTAAACCAGCCAACAAAGCAAAATAGACCTGTTATGAATTAAATTCCACAGACCCACATCCAGAGCTCTGTATTACATATGCAAATTGAAGGTTTTCATTCTCTTAATACAGGAATGCAATTAGAAACAAGGCAAGTGTTTTCAGACCCAATATTCTAACCCTCTTTAGCAGTTCCCTGAGGGTATCACTTGGTACCTAAAACCAACCTCCAGAGTCTTAAAGATCTGGCCAGAATTTTCCAAATGTTCTCCTTACTCTGTAGCTCCCCATCTGCCACTGAAACTCACACCAAGAGACCAGACCGCCACCTCCCAGCAGGA
This sequence comes from Marmota marmota marmota, assembly GCF_001458135.2. Classification (NCBI taxonomy): domain Eukaryota; kingdom Metazoa; phylum Chordata; class Mammalia; order Rodentia; family Sciuridae; genus Marmota; species Marmota marmota. The sequence continues at coordinate 22,609,676 of NW_026000221.1, forward strand.
CTGCCTTAGGCTCCCCATGTGGAATGACACTGTAAGGGGGAGCTTCTGCCTTCTTAGCTCTCCCCCTGATTTTCACAGACCTCCTCTTCCAGGACTTGTGGGCTCCACCAGCTACTGTGGGCTCCCCCTCTCCTTTTGTCAGAGAGCAGAAGCACAAGGTTCAGCCTGGTAGAGGTCAGCACTGAAGGCATAAGAGATGTGATCAGGGGACGCAAATCTGTCCAGCCAGGGTTGTTACATCTTAGAAGTTTCCAGAAGTTAGATTAGAGGTGTTTCCCTAACAGGATTCCATGGGTTCGGTTTGACAGTATGGATTTATATGATTGAACTAGGGGTGCTTCACTACTGAGCTTCTTTCTCCACCTTTTTTTTTTTTTTGAAGCAGGGCCTGGCTAAGTTGCTGAGGCTGGCCTCAAACTTGCAATGCTCCTACCTCAGTTTCCTGAGTTGCTGAGATTATAGGTGTGCACCACCATGCCCAGAAAGACAGAGCTTATTTTAAAGGTGGTAAAACTTCACATCTGGTCTCTCCAGACCAGAAATTCAAAATTAAAGGAAAAGCCAAATCTCAAGTTCCAAGGTTATATTTTGAATAACTTACCTCGATTTCCACCTTTGTGAAGGGCTGGCAGAAAGTCAGCACACAAAGCTGGATGCTGAAAAGTAAAAAAGAGAGGGCTATATCTTTATGTGGTAATACAAGTAGCATCTAATGTTACTCCACAGACTTTCTCTACACAAGAACGCCACCACAGAACACTTAATTCACATGCAAATATATATATATATATATACATATATATATATACACACACACACACACACACACACATTTATGTTTATATACATATATTTACTATAATGCTATAAGTGCATATAAATGCTACACCACAGGTCAAAAACTTCTTGGACTGAGACAACCATTTTAAAGTTAAAATACCAAATGCCATACCAAATATGCATTTGTGAGTCAGAACCACAGCTCAGCAGTGTAAACCCCCAATTTGAAGTTTCCTTGACAACAACGACTCAAAGGCCTAAGCTGCTGGAGAAGCTATCCAAAGGCACATTTTTAGGGAAGCTCCTGAGTATAGCACTGTTTCTTGAAAGTGGTTAGCTACCTCTTCAAAGACAATTTTTGGAACCCCTGGGAAAGATTTCTGTGGGATTTTTTTTAATTTAGCCTCATTAGTCAGCTGATCCAGAAATCAGGCAGAGTGGATTAGACTATATGTTTAACAAAATGACCAATCAACCCTTTTCTGCTAGAAAGGAATTTAAATACTGTTTATTTGTAAAAATTACTTTAAGAGACATACTTGAGGAAGTGATGGGTCAAACAAGAACTTCAGTTAAAACAAGAAATTTCGGAAGTAAATTAACCACTTCCATTAAATATGTTATCATTTTGGGACAGGGTCTCAAAATGTGGCATTTGGAAAACACAAAATTGTGCTTTTTAAAGATTTTGTTTGTTTATAAGTCCTAAGAAATCCCTGATTCTTCAAGTATCTTTTTTCAGTTTCCTGAATTCACTCTCTTGTTTTCTTTTTTCCTTTATCACATCTTCCCAGGTTAGAAGACTAGAATAAGCCACTTTATTTTCTATCCCATTCCCTCTCCAGAAAGCAATTTATTTGATTAATGTCAGCTTGAACTGTTATGTAACCCACACCCCCCAAAAAAACCATACTGACCACACCATGAACCCAGAGTCACTATCTCTATAGGGAACTAAATTTGGAAAGGCCCGAAAGATGACACACATCAGGAAGTATAAATATGTACCCACCCGATTTTTAGGAACATCTATTTCTAAAATGTTCGTGACGCTACTTATTTCTCCTAATTCTCTCTTGCATAAAAGCTAAGAACCAGCTACTCAAAATCATGGTGGCATGAAGTCTAATAATAAACAGATTTCTTACAAAGTAGAGGATAATGTACTGTCTACACATCCCTTACGGAAGCATAACAGGACCGTAATTGTTTCACATGTGCGAAGGGTTATTCCACTGACCCATTCGTCACCCATTCTCATTAAAATGTATTATTTCAAAGAATCTGGCAGAGTCCTTGAAGGCAAATGATGATTTCCTTTTAAATATTTCCAAGTGGTCATCACCTATCAGACTTTACAAGGGGAACTAAACAAAAGATCTTGAAGCAAAGTGCGGTTCTACAGGTTCTGTTCTTTTTCAAAGCCCATTTTTAGCTTGGTTAATAGTGAAACTGTTGCTGTCCTCACTCAAGTGCTTAGAGAAACTGCTGATCCCTGCACTTTCAAAATCCAAGAACGGAACTGAAATCCCAGTGAGCTGGTTTCTCAACTTACATCAAACACATCCCAGCTATCGCAGGACGTGCAACTAATGTGATCTGAACTGCTTAAAACAGGGTGGTAAAGTCTCGATGCAGACCCTAGAGGATGCTCAATCTGCAATGGAAATGAAAGTGCAAAACTCAAGCCAAATATGATGGAAACTGGTCACTGCAATGCTCCTTACAAGTCAGAAGACAAAAACTTGAGGAAACAGAAAAATAAGAAAATAAAAACCTTGAGGCCCATTTGAACATTGGCTAGAATTCTCCACATGGGAGATACCAGGGGTTACTGGGCGAAGTCATGATGCTCTCTGCAGACATCAGGTACTTAAGACTCTGGTTCAAATCTTTATTTTTTGTTTTAAAGAAGAAATAAATGATCTTTTATTTTCTTCCCTGAAGTAAAATGTATTTAAGCTAATCACAGACAGAGATGACTTACAATGTATATCCTTGCCATGTCCAGGTCACAGTATCCTACAATGACAAAAGTATTCAAGTAGTTATTTCAGAAGGAAAATATCGAATAAAACAAAGACCTTATCTTTTTTTTATGATGAACATTTTTATGTAATTTTTAAAAATTTATATATGACAGCAGAATGCATTACACTTCTTATTATACATATAGAGCACAATCTTTCATATTTCTGGTTGAAAGACTTAATTTTTTAAAAAAAAATTTAGTTATAGATGTCACAATACCTTTATTTATTTACTTACTTATTTTATGTGGTGCTGAGGGTTGAACCCTCACACATATGAGGAAAGTGCTCTACCACTGAGCTACAACCCCAGCCCCAAAGACCTCATTTTAATATTGGGATTCATGTATACTTTTCCTGAAATTAAAAATAATGCATTGAAAAATGAAACAAGCACATTATTATTAAAAGTGGTGAACTGACCTATGAAATCTTAGAATATGTCTCTACATAGCAAAATACCCATCTTCCTATGTCACTATGGATCTTTTTGTGGAAAAAATTATTCTGAATTTTTATAAAAACTAGTACACATGCTTAGCTATTTTCTCCCAATATGAACATATCTAGAAAATGAATTTTCTTACAATAAACAGAATACAGTTTATTTACAATAAACAGTTCAAAAAAAAAAGGAAGGGGTTATTTGGGAGAAAAGATTAAAGTAATGCATATTGAAAGAATTTGAGTATACAGAAAAAAAAATCAACCTATAAACAGAGGTGCAACGAGCAAAAATTTGATGGTTCTAATTTTGTTTTTTTATTTTAATTTCATTTTTCCAAGGTTGAGAAAACAGCCACTGAATAGAAAGATGGATTGATGGAGAACTGTTAATCTTTTTTAATATTCTTTTTGTAACTGACTCTTTTTAGTTATACACAACATTAGGATTCATTTTGACATAATTATAAAAGTATGGAATATAATTTGCTCTAATTCAGTCCCCAGTATTTTCCCTTTCCCTCTCCTCCTCCTTCCCCTGTTCCCTTCCCTCTACTAATCTTTCTGCTTTTTACCTTTAGGGTTTTTTTCCAGTGTCTTTGTGGATAGACATGATGGTGAGACTCACTGTGGTATATTCACATATGCACACGGGAAGGTTGGGTCAGATTCACTCCACTCTTGTTCCCTTGCCCCGTCCCTTCTCCTGCCTCCTCAATCCCTGTCATCTACTCCACTGATCTTTCTTCTATTTTGATGGTATCCCCTATTTCCCTTTCTTTCTCCTTCCCCCACTACCCCCTGCCATCTTGGACTACCTCTCACATATGAGAGAACATTTGACCTTTGAGTATCTGAATCTGGCTTACTCCACCTAGCATGACCGTCCCCAGTTCCATCCATTCACCAGCAAATGCCCTAATTTCATTCTTTCTTAAGGCTGAGTTATACATTTTCTTTATCCATCCATCCATTAAAATGCAGCTAGGTTGGCTCCATAGCTTGCTGTTGTGAACTGTGCTGCTATAAATTTTGATGAGGCTGTACCCTATAGTATGCTGATTTTAGGTCTTTTGGACATACCAAGGAGTGGGATAGCTAGGTCATATGGTGATTCCATTCTCAGTTTTTTGAGAAATCTCATATTGCTTTCCAGAGTGACTGTAGTAATTTGCAGTTCCACCAATAATATATGAGTGTACCTTCCCCCCACATTCTTGCCAATACATTATTATTTGTATTCTTGATAACTGCCATTCTGAATGGAGTGAGATGGAATCACAATGCAGTTTTGATTTGTATTGTGAATATTTTTTCATATATTTGTTGGCAAATTGTATTTCTTCTTTTGACACATGTCTGTTTAGTTCTTTTTTAAATTTATTCATTTTTTAAATTTTGGGGGAGGCAGTACCGGGGATTGAACTCAGGGGCACTCGACCACCAAGCCATATCCCCAGCCCTATTTTGTATTTTTTATTTAGAGACAGGGTCTCACTGAGTTGCTTAGCACCTCGCTTTTGGTTAGGCTGGCTTTGAACTTGAGATCCTGCCTCAGCCTCCTGAGCCGCTGGGATTATAGGTGTGCACCACTGAGCCCAGCATGTGTTTAGTTCTTTGGCCAGTTTACTAATTGCGTTATTTATTTGTTTGTATTTTTGGTGTTAAGTTTTTGGAGAATTCTCAATCTTAAATAGTGTAGATAGCTAACAGTTATCTCCTGCTTTTTATATAAATTCTCTAGCAAACAAAGTCCTTTCAGAACCAAAGCATTCCCCCCCAAAGTCTTTGGGAAACAGTGGCACGATCTACATCTGGAGAACAACAACATACCCAGCTGTGTGGAAAACAGCATTTCCTGAGCTAACTCTGGACTTTGAGCAGGGTGTTAAGTGCTTTCATATATTTCCTTATTTCATCAAGCTACCAGCCACGGGTCACACAGCTCATAAGTACTGAGCCAGTAATTAAAGATCAAGCTTCTCTCAAATTTATCCTGCTGTATCAACCCTTCTCCATCAGTAATGACCTCTAAATCAGGAAAAGTCTCCTTCTAGGCTTAATTAAAATTACAAAGTTCTACTATCCTGTCCAGTGAGACCCTACATCTGGGATTTAATCAGACAGTGACAACAGAGGCTAAGAAATGTCTTCCTGAAGCTTCATAATAATAAAACAATATTTAATATTGGTATCAACAATGTGCCTATCTTGAAAACCAGCCACGGCAAGCAGAATGAACTTGCTGATTCCTTCACCTTCATCTATTCTTTTCCTTATTCACACAGGAAAAGGGGTCTGAGAGCAGGAGGTTGTTTGGAATATTTAAATTGCTCCCACAGAACACTGTGCTTACCAGCTTGTTGGGGTATCTGAGGAGGATGGGCTGCACGGGGACTCCCGGAATGAAGGCTCCTGGAACCACATTGAAATTTTGTCATACGGTTTTCATATGAATAAAAATTTTACAATAAGAAAAAAAATCAATTATAAATGCTGTAAGTACGCTGATGGCTTACAAGTACAGATCACAGAATCTATTGCATGTGTTGGCAAATGCCTAGTGTTTACTAAAATGAGGAATTTTTAAAATTATGAATCAGTCAAGCAAATATTTAATCCTGTGCTGAAGGCATTTACATATTTCGTTCCTTATTTGTGTGCATTTCCCAAGTACCTATTATTCAACAAGATTTGTTTACAAAGCAGTAATGACAAAATCAAGATGAAGAGAAATAAGAATATCTAGATAAAGATAAAGACAACTCCTTGAAGTGAAAACTACCACAGTTGCCAGAAGTGAGCTATCACTTCGGGGATGTAGATTCGAGCAGCCAAACAAAACCTTTAAAAAAGGGTCAAGAGTTATGCTCAGGACCACCTGCCCAGTATTCAAAAGGGAATGAATCACGGAGGGCATTTGAAAAGCCATAATAAAACAGGGACTCCACTTCACATCAGAGGACCCTGGGGATATGCAAGTGTTCCTTGGAGGAAAAGAAAATTATCTACAGTTTGTGTGTGTAGATACACACACACACATACACACACACACACACACACACACACACTATAAGAAAGAAGAGGTTATGATACCAAAAGAGAAAGTGAAGGAGTTAAGTTCTGTGGAATCACATAAAAAACTTTTTATCAGAAAAAAAGGAAATGCTCAGAGCAATCTAAAGCATTACTTTGTGTACTGCTATCTATAATCATTTGAGAAATCTTCCACACTACTTTGTTATAATACATAAATTAATTTATCTCACCTGGTTTAAAAGTAATCAAACAGGAACGATTAGTACAAGTACCTTCTGGGAAAACTAGTATCTTGGGAGAAAAGGAATAGATTTAATATTTCAGCCTAATGAATAGATTACCTCTTATTCGCTTTCTTATGACTTCACAAACAGCTTCGAATGCTTCAAAAACAAAAATGAAATAAAAAGCTAACTCTTGATTCTACTGAAAGCTCAAACCAGATTATTCAATTTTCTTCTAAGAGAAATACAGTTAAGCCATTTAGGTTCTTAGAAAATGAATTTAAGCTTTGAATGGAGAATATGCTTAATTTACAAACATACTACATTTTTCTGAATGATGGTTTTTACCAATGATCTGAATAAATTTAAAAGAAATACAGAGGCTGTAAGTCTTGGTCAAAGTATACACTAGGCAAAGCATATTAAATTCCCTCCTTGCAGCTACACATCCTTACCCAAATAACCACCTACTTTGTCTCAGTTTTCCCATTAAATGATGTTCACTCCCACAACAGAGTTCACAGAGGTCTTGAGGACAAAGGAGAAAATTGCTTCATGCTGACCTGACTTAGCCGATGGATGGAATACAACGTATTATCTATTTTTTGAGGATATGTTTTAGCTTTTAATGTATCTCTTTATGTTTTCCATGTGGAGAACAAGAAGTATGATTAGTTCCTCCATTAACCCGACTAGATGGCATCTTGGTTTCCTGAAGCTTTTAAAATTTAGTTATGAGCCAAGTGCTAAGAACATCAAATAAAAGTAAAATTCTTGCACTCAACGCAGTTAGTAATATGTATTTTATAACAGAGAGGGAAAAGATTATTGAGTTAAATTGCTATAATTACAGGTTATTTCTAAAATAAAAATTATTATACATGCAGTGTGATTCCATCCTCCAAACTAAAAAATGGGTTGTTGTATTCAGTGGAAATTCTACAACTCCATAACTAACAAGGAGCAGCCATGGAATGAACCATAAAACCTCAGAGCTGGAAGGGGCATTAGGTCACCCAGCAACAGTAATGTTGGAATGTTTTCTACAATAACCCCACCCGCCCACTCCCGCCCTGGAATAGCGGTTGCTCAGCCAATGCCAGAAAATTCTAGAGATCCCAAAGCAAGACTATTCTTCCTCTGGACAGAAAGAAAGTTCTTCCTCAAAACAACCAAAATGAGGTGAAATCTACCTTTCACCTCCCACCTACTTATTGCAGATATACTTTTTGATCCAAAGAGAAAAATCAAACCCTAATTACAAATGCTATTCTTCTCAATCACTGTTTAAATTGTTCCTCAGAAGCCTTGGTTTCTAAAGCCTCCTGGTCAGCCACACTCCTTTGGTACTTTAACGTTTGCATGACCTCTGCAGGACCATCAGTGTGCTAGAGGTCATCTGTTGTCATCTGGACAAAGATCAAGGGACATTACCATGCAATAAATACTGCCCTCCCTAATCCTCAGCCAGCACTGTGAGGAAGGGCTGCAGAGACGGTGAGGCTGACCAAGCCTTATGGGTGATTTTGAGACACCCTCTGAACTGAGAAGCACCACCTAAATATACTTCAGAAAAGATGAAAGAGCTGGCGGGGCGAGGTGGTGCACACCTGTAATCCCAGTGGCTCTGGAGGCTGAGGCAGGAGAATCACGAGTTCAAAGCCAGCCTCAGTAAAAGTGAGGTACTCAGCAACTCAGTGAGACCCTATCTCTAAATAAAATACAAAACAGGGCTGGGAATGTGGCTCAGTGGTTGAGTGCCCCTGAATTCAATTCCTAGTACCCCAAAAAAGAAAAGATGAAAGATCTGCACCATTTTTTCAGTGAACCCAACATACTGTTGAATATAATGGGGCTTTGGAATTTCATACACTAAATTATACGATATAGTCATATTAATTCATGGGGATTAAATTCAGAGATAGAAAAATCACGTTTTATGATGGGGAAGTAAAATTTGGCTGAAGAGTCTGGCAGATAACAAGGATAACACAGTGAAGTCCATGAAGGAGCTCACGCAGAGGCAGACTTCTGATTACTCACTAGTTCATTCACTCTGCATCCATCGTGCTGAAGACACCTGGTGTAGGTGTCCACAGATGTTAGCACCTGTGGATCCACACAAGAAAGTCTACAGATGGGGAGTCAACTCAATATGGCTGCCTTTTACCTGGGGCCATTCCCCTCCGGAGGTCGCTCGCTTTATTATTTCATTTATTGTGTTCTTTCGGGAATCCGGATCCACACGGGACACCAACACTGGCTGCACGGCCCGTAAGAGACCTTTAAGATGAAGAAAAAATCCAACCAAGCATTTTTTTGACTAAAGCCAGCATAGCAATAGTATAGGATAAAACATAAGACAAATTTTATGGAAAACTAAAATGATAGCAAAGAAAAAACTAAAAAATACTGCAAAGTTTATTAGAACTTAGTTTCTAATTTCAAAAAGAGAGGTGGACAGTTATATCTAAAAAGATCTCATGGGCTGGGGTTGTGGCTCAGTGGCAGAGCACTTGCCTAGCAGGTGTGAGGTACTGGGTTCAATTTTCAGCACCCCATAAAAATAAATAAATAAAATAAAGGTATTCTGCCCATCTACAACTACAAAAAATTTTTTTTTTTTACAGATTTCATTAATGTAACAGAAGTATGTGGAGAGCGGATAATATGAAAAGAGGCAAATACAATTTTTCTCCCCAATGGTCTTCTGCCTCGACAGACATTAAACCTTTGGAATATTCAAGATTGTCGTGTTGAATTTTAGGAATATTTTGAAAAATGATTATCTAAATTTACAGTGCACATAAGTAGAAGGCAACTTTACATATTTTACTGAAATTTTCAAAAAGTCAAGTGTTCTCGACAGCTTCCAACCACACGCAAAATAAGCCTCCATTTAGCAAAAGCTTATTGCTACACACTTTCCAGGAAGATAAAAACACATTACATAAAGCACGGGTTACAGTCAAGAAACAAAGTGCCTGGGCTGAAGGACACAGCTTCTAGGACTGCTACCACTTCTGCAGAGCACAGGGGCCACCTTCACCCCCTCTCCCTTGTCACCTGAGAGAGAATCCTGGACAACTGGGGGCTGTGACTTGGAGACTGATTCCTTAGGGAGGGACCAAAGTATCTGATGGGAAAAACACTTCACTTGCTTCATTATTTCTTATGGCAGGAAGCGCTGACTGTTCCTCACCATGATTTTCAGAGGTACCTCAAGGAGACTCCCAGGGTAACCAGGAAGAAAACAAGAGTTTGGAGAAAAGACTCCGTACGCCTATCAGCCTAACACCCTGAACAGAAATTCATGAAAAAGCACGTAAACTGTGCATTGGTTCAATTCTCTCTAAAAATAAATAATTAAATAAATAAAACAAAACAAAAAACAAGAATCAGCATGTCCAGTATTTGAACACTGGTCTTCCCCAGCCATAAATAAGAACAAGACAGGATGATATGATAATAAAAATAGGTATTAAAAAGAATGATGAGGCTATAGATTAATAAAGTCTAGCCTTTTTTCATAAATTCATTCTTTCCATATAGGACCTAATTATAAGAAGAAATATGTTGAAATATTTTAAAATTTTTTTAAAAAATTTATCAAAAAACTCCCAATATGATTATTTTAATTTCAAGCATAAGCATGAAAATATTTCATCTGTTACCTTTCAAGTACTTACTGCCAATCATAGGGATCTGGACAGTTTCATACCGAGACACCAACGAAGGCAGTCCAGACACAATACAGGCAATCCCATCAAAGAAGGACGAATGAGGGGCGACAACAAAAATGGGTGCTTCCAAAGCGCTCGCAGCCTTTCCTTTCACACTCACTTTAAATCCCATGGAAAAGTAGAGGGCGTAACCCAGATATCTCAAAACCAAGTGAGTAACTGTCCTTTGAAAATAAATGCAGAAAAGACATAATTAGCTTTGCTGATCGAAGTTAAGCAGCATGGCTTCACTCTAAAATACAAGAAAAAAAAAAACGTGTCAAAGAATTGCATTTTAAAATACAAGCTCGGGAGATGAATAGCTAACACTTACAGGGAACTGCTTACTGTAGGTGCCAGTCACTATTCTTGGCCTAATCTATTGAAAAGTAGGTATTATTTGTTACTATCCCAATTTTACAGGTGACAATAGTGAGGCATGGAGAAGTAATTTTCCCCAGGATATGTAGCTATTAAATGTCTCCATTACTCTGTGACTATAAAGTGATAAAAATGAATTTTAGCTGGGTGAGGCAACACAGAACTGTAATCCCAGCGTCTTGGGAGGCTGAGGCAGGAGGAACATAAGTTGGAGGTTAGCCTCAGAAACTTAACTAGACCCTAAGAAACTTCATGAGATCCTGTCTCAAAATTAAAAAAAAAAAAAATTAAAAACTGAGGAAGTATCTCAATGGTAAAGTATACTTGGGTTTAATCCCTACTACAAAAAAAATAAATAAAATTTATTTTTAATTAACACATGTTCCCCACTGAGATAACCAAATCAGTACTGCCCTTCAAAAGTAGCCAACTTAGGAATCTCTATTTGTGTCATGAAAATGCTGCTATCTCCTCAACACTTTTAGACCCTTCACCTGAATTTGTCCTCAGAATTACTTTAGGAATAATTTTTAGAAGCAAATCTCATCTGCATTGCTTAGCCCTTTGACATCATCACGAATCTTCAGAAGTAGGGGTTGGGGACATAGCTCATGACAGAGTGCTTGCTGAAGTGCCTGAAGGCCCTGGCTTTGCTCCCCAGCAACCCCCATGCTTCAGGAAATAAATTTGTATCTTGAAAACAACTTCAGAAATGAATTTACCATCTTACTTCCATGGACCAGAGAAGCACCTAAGGGATTCCAGAAATCTAGTTGTTTACTTTTTAAAAAGATTCTGCCACGGGAGACTAATTCATTCATTAAAATCCTGCCTGGGCCCATGGTGGACACCCAAGACAGGTAAAAGAAATCTCTGACTTGATAAGCTTGCCGGAGGAGGAAACCCAAGCAGATTCCCAGGAGCACAAACACAGACTGGAGATTTTCATAAATGAATTAAGCATACAGCTTTTCATGATAAGTAAAATAAAATATGCACAGTTGTCCCTTGGTATCCATGGGCAACCCTTGTGGATAAAAAGTCTTCAAATGCTCATGCCTTTTAAATAATATGGTATATAATGATATCTGCGTATAACCTTGATTTTAAATTGCCTCAGCCTATTTATAAGATCTAATTCATGTAATTGCTACGTAAATAGGTAGTAAACTGCATTGTATAGGGAATAATAGCAAGCAAAAGAGTCTGCACTTGTTCAGTACAGATGTATATTTCCGATATCTTTGATCCACAGTTGGTTGAATCTGCAGATGTGGAGGGGTGACTGCATACTGCTCGCAAGGTATCTAAGGAGAGCAATCAAAAATGGGCTTCTGACCTACGTCTACTTTCTGGTAATAATACAGAGGAATTATCAGCAGCTAGCCTCTGGGGAAGTCTGTGACTTTTATTTCTTAGCAAAAAGTGAGACACAGAAAACCAAAGTACTTTTCCAAAGAGCTCCGGAAATAACACAGCTCTCCTCTTCCCCTTTAGTTTGGACAGGAAATCTCTATTCATAATGGGTATGAAGTGCACCCCTTCACCAACTTTCAAACATTTCCAAGTATCCCCTATTCAGAGCCATTAGACACTGACATTTAAATGTTTTAAACATTCAAGTTTGAGGCCACAGACTTTGAGGGGAGTTAGTGATAACTATTTTCACAGAGAAAGGTAAAACTTTATTTTCTACTATTTATTATATTTATTTTTTGGATTCTGAAGGCTACTTCTCCCATCCTCCTAGGCTTACATAAGAATAGAAACAATAGAAACCAAAAAGATAATCTGAAAAAAATTGGAGAATCATGAAAAACGTCCCTTGAAGTGTTGTCTTGAGTTATGACACAGAGCATCATGATCTGCCAGCATGGGGTTCATCTCCACTTCAAACCAGCCTCATGTTTGATATTGACATTAGTTCACTAGAACATGCACTGAACAGAAAACTGCACATCCTTAAAAGTTTCTAGAACAGTATTTCTCAAAATTTTGGCGGATGTATCCACATTTGAGATTTGGATTAAGGAACATATCCTTGTGTGATGGGGAAGGAAAATCGGTACAAAATTTCAAGAGAGTTCGCTAGTGTCCTAAAACAGATCTATGGATTTGGAATCCACATCAGGAAGCCCAATGTTGATGACACACAGGTGGCGACCATTTGGCTCTGCCCAACCCGATGAACGTTCATCAGCAGCTTCATTCATTAGGATTAGTCTGTTCTTGATGCCAACCTAACTGTGGCAGAAAGGAAGTCTAACATAAAATGTTAACATCTGGAAGAGTTAGACTGCATTAATGATTAATCTGTATTAATGATAATCACTAAAGAAATTAAGGAAAAATAATATAATTGATACACTTATATGTCCCTGCAGAAATCATTTTGTTACTGTGGGGAGACCAAAGCAATTGTGAAAATAGGAAAAGCAAAATATAGCAAACGGTTTTACAGTTGCAATATTTGCAGGTATACTGGTGCTGGGGTTGTAGCTCAGGTGGTAGAGTGCTCGCCTGCACATGTAAGGCACTGGGTTTGATTCTCAGCACTGTATAAAAATTAAAAATAAAGAAATATATGCAGGTATACTGATTGACTATCAGAAACGGGGATCGATCTCTCTCTCTCTCTCTCTCTCTCTCTCTCTCTCTCTCTCTCTCTTTGTACCAGGGATTGAGCTCAGGAGCGCTTAACCACTGAGCCACATCATCCCCAGTACCACCCCGGCCCTTTTTTTCCCATTTTATTTAGAGACAGGATTTCATTAAGTAGCTTAGGGCCTTTGTAAATTGCTGAGGCTAGCTTTAAACTTGCAATCCTCCTGCCTCAGCCTCCCAAACCACTGGGATTACAGCATGTGTCACTAGGATTATCATTTTGGCAATAATTCAGAAAACAAAGTCTTTTAACATAAGAAAATCATAACGTCAACAGATGATTAACAGAAATGTGTTTGGGCAGTAATTTCTACATAAATTAAGGTCCGTTTTATCAAAGAAATGAATTATTAAATTTGGGTAAGTTAAATAAAAATACTCATCAGTGATTTTTTGTCATCTGGATCTACCTGATATCTGGACGACGTGTTTCTTACCGTCTCCAGTCGGTCACTGGGTAAGTCGGCTTCTCGGGACAGCAAGCTATGAAGGCGGCGGCAAATGGCCAAGATAATAAGAAAAGCAATCCAATCAAAATGACTCGAAGTGGGAGCAGGATGATTCCAAGAAGGAAAGCCTGAAAGTCAAAGTGGATAAAAACAGATCGAATGACGTCATTTTAACATGTTGCTATGGAGCTGAAACACGCAATAGGAAAGCTTAATGCTATTCATGCATCTACCCACAGATGATCTGGGTACTGTGCTGCCCACATTAGAATGTAAACAGAGAAGAAAAGCCATGGCGTTTGACCTCACAAAGCCAATCACATACTGAAGAAATAGTGATGAAAACCTGAAGAGAGCTTGATCTGTACACTGACCAGAGTGAATGGAGAGGCTGAGGGGACAGAGAAAGGGGTGTCTGATTTGGCAGTCAGGGAAAGCTTCCTGGAGGAGGTGCTGAATGGTCTTGCAAGACAAGCAAGTACTAGCAAGATAAGAGGGAGAAAGTGTTATTTGACAGCTACAGGTTGAAGGAAGAATGTGAATGGAGGCACCAGAGTACGAGAAAGTGAGTGTGCTATTGAATATGCCTGCCGGCCCCAACAATAAGCAGATGGAGGAGGAGAAAATAAAAGAAAAAATAAGTAATGCAAATAAGAACAGCAAATCATACATGAATGCTTCCTACAGGCTCAGGCTGTAAACACTGGCACATAGTAATTCATTTAACTGCAATCTGATGTCAAAGACAGAAGTGGTACAGAGGGTTAAATTAAATTACTTAATAAGATCATATAGTTAGTAAATGGCAGAACCAGGATCTGAACCCAGTTTGGTGGCCTTTGCTTATACCACATTGCCTTTCAAGTGAAATAAATTCTCCTTAGGTATAATGCACTGTCTTTTTTTTTTACATAAAAAATTACACTATCTAACAGTGCCTCTTTCTATCTCTACTAGCTCTATGTCATCAAATAACTTATAAAAAATGCAAAAAGTATTCTAGTTACCTGATCTCTGCCAAGTTATTTGAGTGCATGTGTATGTCTGGTTCAAACATACATAAAAGAAAAAGGTCAGGTCTTCACTGTGTAATTCAGTGACCTTGATCTTGATCGGCATGTACTCATGTAATTGCCACCCAAGTCAACACATGGAACATACCTACCACTCTGGAAAGCCAGCTTGTGCCTCTTCCAGTCCCTGCCTATGCTCTTGGGCAACAGAGGATGAATTTCTGTCACCACTGCTTAGACGGATGTGTTCTTGAATGTCACACAAATGGAATCATGTGACGTAACCTTATATGGCATGCTCCCTCCACTTAACATATTTCTTGGTTCAACTGTGTTGTTTTGCATAACAGTAATTCATTCTTTTGGACTGCAGAGTATTATCCCACTGTATAACCCTTTGATGATCTGTTCACTGATAAAGCCACTGTGAACACTCTGAAACACGCCTTTCTGTAAATATATGTCTTCAGTTTTCTAGGAGTGGAATTGCTCAGCCATAGATGTTAATTAACGTTATAAGGAACTAACAGTTTTCCAAAGTAGTTGTATCATTTTAAAGTATCCCTGGCAGTGTGTGAGAATTACATTGCTGTATATCCTGGCCAATCATTGTTGTTGGTAGTTTTTTGAAAAATCAACTTGTTAAGGGACAATTTACATAAAATAAAAGGCATCTCTTTTAAACTCTATATGAGTTTTATCAAGAGCATAGACCTATGAGTATGAACAAATATAATCTATTCATTCATCTATCCTTCTGTCGACACCCAACTGTCTAATTAGTGTTATTTTGAAATAAATCTTGAAATCAGGTTGTATGTGACATACAACTTTTTCTGCTTCAACATTTTCTGGGGAGTAAGGTATTCTAGATCCTTTACACTTCCACATAAATTTCAGAATTAATTTATCAGCTTGCCAGACACAATCAAATCTGTTAGGATTTTTATTGGGATTTCAATAAATCTATAGACAAATCTGGAAGGAACTGTCCTCTTAATAACATTGGTTCTGACGGTTCATAAACATGATTTATTTTTTCCACTTACATGAGTCTTCATTAATTTCTAACAGCAATATTTTGTTGTTTTCAGTGTAGTAGTCTTACAAGGTCTTGGTTAAAAGCATTAAGTATGTAAGGTCATTTTATTCTTATTATTGTTATTGTTATTATACATGCGATTATTTAATTTCATTTTACAACTGTATCCTCGTGGGGTATAGACATAAAATTGATTTTAAGTTCTGATCTTATTTCCTATGACCTAGCCAACTTGATTTATTAGTTCTAGTGGTTAGTTGTTTTGTAGATTCCTTAGAAAGTTCTTTATACACAACCATGTGCTCATCTCTGAATAAAGACAGGTGTACACTTTTCTTTCTGGTCTATGCTTTCTTTACTTTTTCTTGTCTTATTGCACTGACTAGCACCCCTAGTTCAGTGCTGAATAGAAATGGTGAACAAGATAATTGCCTTGTTCCCAACCTTTGGGGAAACCATTATATTAATAGGAAGTACTTCATAAATATCCTGTTTCAAGTTAAAAGTTTCCTTTTATTCCTCCTTTATTGAGAACATTTTTTTATTATCATCAGTGGGTGTTGAATTTTATCAAGTGAGCAACAAAATTTCTGTATCTGAGAAGATCATAGATTTTTACTATATATTCTGCTAACAAGGTAAATTACACTGAAATTGAAATTTTGGTATGTTAAATTAACCTTGGATTACTGAGACAAATCAAACTTGGAATATATGTGATATATTATACTTCCCAAATATTGTTGTATTTGACCTGATGACATTTTGTTAAGAGATCTTATATCTAAAACCATGAGAGATATTGGTCTATAATTTTCTTTTCTTGTAATATCTTTTTCAGATTTTGGTATTGAGGTGATGCTAACCACATAAAACTTGTTGGGAAGTATTCCACCCTTCTCTACTTTCTGAAAGAACTTGTGTAAGTGTTTTATTGTGCTCTTAAAAGTCTGACAGAATTTATAAAGTGAAATAATCTTGGCAAGGAGTTTTCTTTAAATGTGTGTGTGCAATTCAAATTCTTTCATAAAGATCTAGTCACATTTTCTAGTTCTTCTATTCATTTTGTTGTACTGGATGGATTCTTGTCCTTTCCTACATGTTTCAAGTTTTGATAATAATCTCTTAATAGTCATTTAATCTGTAACGAAATATGTTTTTTTCATTCCTGATATTGGTAATTTGTATTTTCTCATTTATCAGTCTTGGTGGGGATATAACAATTTTCTTAACTTATTCTATTTTATTAGTATACCAACCAAACGTTTGAATTAGTTGACTTTCCTTGTGGTTTGCTTTCAATTTCATCTCTTGTATTCATGTTCTTGCTTTGAGTTACTTCTTGTGTAATTTATCATCCTTCTAGCTTCTGGAAGTGAGAACTTAAAATCATTACTTTTAAAACTGTTATTTAAGTATTTAAATCTGTTCATTTACCTCTATACATTGCTTTCCCTGAATCCCATAATTTTGGTATTTTGGATTTTCATTTTCTATTTAGTTTTAAACATTTTAAAATTTTCACTGGTGATTTCTTTTTTGACCCAGGAACTCTTTTAAAGTGTTCAGTTCGATGTCTAAATATGTGGGCAGCTGTAATGTTAAACAAGTGCCTCTGATCGTTTTTCAAAACACACTGAGAAAAGGCTGTGCTGGATGAGCCCCACTGCAGGTCCAAAGAAGCCTTGCAAATGTAGTCATGCAGGCAGCCACCAGCCAGGGCAGATTGATGACATTTCTCTGGGAATGGTTCTCTGATGGAGTCCCAACCTTATTCTTTTCCCTGTAACCACCACAGGGGAGGCATGGTTGGCATGTGTGATCAGCTTCTTTATCCTTCTAGTTTTTCCTTCCTTCCAGAATCCCTGAAGGCTCTTGTGCAAATATAGTTTAGGGATCTGCTGAGAATGTAGGAGGAATTTACATGCCAATTAAGGGGCTCCTTCCTCTCTAGCTTCCTCCTTTCTGGTACTTCCTTCCTCAATTTCTAGTCGCTCTGACTGCCATGAACTCTGTTCTCTGTCCTCTTGCACAAAAGACCAATAAGACTGAAGCTTTCTACCAATCCCTCCCATGGTATCAAGAGAGAACCCTGGGGAAAAAAAGAGGGGACACAGGGAAATTTCACACAGTATAGGAACAAATCTCCTCCAGTTTCTGTCTTTTTTTTTTTTTTTTCTCCAGAGTACCTTCATATAGTTTCTTATAGGACTAATCATTGTAATCTATGAGAAGATTTGTTCAGTTTAAGCTACTAGTACTCCACCATCCCTGGGACCAGAACTAACCCTGTTAAATTTCTTCACCTGAAAAACTGACTTATGAATACAGTAAAACTTAGCTATCATTCTATTTTCTGTAAGATAAATTATGAATAAACAAGACATGGAGGAGCTCCAGAACTATTACTAGGAGAGATCTTGTTTGGCCTTTATTGCACTAACACATGGAATTATATATTTTGTACTTGTTTTTTAACTTTCTCAGTGAAACATAAGCGTTAGATGAGCAGGCCGTATTTCTGTAGCTCACTGCTCTATCCTCAGATATTAGCACTACACCTAGTAGAGGCATTCAACAAATATTTTTGGTCTGAATGAATGGCCCCCAAATTACAACCAAAAGCTCATTTCAATTCTGCTCTCAATTGAGGACATAAAAAGGAAGCTACTTTTTTTCCATGCCACAAAATAACAAACTCTTAAGTAGTCAAAAAATGGACCAGGGATGAAATTAAGCCCTATAATGAGTTCCAAAAGTGACAACAGTTCTTAAGTAAGACACTAGTCATCATTCATTGTCTGATTTGAATCTGACTAAATCCTCTTAAGTATTAATTTGTCATTCTTGAATGAAAGTATGTCCATCCTTTAAAATAAATAATACAGACAATACTGTTCTCAGCCATTACTCTTTACTGGCTAAGGATGTGGCTCAGGGGTTAAGTGTCTCCGGGTTCAATCTCCCACACCAAAAAAATAAAATAAAATAAAAATAAAAAAATTTTTTTTTCATCTTTACCCAGAACATTCAAGCCATTCCAACATCTTTGGTATCATTCATCAAGAGAGATTTAAAAAATTTAATGATCAGACCATGTTCAACTCATTCAATCTAAGCGAATTTTAATAATATATATAATTTATAGACAACTAATAGCATAATGATCAATATTAAGATCAGCATACACTATCTCACTTAATTCTAACCTTCCTTTGAGGTTTATTATTTCAATTTAATAGATGAATAGTTCAGGGAGATTAAGTGACTTGGCCAAGTCACACTGCTAATATTAATGCCTAAGTCTTCTAAGACTAGTGCCTCTCCAATCTACCACAGCTCTTATAAGAGTCCTTTCAAAGCCATTCTAAACAGTCACAGACCAGGTGATTAAAAACAGACAACAACAACAACAACACACACCAAAATTAGTAATCTACTGTAGGTGCAATACAAATATTTATAAGTACGCCACATTGAACCTTGTTCCAAAATAGGAAGCCAATAGGTGAACATACTTTCCATTTACACATGACTGATCTGACTAAATTTAATCGTGAATGGTCAAAGTATTTAGAAGTGCTGCAGTCATGTCAAGCTACCAAGGGAACATCTGTCCATTTAAAGACACAGATCAACTTTCAAACTAGTTTCTTTACAAGGAGGTATTACCACGACCCTTCCTTTCTCTTCCTTTCTCATACTCTTTTCAACCAGACATCTACCTCCCATTATCCTACCATCCCATACTGCTTAGCTCAGCACTAAACCTGCCCTCACAGGACAGCACAATAGTCTCAGCTGTGCATACAAAAAGAATTCAAAATTACACTCCTTCAATCCAAAATAATGAAATCTGTGAGACAGACAGGGAAAGAAAATAAAAATTAAAAAATTATTCCCCTGCAGGACACACAGGACAAGTATATCTTGTAGAGTCTATCTTATTCTTCAATCAATAATTTCATCAAGAGGAAGTCCAAAAAGCGAGACTGCGTAAAAGCAGTCCTTTATCAGATAAGGGAAGGAAAGCAAATTTCCTTTGTGGGAACAGCTACTTTTAACAGTGGCTCCCCCTCATCCTGGAATCTAGGAAAAAATGTTTGGGTGAAAGCTGATGGAAGATGGGAAACCCTCAAACGCCCTAAACGGATACGTCTAATAAGTCACCCCTCTTTCTCGATTCTGAATTTCTAGCCGGGATGTCCCAGCTCAGCTAGATCATTCCAGCCTTACCTGTTCTAACTCCCAGCCTTCTCCCTCCTTACTCATCCCAAGGCAAAAGGAAAAAAAAAAAAAAAAACCCTTCCCCAAGCCCACTCTCCCGAGGTAGGTCTGCCTCCACCACCTCCCTCACGTCCAATCCAGCCGGATCGCCCAGCTCGGGCAAGGTGGGTCTCCGCCCGCTCAGCCTCTTGGCCTCCAGAGGCTCCTCTCAGACCTGCCTCCTCCGCACCTGCGCTTCTCCCGCCCGCAGCGTCCTCCACCCCCAGACCCGCGGCCCTCGGACGCCCCCGGGGGGCTGCCCCCTTTCCCGCAGGCCGCCCTCCTCGGTCACCCGCGCCCCGCCACTCACCT